>NC_057710.1:69897494-69901698 GCF_004010195.1 Chiloscyllium plagiosum
GCAGGGGATAGGGGGGGAAGAGGTGTAATGCAGGTAGCTGGGGGAGTCGGTGGGTTTGTAAAAAGTGTCAGTGTCAAGTCGGTCGTCACTGATGGAGATGGAGAGGTCCAGGAGGGGGAGGGAGGTGTCAGAGATGGTCCAGGTAAATTTAAGGTCAGGGTGGAATGTGTTGGTGAAGTTGATGAATTGTTCAACCTCCTCGCGGGAGCACGAGGTGGCGCCAATGCAGTCATCAATGTAGCAGAGGAAGAGGTGGGAAATGGTGCCAGTGTAATTATGGAAGATGGAAGGGTGAGGACCAGTTCGGCCAAACGAATGAGAATGTCGGTGGAAGGGTACTGTTGGGGACGTCGGGAGAGGAAGAAACGGAGGGCTTGGAGGTCCTGATCATGGTGGATGGAGGTGTAGAGGGACTGGATATCCATGGTGAAGATGAGGTGTTGGGAGCCGGGGAAACAGAAGTTTGGAGGAGGTGGAGGGCGTGGGTGGTGTCTCCAATGTATGTGGGGAGTTCCTCGGCCTCCGCCGTATCTGCTCCCAGGAGGACCAGTTCCACTACAGAACACACCAGATGGCCTTCTTCTTTAGAGACCGCAATTTCCCTTCCCACATGGTTAAAGATGCCCTCCAACGCATCTCGTCCACATCCCGCACCTCTGCCCTCAGACCCCACCCCTCCAACCGTAACAAGGACAGAATGCCCCTGGTGCTCACCTTCCACCCTACCAACCTTTACATAAACCAAATCATCCGCCGACATTTCTGCCATCTCCAAACAGACCCCACCACCAGGGATATATTTCACTCCCCACCCCTATCCGCCTTCTGCAAAGACCGTTCCCTCCGTGACTACCTGGTCAGGTCCACACCCCCCACAACCTACTCTCCTGTCCTGGCACCTTCCCCTGGACTGTTCCCTCCGTGACTGCTTGGTCAGGTCCACGCCCCCCAACAACACACTCTCCTGTCCTGGCATCTTCCCCTGCCACCGCAGGAATTGCAAAACCTGCGCCCATACCTCCTCCCACACCTGCATCCAAGCCCCTAAAGGAGCCTTCCACATCCATCAAAGTTTTACCTGCACATCCACCAATATCATTTATTGTATCCGTTGCTCCCAATTCGGTCTCCTCTACATTGGGGAGACTGGTCACCTCCTAGCAGAGCGCTTTCGGGAACATCTCTGGGACACCCGCACCAATCAACCACACTGCCCTGTGGCCCAACATTTCAACTCCCCTCCCACTCTGCCGAGGACATGGAGGTCCTGGGCCTCCTTCATCGCCGCTCCCTCACCACCCGACGCTTTGAGGAAGAACGCCTCATCTTCTGCCTCTGATCATTTCAACCCCAGGGCATCAATGTGGACTTATTCCTGATGAGGGGCTTTTGCCCGAAACGTTGATTTTCCTGCTCCTCGGATGCTGCCTGAACTGCTGTGCTTTTCCAGCACCACTATTCCAAAACCTTACTTATGTCACATTGATGGTGCGAGTGACATATAATTATAAATAATTTAGCTGTTCTGCTAATATGCACTTGCCCTGTCAAAATATTTGCCGCATCTTTGCGTCTTTGTTACTGCTGGGCCTAGTTAAGACATACCCATGTCGGAGATGAATAACTTGTATTCATATCATAATATCAGATGTATTCAGCAACATAAAGAACTGTAAAAATAAAAAATCCACATGTTCTCTGCATTAAGCAGGAAGCTTACCATATAAGCTACAGAATGTTAAACAACTAAATAAAGACAAAATTTAGCAAGTTTTAATTAAGTTCACTTTCTGCTTCTCATGCTTGACAATACACTGCTTTTCATAGAACATAGGGCATAGAAAAGTACAGCACAGAACAGGCCCTGAGGCCCACGATGTTGTGCCGAGGTTTAATCCTAATGTAAAATATAATAACTTAACCTACGCACCCCTCAACTCACTGCTATCCATGTGCATTTCCAGCAGTTGCTTAAATGTCCCTAATGACTCTGCTTTCACCACCACTGCTGGCAATGTATTCCATGCATTCACAACTCTGTGTAAAGAACCTACCTCTGACGTCTCCTCCATACCTTTCTCTTAATATCTTCAAACTTTGACTCCTTGTACCAGTCAATCCTGCCCTGGGGAATAGTCTCTGGCTATTGACTCTATCTATTTCATTATCTTGTATACGTCGATCAGGTCTCCTCTTGTCCTCCTTCTCTCCAGAGAGAAAAGTCTGAACGTATTCAACCTTTCTTCATAAGGCAAGCCCTCCAGTCCAGGCAGCATCCTGGTAAACCTTCTTTGTACCCTCTCCAAAGCCTCTGTATCTTTCCTATAGTAGGGCGAGCAGAACTGGACACAATATTCCAAGTATGGTCTCACCAGGGACTTGTAGAGCTGTAGCAAAACCATGTGGCTCTTAAACTGATCCCCCTGTTAATGAAAGCCAAAACACCATATGCTTTCTGAACAACCCTATCCACTTGTGTGGCAACTTTGAGGGATCTATGTACTTGCACACCCAGATCCCTCTGTTCCTCCACACTGCCAAGAATCCTATCTTTAATCCTATATTCAGCATTTGCGTTCAACCTTCCAAAATGCATCACTTTGCATTTATCTAGGTTGAACTCCATCTGCCATTTCTCAGCCCAGCCCTGCATCCTGTCTATGTTGTGCTGCAGCCTGCAATAGCCCTCGATAGTATCAACGGCACCTCCAACCTTTGTGTCATCTGCAAATTTACTAACCCACCCCTCAACCTCCTCATCCAAGTCATTAATGAAAACTACAATGAGCAGGGGCCCAAGAACAAGAGGCTCAAGAGAGATTCTGGATAATCCAAGATGGAGAATGGGAAAAGTTTCTGGCTGTAGCAGCTGCTCCTTTTTTGAGGTATTTTAGGTGCTGGAGGTGATTTCCTCGAATTGCCGGAGCAGAAATTACTGTTTTATGTGCTGTTGCATTGTTTTGGAACTTTTGAAAAAAAAAGTCAAAACAGCAGCAGTTTTAAAAGGGAGAAGAACAGACAAAGGAAGCACATGGTGAAGTCGTTGCAGGAGAGAGAGAGAGAGAACCTGCACAGTTACTGCCTTTGCTGTGTGAATTCGTGTATCGCTGGACATCGGAGTGCATCTGGGAAAATGATCAAACAGTGAAATTCACAACTGAACTGTTGGGCAAAGTTCACAGCACAGAATCAGATAAGTTCACCGTTGTTTTAAGTGTGGCCTACAGAGAATCTGCAGTAGTGAGTACTGTAGGTTCTTTCTTGATCATATGTTTTTGGAGATATGCCTCTTGATTAAACTTAAAATATAACCCATAACTATTAATTTAACCTGGGCCAGTATTTGCAGAGGAATAAGATGGTGTTGTTTTCTGGGTCTGCAGATTGTGAAGGAGCAAAAAATGGCCTTTAATAGAGTGATAAGTACTTCTTGTCAGATGTGGGAGTTTAAAGAGAGTTTAAGGGTTACTGCGGATTATATCTGCCATAAATGCTACTGGCTGTGAATCTTATCAAATCAAATGGATCGGTTGGAGAGACAGTTAGAAGCAATGAGGAATTTGCAACAGCAACAGTGTGTGTTGGATGGCAGTTATAGGATGGGGAACAAGTCTCAGATACAATCACATAGATGAGTTAACTCCAGGAAAGGTAAGAGAGGTCGGCACCTAGGGCAGGAGTGTTTTGTGGCTATACCCATTTCAAACAGGTATGCTGTTTTAGAAAATGTAGGGGGTGATGGATTCTCAGGGAAACGTAGCATGAACAGCCAAGTTTCTGGTATTGAGACTGGCTCTTATGCAATGAGGGTTATGTTGGGTTCCAAGAGATCAATTGTGTTAGGGGATTCTGTAGTCCGAGGTACAGACAGACGTTTCTGTGGCTAGCAGTGAAAAAGCAGAATGGTGTGTTGTGCTTCCCTGGTGCCAGGATCAAGGATGTCTCAGAGAGAGTGCAGAATGTTCTCAAAGGGAAAGGGGCCAGCAGGAGGTCATTGTCCACATTGGAACCAAGGACATAGGAAGGGAAAAGGTTGAGATTCTGAAGGGAGATTACAGAGAGTTAGGCAGAAATTTAAAAAGGAGGTTCTCGAGAGTAGTAATATCTGGATTACTCCCAGTGTTACGAGCGAGTGAGGGCAGGAATAGGAGGATAGAGCAGATGAATGCATGGCTGAGGAACTGGTGTATGGGAGAAGGATTCA
>NC_057710.1:69902675-69930176 GCF_004010195.1 Chiloscyllium plagiosum
GAAACATGGCTCAGGGATGGGCAGGACTGGCAGCTTAATGTTCCAGGATAAAATGCTACAGGAAGGATAGAAAGGGAGGTAACAGAGGAAGGGGAGTGGCATTTTTGATAAGGGATAGCATTACAGCTGTGCTGAGGGAGGATATTCTGGGAAATACATCCAGGGAAGTTATTTGGGTGGAACTGAGAAATAAGAAAGGGATGATAACCTCATTGAGATTGTATTATAGACCCCCTAATAGTCAGAGGGAAATTGAGAAACAAACTTGTAAGGAGATCTCAGCTATCTGTAAGAATAATAGGGTAGTTATGGTAAGGATTTTAACTTTCTAAACATAGACTGGGACTGCCATAGTGTTAAGAGTTTAGATGGAGAGGGATTTGTTAAGTGTGTACAAGACAATTTTTTGATTCAGTATGTGGATTTACCTACTAGAGAAGGTGCAAAACTTGACTTACTCTTGGGAAATAAGGCAGGGCACGTGACTGAGATGTCAGTGGGGGAGCACTTTGGGGTCAGCGACCATAATTCTATTCGTTTTAAAATCGTGATGGAAAAGGATAGACCAGATCTAAAAGTTGAAGTTCTAAATTGGAGAAAGGCCAATTTTGACAGTATCAGGCAAGAACTTTCGAAAGCTGATTAGGGGCAAATGTTCGCAGGTAAATGGATGGCTGGAAAATGGGAAGCCTTCAGAAATGAGATAACGAGAATCCAGAGAAAGTATATTCCTGTTAGGGTGAAAGGAAAGGCTGGCAGGTATAGGGAATGCTGGATGACTAAGATATTGAGGGTTTGGTTAAGAAAAAGGAAGCATATGTCAGGTATAGACAGGATAGATCAAGTGAATCCTTAGAAGAGTATAAAGAAAGTAGGAGTATACTTAAGAGGAAAATCAAGAGCGCAAAAAGGGGACATGAGATAGCTTTGGCAAATAGAATTAAGGAGAATCCAAAGAGTTTTTATAAATATATTAAGGACAAAAGGGTAACTAGGGAGAGAATAGGGTCCTTCAAAGATCAGCAAGGCGGTCGTTGTGTGGAGCTGGAGAAAATGGGGGAGATACTAAATGAGCATTTTGCATCAGTATTTACTGTGGAAAAGAATATGGAAGATATAGACTGTAGGGAAATAGATGGTGACATCTTGAAAAATGTCCATATTACAGAGGAGAAAATGCTGGATGTCTTGAAACGCACAAAAGTAGATAAATCCCCAGGATTTGATCAGGGGTACCCTAGAACTCTGTGGGAAGATAGAGAAGTGATTGTTGGGCCTCTTGCTGAGATATTTGTATCGTCAATCGTCACAGATGAGGTGCAGGAAGACTGGAGGTTGGCGAACATGGTGCCACTGTTTAAGAAGGATGGTAAAGACAAGCCAGGGAAATACAGACCAGTGGGCCTGACCTCGGTGGTGGGCAAGTTGTTGGAGGGAATCCTGAGGGACAGGATGTACATGTATTTGGAAAGGCAAGGACTGATTAGGGATAGTCGACATGGTTTTGTGCGTGGGAAATCATGTCTCACAAACTTGATTGAGTTTTTTGAGGAAGTAACAAAGAGGATTGATGAGGGCAGAGCAGTAGATGTGATCTATAAGGACTTCAGTAAGGCTTTCGACAAGGTTCCCCATGGGAGACTGATTAGCAAGGTTAGATCTCATGGAATACAGGGAGAACTAGCCATTTGGATACAGAACTGGCTCAAAGGTAGAAGACAGAGGGTGGTGGTGGAGGGTTGTTTTTCAGACTGAAGGCCTGTGACCAGTGGAGTGCCACAAGGATCGGTGCTGGATCCTCTACTTTTTGTCATTTACATAAATGATTTGGATACAAGCATAAGAGGTACAGTTAGTAAGTTTGCAGATGACACCAAAATTAGAGGTGTAGTGGACAACGAAGAGGGTTACCTCAGATTACAACAGGATCTTGATCAGATGGGCCAATGGGCTGAGAAGTGACCGATGGAGTTTAATTCCGATAAATGCGAGGTGCTGCATTTTGGGAAAGCAAATCTTAGCACTTATACACTTAATGGTAAGGTCCTAGGGAGTGTTGCTGAACAAAGGGACCTTGGAGTGCAGGTTCATAGCTCCTTGAAAGTGGAGTCGCAGGTAGATAGGATAGTGAAGAAGGTGATTGGTATGCTTTTCTTTACTGGTTAGAGTATTGAGTACAGGAGTTGGGAGGTCATGTTGCGGCTGTACAGGGCATTGGTTAGGCCACTGTTGGAATATTGCGTGCAATTCTGGTCTCCTTCCTATCGGAGAGGTGTTGTGAAACTTGAAAGGACTCAGAAAATGTTTACAAGGATGTTGCCAGGGTTGGAGGATTTGAGCTATAGGAAGATGCTGAACAGGCTGGGGCTGTTTTCCCTGGAGAGCTGGAGGCTGAGGGGTGACCTTTTAGCAGTTTACAAAATTATGAGGGGCATGGATAGGGTAAATAGGCAAAGTCTTTTCCCTGGGGTCGGGGAGTCCAGAAGTAGAGGGCATAGGTTTAGGGTGAGAGGGGAAAGATATAAAAGAGACCTACGGGGCAACTTTTTCACACAAAGATTGGTATGTGTATGGAATGAGCTACCTGAGGAAGTGGTGGAGGTTGGTACAATTGCAACATTTAAGAGGCATTTGAATGGGTATATGAATAGGAAGGGTTTGGAAGGATATTGGCTGGGTGCTGGCAGGTGGGACTAGATTCGGTTGGGATGTCTGGTCGACATGGACAGGTTGGATCGAAGGGTTTGTTTCCATGCTGTACATCTCTATGAGTCTATGACTCTATAACAGAGCCCTGCGAGACCCCACCCTCACTGACCTCCAGGCAGAATACGTTCCATCTACAACCACTCTCTGCCTTCTATCAGTCAACCAATTCTGAATCCAGATAGCCAAATCTCCCTGTATCCCATACTTCCTGACTTTATGAATGAGCCTACCATGGGGAGCCTTATCAAATGCCTTGCTGAAGTCCATATACACCACATCCACTGCTAGACCTTTGTCGACCTGTCTTGTCACCTCCTCAAAGAACTCAATAAGGTTTGTGTGGCATGATGTGGGCGGCATGGTGGCACAGTGGTTAGCACTACTGCCTCACAACGCCAGAGACCTGGGTTCAATTCCCGCCTCAGGCGACTGACTGTGTGGAGTTTGCACCTTCTCCCCGTGTCTGCGTGGGTTTTCCTCGGGTGCTCCGGTTTCCTCCCACAGTCCAAAGATGTGCAGGTAAGGTGAATTGGCCATGCTAAATTGCCCATAGTGTTAGGTAAGGGGTAAATGTAGGGGTATGGGTGGGTTGCGCTTCGGCGGGTCGGTGTGGACTTATTGGGCCGAAGGGCCTGTTTCCACACTGTAATGTAATCTAATCTAATGTTCCCCTCCCAAAGCCATGCTGACTGCCTTTAATCACCCTATGCTTTTCCAAATAGTCATAAATCCTATCACTCAGAATTCTTTCCAAAACTTTTCTGACCACAGACGTAAAACTGACTGGTCTGTAATTGCCAGGGGTTTCCCTATTACCCTTCTTGAAAAGAGGAACAACATTTGCCTCCTTCCAATCCTCCGGTACGATTCCCGTGGAGAGTGAGGAGGCAAAGATCTCCACCAGCGACTTAGCAACCTCCTTTCTTGCTTCCCGGAGCAATCTAGGATAAATCAGGTCTGGCCCTAGGGACTTATCAATCTTAACGTTTTCCAACATTTCCAGCACATCAACTTCATCAATCTTAATCTGGTCAAGCCCATATCCCAGCTCCTCAAAGTTTTCATTCACAACAAGGTCCCTTTCCTTAGTGAAAACCGAAGAAAAAAATTCATTTAGGGCTTCCCCTATCTGCTCAGACTTCACGCACAAGTTCCCTCCACTATCCCTGATCAGCCCTACCTTCTCTCTCATCATTCTCTTATTCCTCACGTAAGAGTAAAATGCCTTTGGATTCTCCCTAATCCTTCTTGCCAAGCCTTTTTCGTGCTCCCTCCTGGCTCTCCTCAGTCCATTTCTGAGCTCCTTTCTAGCAAATCTGTAATCCTCTAACGCTGTGGTAGATCCTTGCTTCTTCCACCTTATGTAAGCTGCCTTCTTCCTTTTGATGAGAAGCTCCTCTGAGCTTCTCATCCAAGGTTCCTTAATCTTACCCCTTCTTACCTGTCTCAGAGGGACAAATTTGTGCATCACTCGCAACAACTGCTCCTTAAATAGTCTCCACGTGTCTGCTGTGCCCTTTCTGTGGAACAATTGCTCCCAGTCTGTACTTCCCAACTCCTGTCTGATAGCATCATAATTTCCTTTTCCCCAATTAAATATCTTCCCTTGGTAACTGCTCCTTGCCATCTCCAAGGCTATGATAAATGTGAGGCAGTTCTGATCACTGTCACCAAATTGTTCTCCCACCGCGAGATCTGACACCTGTCCTGGCTCATTGCCGAGCACCAAATCCAAAATGGCCTCTCCCCTCGTCAGACTGTCCACATACGGAGTAAGGAAACCCTCCCGAACACACCTGATACAAACGGCTCATCCAAACCATCTGCACTTAGGAGGTTCCAGTCAATATTGGGAAAGTTGAAATTACCCATAACAACAACCCTGCTACATCTGCATTTTTCCAGAATTTGCTGGCCTATGAGTTCTTCAATCTCTCTACTGCTATTAGGGGGTCTATAGAAAACCCCCAATGAGGTGACTGTTCTCTTGCTGTTCCTAACTTCCACCCATACTGACTCAGTAGACAAATTTCCTCAACGTCCTTCGTTTCTGTAGCTGTGATGCACTCTCTGATTAGCAATGCTACACCCCCTCTGCTTTTTCCACCCTCCCTGTTTTTTCTAAATGTTCTAAACCCTGGAACATCAGGCAACCATTCCTGTCCCTGTGAAACCCATGTCTCCGTTATTGCCACCACATCGTAGCCCCAAGTACTGATCCATGCTCTAAGTTTGTCTCTCTTGTTTCTGACACTCATTGCGTTAAAGCAGACACTTTTTAACCGATCTTTTTGTTTCATCGTGTGAGAAACCTTCCCGATAGATTCACTACATCTGACAACTATGGCTTTCTCCTGGTAGTCTGTCCCCAACACTAGTATCCAAAATGGTATACTTATTGCTGAGGGGAACGGCCACATGGAATCCCTGCTCTGAATGTCGGTTCCCTTTCCTCCCCCTAACTATAACCCAGCTGCCCTTATCCTGTGTCTGGGGAGTGACCACCTTCCTGTACATCCTCTCAATTTCCCCTTCAGCCTCCCGAATGATCCGTAGTTCATCCAGGTCCAGCTCCAGTTCCCTGACTCGGTTTTCGAGGAGCTGGAGTTGGGTGCACTTCCCGCAGATGTAGTCGGCAGAGACATGTGAAGTGTCTCTCACCTGCCACATTCTGCAGGAGGAACATACAACTGGCCTCACATCCATATCCCGCTACTCTGAAAGCCCTCACGGACTAAACAAAGGAAGAGAAAGAAAAAAAAATGAGAAACCTGAAAATGTACTGAGTTTACAGACTCTTAGTAGGGTTAGAGGAGGTGTGTGGGAGGAAGACCCTACAGTGTCACCCGTTTAAAAACTTCCCAGAAATCCTTTGCTCCTCCCTCACACCTCTTGGCAAATGGAGGCCCCGACACCTGAGCTACGTGTTTTAAACAGTTGGACTCACCTTCCCAGAAGTCCTTTGCTCCTTTTTCAGGGCCTCTTGAATGCCTGTGCTGATCAAATTCTTGATCTGATTGTTATCTTCATCCTCAGGAGATGGCTCCTCCATTTCCACTACATCCACCACATCTCTAATAACAGCAATTTGTATTGACATGTCACAATGATGCAGCACATCCATTCTCAGCTGAAATGGTCCAGGCATCGAAACTTCATTCTAAAGAGATCTATAGTGGAGGCTAGTACGATTACAACACTTAAAAGGCATCTGGATGGGTATATGAATAGGAAGGGTTTAGAGGGATATAGGCCAAGTGCTGGCAGGTGGGACTAGATTGAGTTGGGATATCTGGTCGGCATGGACGAGTTAGATCGAAGGGTCTGTTTCCATGATGTACATCTCTATGGCTTCGCAGTGTCTTCTACCATGGAACTGGAGGACGTATCGGCGGTGATGCATTTTACTTCTGCATTAATCTGAAGATCTCATAAAGGTGTCATCAGCTATATAGCCCTTAAATCTCAGCAATATTTGCATATCCACTCTCTCATCACAAGTTATAACTGGCCTTGTAGTAAGTGATACTTTTACTTTTTTTCAACTTTCTATTGTGCTTGATTCAGCAAGATGTTTAGCAAATGCTTCATAAGTCAAACTGAAATCCACTGTATTCTTTCTTGACAAATTGATGAGTCATTCGAGCACATTGGCAGCTCATAGACTCAGGAAATATCAAAAGTAGGCGTATCAGTGGGAACTGCAATACTCAGATGTACTTAGTCAGAGAAGTAGAAGGAATACTTTTCTTTGATCAGTAACAATTTTGTCAGAAAGCGTGACTGTTGAAGCAGAGAATTGGTGTCCGTATCAGAAACAATTGTAGGTGGATGTGGAGGAAGCACTTACTTAGCTCTGGAACAATAGGTCATCCATGTGGACAAGGCCCTGTCAGCAATAACTTGCAGTGAAATTTCAGTTGCAGCTGAATTTCACTTGTAAATGTCCTATCTTAAGAGGTAGCATCATAACAGAGAAGTTTTTCTTTCCCTCTTTAAAGGAAACAAAAGACTCTAATAAAAGCTTTGACTTTTAAGCTTCTTTCCATTATATAACTACTATATAGCTTATGAAACAAATCTATAAAATTCTAACAGGATTAGAAAGGGTAAATACAGGAAGGATATTCTTGTCTCTGGGAAATCTAGAATCAAAGGCCACAATCTAAAGATATGGCATAAGCCATTTAGGACCGAGCTGAGGAGACATTTCTTTGCTCAGAGAGCAGTGAACCTGAGGAGTTCTCTGCCACAGAAAACAGTTGAGGCCAAAACATTGAATGTTTTCAAGAAGGAGTTAGATATAATTCTTGGGGCTAAAGGGACCAAAAAGGGTATGGGAAGAAAGCAGGAAGAGGCTTTTGAGTTGTATGATCACATTGAATGATGGAGTGGGCTCAAGGTGCTAAATGGCCTACTCTTACTCCTACTCCTATTTTCTATGTTGCTATGCTTGCTAGGCCTCATTATTTGTAATATTAGATGATGGATCTAAAATGGCTGTAGATGATGACAATGATATTGCATATCTGTGAAATATTATGGTTGATTTAGGAATCAACCTGGATTCTCATTATCACATTATATGGCAGTCATGGTGAAGGAAGAGATATTGGCAGACTTTCTTTTCATTCATTCAGTAGAGATGGACTTATCTGGCTGAGACAACATTTGTTGCCCATCCTTAATTGTCCTTGAGAAGGTGATGGTGATCTACCTTCTTGAATAACTGCAGCCCACTTGATGTAGCTACACCTATAATGCTGTTATGGAGATAGCTCCAGGATTGTGACACAGCAATATTGAAGAGACGGCGATATATTTCCAAGTCAGGATGGTGAGTAGCTTGGAAGAGAACTTGCAGGTGGTTGTGTTGCAAAGGTGCAATGTGAGGAGCCCAGATTAACTTCTACAGTGCACCTTTTAAATGGTAGGTACTGCTGCTACTGAACATCAGTGATAGAGGGAGTGAATATTTGTGGATGTGGTGTCATGCAGGTGAGCTGCTTTATCTTGAATGGTGTTAAGCTTCTTGAGTGTTGTTGGAGCTACACTCATCCAGGCAAGTGGGGAACATTCTATCACATTTCTGACTCTGCTTTGTAGATGGAATCCTTTATAGAGTCAGGAGTTGAGTTTCCCATGGCAGGATTCCTAGCTTCTCACCAGCTCTTGAGGCCACAGGATTCATAAGGCTACTCCAGCTCAGTTTTTGTTTTATCAATGCTAACCACCAGGATGTTGATAGTGGAAGATTCTGTGATGAAAATGCCATTGAATGTCGATGGTTAGATTCTCTCTTTTTGGAAATGGTCATTGCCTGACACTTGTGTGGTGCAAATGTTACTTTCCACTTATCAACCCAAACTTGCATATGGACCATGTCTTGCTGCAATTGGATATGAACTGTTTCAGTATCTGAGGAGTAGTAAATAAGACTAAACTTTATGCAATGAGCATCAGGTTTATCCTGATTGCAAGGATCTGTTTTTTCGACTGCTATTAAATCATGTTCACCTACCCACCATCCGTCTCGCTTCTGCTCCCAGAAAATTCTGCCATTTTTCTTTAAACTCTGGATTTATATGGAGTGAGGAAGACGTTATGTTCACTTAAAAATAGAAGGTGAGACCCACATGCACAAGCCCACCCTCATTTCTGACAGATTCAATTTTTGCTATTGGAGAAAAGGGGATGGGATGTGGTTAACACAGGAGAGAAAATTAAATTCAGGAGTGCCATTTGAGCTTTATTGAATTCAAACTGATATTACTTTGGCTTTTGCAAATGCAACAGTTTGGTAGTCTCAAATTGAAGTAGTGAATTTAAATACTCTTGTAGAGCAGATAACACTGGTAATAGCTTTCACATACACAGATTAATAGCAAATCAGCCCCCCTTGAGCTGTTCCATCAAGCAACAAGATCATGGGCAATCTGAAAGATTTTTAAATATCCTGCTGTTTAAACTTTGACAGCTAAAGCCTGTTTTATGTTAGTGAGCACTTAAAAACCTTTCTGCTGGATTGCCAAATTATCTGATACAGGTTAAAAAAAAACAATTAACATCTGTTCATACAGTTTCAACGGTGTTATTTATTGACATCTCACAGCACAATTGTGCTGTTACTAAAATGTCAGAATAGTACTTCCTCCCTTATGGACTATTCCTTTTTAGTAAAAGGGGGAGGAGGTGCCAGTCTGAAGCTAGTGAGCTGTGAGACCCAAAGCCCAGAGACATTAGTTAGGTGTGGGAGATTTAAGGATCGTACTAAATTTATAGCAAAAGTAATAATAAATACCATAACATAGCTAGAGATAATTGTCAAGTGACATTCTAAACTTAAAACCTAATTCATTAGATGAAAACAAAATAAGGAGAGCAGGGAAGATGATGTGTTGCAGCTGTAGTGTATTGATAGTGATGGATTCTGATGTGATCCATGATTACTGCATTAGCAGTAAGTGTCCGCAGCTTGAGGATCTTCCCTTTCAAATTGATGAGCTGGAGTCCAAGCTTTAGACATAGTGATGCATCAGCAAAAGGGAATGTCCCTCGTACATTGTGGTAGTTACACTTCTCAGGCTAGGTGATTCAGATTTGATTTACAGTCAGAGACAGAATGGTGTAACCATTTAAGGCAGGAATGAGAATACAGAAGGTAGCAGTGGAGGAATCCCAACCCCTGCAATTGTCTAACAGATTTGACATGTTTGCAGCTAGTGTGGACAGGAAGAGGGACTGCGGGGAGGTTGAGCAAGCTGTCTATGGCACCATGTGGTAAGAGGCCATTAAAGTAGGGAGAGTAAAAATTTGTTGTAGGGGTAGTACAATTAGGTCTTAGAGTTGAGAACGTGAGCCCCTAATTTGGTGATGGAGAAATGGGTTTTAAGTCCTGGGAGACTGACACTGGCACTAGCACTATGGAAAGAAGGAACTGAACCATTAGGAAAGCCGTCACCTGAGCCATGCTGGGACCAGTGTCCTGGCAAGTTTTATATCTGAGCTAAGGAGAGGCCTTTAGAGTAAATAATAAAGGGGGAAGAGGATAGGAGTGTTCTTTTGAGGAGAGATTTGGAAAGTTAAAGAGAAAGGACATGGCAATACTGCAGAGTAGGGATATAGATGTCAGAGTAGGGAAAAATTGTAAAAACATGGAATTAAAGTTTTTTTGTCTGTGCATGTTTATATTGCATTTATAATGAGACGCATGATTTGATAGCATAGTTGTTATAATCCCAGCTGATGGTAATGCTTGAGAAGTCAGATCTCAGAGTGAAACCTGGCTTGATGGACAAAAATTCTTTTTGAGTAGTTTGATACTGTTGTGGTCAGTCTCTGAACATAGGAACATAGAAACTGCAGTAAGCATTCAGCTTATTGAGCCTGCTCTACCATTTATTACAATCATGACTGGCCATATACATCAGTGCTTTTCACCTGCACTAGCCCCACAATCACAAATCTACAAGCCTCTATATATACTCAAAGACTGAGCCTCCACATCCCTCTGGTTTGTAGAATTCCAAAGATTCACTATACTCTGAGTAAAAATATTTCTCCTTATCATGATCCTAAAGGATATGCCCTCTATTTTGAGGTTGTGGCCCCTCATTCTTGATTCCCATCTAGAGAAACATCTTACCTTCATCCACTCTGTCTATCTCAAAGTATTTTGAAGTGTTCAATGAAATCACCTCTCATTCTTTGAAACAATACCGACCCAGTTTGCCCAGTCTCACTTCATACCATTCTTACCATCCCAGGAAGGTGTCTGGTGAACCTCTATTGTTGTATTCCCTCTATAATAATAATATCTTTCCTGAGATAAGGAGACCAGAACTACACACAGTACTCCAGTTTTGGTCTAATCAAGCTCCTGTGCAATTCAGCCAAGACTTCTCTACTTCTGCAATTAAATCCCCTTGCAACAAATGTTTATATTTCATGAGTCTTCCTAATAGCTTGCTGCGCTTGTATATTGGCCTTGGTGACTTATTAAAAAAGACATCCAAATCCTTTGCACAATGACACTTTCCAACCTTTCCAACAGAATGAATGCCTTCTACATGTTTGCTGATGACACTATGGTAGGACAGATATCAAACAACGATGAGTCAGAATACAGAAGAGATAGAGGGCTTGGCATTATGGTGCAATGATAACAGAGTCTCTCTCAATGGTGGCAAAACAAAAGAACTGATCATTGACTTCAGAAAGAAAGGAGGATAACACATCCACAACTACATCAACAGAGCCAAAGTTTGAGAGGTTAGAGAGCGTCAAATTCTTGGGAGCGACAATAACCAACAACTTGTCCTGGATTTCCCGCATAGATGTGACGATCAAGAAGGCACGATAACACCTCATCTTTCTCAGGCGATTTAGGAGATTTGGCTTATCCATAGGGACTGTCACCAACTTTTACAGATGCACCACAGAAAGCATACTGTCTGGGTGCATAACGGGCTGGTACGGCAACTGCTCTGCCCAGGACCATAGGAAACTGCAGATGGTTATGCGTATAGCCCAGACTATTATGGAAGCCAACCTTCCATCTATGGACTCCATTTACATTTCTTGTTGCTGTGGAAAGGCTGCCAACTTCATCAAAGACCCCTCCCACCTTGGTAATGCTCTCTTACAACCTATTCTGTCAGGCAGAAGGTACAGAAGCTTTAACACATACACTGAGATTCAAGAGTAGCTACTTCCCTGCTATTATTAGATTGATGAATGGACTCTCTAACTTCAAAGAATGTTGATCTTGTTTATGTTGCTCTTGCTTTGTGTACCTCCTGTGCAATGTAATCTGTACGTCTCACTCTGTCCAAGCACCTTATCGTCAGTATGTCCTTGCTTACATTGATCTGCCTGTACTGCTTGCAAATGAAGTTTTTCACTGTACTTAGGTACATGTGGCAATAAATCAAATCAATCAATCAATCAATCAACTCTGTAACAACACGGTAGTGAAACCTTCTGCTATATTAAACCAAACAACCAGAAAAGCTCACCTCGCCTCGTAATCTGTTAAAGTATGAGTGACAGAGAACTCTCAAATTCCACTATTTAAAGAGAAATAATATCAATTTTTCCTTAACTGTAAAAGTGAACATTAACCAACAACTATTCACAACTCTAAGCCCCCCTTTTCTCTTAACTGCTTGTTATCTGTCTCCAACTCTATAACAATATACTATTCCAATAAAAACCCATATTAAAATTGCATCAACTTAATTTCACAGCGGCTGTCATCTCCGGTGTCATTCTCCTTTTGGCTTAGGATCTCCCTGGGTCGTCTCCTGTCTTTTATTGCAAAAGTGTTTCATATGAAAAAGGTATCTTTGATAGAGAGTGTTTTGAATTGCAGTCTTTCTCTATGGCAGTTATTCTCAATGGCAATTTGATCTTGATGGCAGTAAGTTTCCATCTAACTTTCAAACTGCCTGCCTCTTTTATCCCCCAACATCGGATAATCTCATTGGTTCGATGTTGGCAAAACCATAAATTCAAAAGCGATTGAGTTTTAGTATCCTGAGACATAATTTAAACTGATTGGTTAAATTCGAATTGTTGTCAAAATAGCAACCAACTCAGCAATTTATTTCATTGCCAAATGTTACATATTTTCAATTTTCCAATACATTCTGAGACTGCTACTTAGTCATGTGACAGGTGCTTGTAAGCTCTTTGTACAAAACAGCATTCACTTTCTCTTAAAGGTACAGTACACACCTGCAACTTCATGATAACTCTCAAATACTCTGAACATTTGGCCTTCCTACCAATGTGGTGAACCTAACATTTTGCGACATTATATTCCAACTACCATGTTTTTGACCAATTATTAAGCCTGTCAATATTTTCCTGAAAATGTTTTACATATTTCTCACAACATATGTTCCCATTTAGCTTTGTGTCATCTACAAATTTGGAAAATTACATTTGTTCTCCATGTTCAAATAATTATTATGTATTATGGACATTTGGGGCCCACACACTGATCCCTGCAGTGATCACAGTTGCCAATGTGAGAATGACTTATTTATTCTTATTTATTTATTTATACTCTTGGTTTCCAGTTTGCCAATCATTAATCCATGCCAGAACATTACGTTCTATACCATGTGCTTTGTAACTTTGCTAACAGACGTTCTGCGGGGGTCATTATCAGAAGCCTTCTGAACATTCAAGTATTCTGCATCTATCAACTCTCCTTTAACAACTTTGTTTGTAAAACGCTCAAAAACACTTCAAGTTTGTCAAACACAATTTTTCATTCACAAATCCATGCTGACTATGCACAATCAGATGTTTTTGTCCAAATCTTCATTTATCATGCCCTTTATGATAGATTTTAGCAATTTTCCTAATATTGTTTTAAGGCTGAAGGATTTGTCATTCCTTTTATTTTCCCCTGCTACATTCTTAAATAGTGGGGTAACATTTGCAACATTCCAATCTGCATGAATTATTGCAAATTCTATGGAATTTTGAAGGATGATTACCTAATGCATAGACTGTTTCTATAGCTATTCCTCAATATTCTAGGAAGTAGACTTCAGGTCCCAGGAACTTAGCAACTTCCAGCCCCATTTATTTCCCATTACAACCTTCTTAAAAACACTGATTTCCTTCAATTCTTCATGTTCCTTAGTTATTTGGATCTCTAATTCTTTGAGATTTTGTATCTTCCTCAATGAAACAGATACAAAGTAATCAATTTGCTTCTTTGTCAATCCTCTGTTCCCAATTATAAATTCTGCTGACCTCTGTATTTAATGGGCCCAAATTTTTCTTAGCCAGCCATATCTTCTTGTATAAGTGTAGAAGCTTTTACAGTCCATTATTATGTTTTTGTAAAATTATATTCATATTCTATTCTTCTTTTTCTTATTAGGTTCTTGGTCCTCTTTTCTAAAACCTTCCCATATGTCAGATTTACAATTTAAAAAGGTGGCAAGTATAATTCTAACAAGGAACATCAATGTTTATTATAAAGGGAAAGAAAAATATGAACTGCTCCATACCATCTAAAAACTAGTTGAAAAAATTTATTATAAATACCAGAAATAAAGATTTGGCTCTTTTACTCTTAACAATAACCTTGCAAATAGTCCAACACCAGTGAAGTTCTGCACTGTTTGCATTTTAAAGTTCCTACTTCAGCTGGCACAACTATACTTAGTTTCTTTCTGACCAATGTCTGCATTTGCTCGGTGATAGCTTGGTGAGTTCTGTCAGTTCAGGAGATCTTTAAATAAACTGCTAACAGAGCACACTATTTATTAACATAGATTGCAACAAGTTGTCTTCCATGGTCTGCTTTGGAGCTTTCTTTTACTGATGGTAAACCACTCATCAGTCTTTTCTTCTGCCCTGATTGTTAAACTGCACTACTACTCTTCAGACTTTGTCTCCTTGAGTGACTTGTTTCTCTACAAAATAAATCACTTGCCTCCTGATTATTTGGCAATTATAAGGCCATGAAAACAGAGATATTGATGTAGATTTTAATCAGTAATAGATTAAAAGGTAAGAATGGTAGAGAAGCAATGGCAAACAGTTAAGGAAATATTTCATATCTCTCAACAAAGATATATTCTGTTGAGAAAGAAAGACTGAAAAAGAAGCATACGGTATCTAACTAATTATGTGAAGGATGATATCCAATTGAAAGATAAGATGAACAATGCTACAAAGGTTAATGGGAGGGAAGAAACTTGGAAAAGTTTTATAAAGAAATAGAGAGTGACTAAAACAAAAGATGGAAAAATTGAAGAATGCTAGAAAATTAGCAAGAATTCTAAAAGTAGACATTAAAACCTTCTATAGATACAGAAATAAGAAAATAATAGTGAGACTTGGAAGCAAAGAAATAGCAAAGACTTTGAGCAAGTACTTTGTATTTTTCCTCACATTAGACGACTCAACATCCATCTCAGTAATGGGAGAAAAGTAGTGGACCAAAGGGAGGGAAGATCTTAAAGCATTTGCTCACACTCGAAACCAATAGGCTGTAAGGCTGATAAGTCCACAGCTCTGAAAACCGACAGAAATAGTGGGTAAATTGGAATGTAATCTTCCAAACTTTTCTTGATTCTGGTAAGATCCCAATAGCTTCAAAGATGACAAATATAACCAGTATTTAAGAATGATGTGAGATAAAAAGCAGGAAATTGTAGGCCAGTTGGGCTAACATCTGTCATTGGGAAAATGCTAGAGCCCATTATGTGTACCCAGGATGTTTAGAAAATCAAAACACAATCAAAAAGAGTCAACTTGGTGTTTCGGAGAAAATTGTGTTTGACAAATTTATTATCATTGTTTCAGAGTGTAACAAGCAAAAAGGATAACCAGTAGATATAATAGATTTCCAAAAGGCATCCAGTAAGTTGTCTTATTAAAGGTTTACACTGAAGATAATAGATCATGCTGTTTTTTTCTCTGTTTAATCCTCTGGCCCCAGGAATCAATCCAGTCAATCTGTCTTGCACCCTCTCTAAGGCTTTCAAAGTTAACATACCATTTTCCTCCCTAATTGATTGTTGTACCTGTTCATTAACTTTCTGTGTTTCACATACAAGAACATCAAAATCCTATGCACACCAACAAATTATAGAACATAGAACATAGAAAAGTACAGCACAAAACAGGCCCTTTGGCCCACGATGTTGTGCCAAGAATTAATCCTAATGTAAAATAAAAAACCTAACCTACGCACCCCTCTATTCACTGCTATCCATGTACATGTCCAGCAGTCGCTTAAATGTCCCTAAAGACTCTGCTTTCACCACCACCGCTGGCAACGCATTCCTTGCATTCACAACTCTCTGCATAAAGAACCTTCCTCTGACGTCCCCTCTATACCTTTCTCCTAATATCTTAAAACTATGACCCCTCATGCCAGTCAATCCTGCCCTGGGGAAAAGCCTCTGGCTATTGACTCTATCCATGCCTCTTATTATCTTGTATACCTTGATCAGGTCACCTCTCCTCCTCCTTCTCTCCAGAAAGAAAAGTCTGAAATTAGTCAACCTCTCGTCATAAGGCACGCATCCTTTGTAGAGCTGTAGCAAAATCTCTCAGCTCTTAAACTCGATCCCCCTGTTAATGAAAGCCAAAACACCATATGCTTTCTTAACAATCCTAACTTTGAGGGATCTATGTACTTGAACACCAAGATCCCTCTGTTCCTCCACACTGCCAAGAATCATGTCATTAATCCTATATTCAGCATTCGGGTTCGATCATCCAAAATGCATCACTTCGCATTTATGCAGGTTGACCTCCATCTGCCATTTCTCAGTCCAGCCCTGCATCCTGTCTATGTCACGCTGCAGCCTGCAATAGGCCTCGATACTATCAACGGCACCTCCAACCTTTGTGTCATCTGCAAATTTACTAACCCACCCCTCAACCTCCTCATCCAAGTCATTTATAAAAACTACCAAAGAACAGAGGCACAAGAATAGAGCTCTGCAGGACCCCACTCAACTCTGACCTCCAGGCAGAACACTTTACATCTACAACCACTCTCTGCCTTCTATCAGCCAACCAATTCTGAATCCAGATAGCCAAATCTTCCTGTATCCCATACTTCCTGACTTTATGAATGAGCCTACCATGGGGAACCTTATCAGATTCCTTGCGGAAGTCCATATACACCACATCCACTGCACAACCTTCATCAACCTGTCTTTTCACCTCCTCAAAGAACTCAATAAGATTTGTCATAAATCCTATTCCTCAGAACTTTTTCCAAAATTTTGCTGACCACAGATGTAAGACTAACTGGTCTGTAATTGCCAGGGATTTCCCTATTACCCTTCTTGAAAAGAGGAACAACATTCCAAACCCCTGGTACGACTCTCGTGAAGAGTGAGGAGGCAAAGATCTGTGCCAGTGGCTTAGCAACCTTCTTTCTTGCTTCCTGGAGCAGCCGAGGATAAATCTGGTCTGGCCCTGGGGACTTATCAATCTTAAAATTTTCCAAAGTTTCCAGCACATCAACTTCATCAATCTTGATCTGGTCAAGCCAGTATCTCAGTTCCTCAAAGTTTTCATTCACAACAAAGTCCCTTTCCTTTGTGAAAACAGAAGCAAAAAACTCATTTAGGACTTCTCCTATCTGCTCAGACTCCATGCACAAGTTCCCTACACTATCCCTGATTGCCCCTACCTTCTCCCTCATCATTCTCTTATTCCTCACGTATAAGTAAAATGCATTTGGGTTCTCCCTAATCCTTCTTGCCAAGCCTTTTTCATGTCCCCTCCTGGCTCTCCTCAGTCCATTTTTGAGCTCCTTTCTATCAAGCCTGTAATCCTCTAAAATGGTGCTAGATCCTTGCTTCCTCCACCTTACATAAGCTGCCTTCTTTCTTTTGACGAGAAGCTCCTCTGTACTCGTCATCCAAGGCTCATTAATCTTACCCCTTCTTACCTGTCTCGGAGGAACATATTTGTGCATCACTCGCAACAACTGCTCCTCAAATAGTCTCCACATGTCTGTTGTGCCCTTTCTGTGGAACAATTGCTCCCAGTCTGTACTTCCCAACTCCTGTCTGACAGCGTCATAATTTCCTTTTCCCTTATTAAATATCTTCCCTTGGTAACTGTTCCTTGCCCTCTTCAAGGCTGTGTTAAATGTGAGGCAGTTGTAATCACTGTCACCAAAATGTTCTCCCACCGTGAGATCTGACACCTGTCCTGGCTCATTACCGAGCACCAAATCCAAAATGGCCTCTCCCGTCATCAGCCTAGCTACATACTGAGTAAGGAAACCCTCCTGAACACACCTGACAAAAATCCTTCATCCAAAGCATCTGCATTAAGGCGATTCCATTCGATATTGGGAAAGTTGAAATCACCCATAACAAAAACCCTGCTACATCTGCACTTTTCCAAAATCTGCCGGTCTATGAGATCTTCAAACTCTCTTCTGTTATTAGGAGGTCTCTAGAAAACCCCCAGTGAGGTGGCTGTTCCCTTTCTGTTCCTAGCTGTGATGCACTCTCTGATTACACCCCCTCCTCTTTTTCCACCCTCCCTGTTCTTTTTAAATGTTCTAAACCCTGGGACATCAAGTAACCATTCCTGCCCCTGTGAAACCCACGTCTCCATTATGGCCACAAGATCATATAGTTTATCGCTAGTATCACATTTTTTCATGTTCTACCAAACTATATGACCACACATTTTCCAAATTATTCTCTATCTGTCCTATCCTCGCTCGTTGGTTTAACCTGGAAAGCCTTCTAAGATTTGACAGTTGTTATTTTGCCCAGGTGAAAGGCTTTTGCTCAAATGATTTATTCTGAAAATATGCTTTCACAGCTTTAGAGGTAATTTGCAATACTTCAGGACTTTGATTTACATTCCTCAGCTCTCAGCCTTCTGAGCAGCATGAGAATTGCTTGTGGTTTTGTTCCTAATGAGTAACAATAGAAGCCGAACTAGCAACCTGCTCTGAAGAGCCTTTGTCCTCCTCTGGCACTAACTCCTGAGTGATATTTGTAGGGTTTTTGGAATATATAAATTCAAACTGACAAAATAAAAACGTTCAAAGTCAACATTGCATGATTAATTGTCTGCATTCAAGTATAAAGTGTATCACGTTGCAATGTGATATTTAATTCAGTCACCAAGAGTTTTGATTTTTAATCATCATAGGTGCAAGAATCAGATTGTGTGTGCTTTGCAGATAGTACTCTTGATTGACATGTCAGTATCCTGATATCTGCTGAACATGCCAAATTTTTTGACATCTGGGTGAAGGTAGATGAATTGGAAATCAGCTTGTCTTTAAATAATAGCCTTTAAGCTTTTTGATGAACTTGTTCCAGCAATAGTTTGGGAATGGCCTGAAGACAATTTTCAATTCATAAATCACCAAAGCTAAACAGTCTGATGCAGATTAATACACACCTGTTGGATTCAATGTAAGGAACAATTAAGATTGTTTTCATTTTTTCCATTAGAGTTGAATTTTAGGCTAATTTTCAATCTGGTCAGATAATCTGAGCACTCATTGGACTAATTGATTGACTCCAGACTAGCTGGAAACTCTTCGAGGAGAAAGTGAGGGCTGCAGATGCTGGAGATCAGAGCTGAAAATATGTTGCTGGAAAAGCGCAGCAGGTCAGGCAGCATCCAAGGAACAGGAGAATCGACGTTAGCTGGAAACTCTGTACTTTACCACTACTGAAGGTTTGTAAGATAATGTTTTCAACCTTCCTTTTTAGTCTGTGTGTGAGCAATATCTTTTGAAGACAAATGAACCAATTTCAACAAAGCCTTTTAAATAGGTAGGGTTCGGCTCAGGTTTGTGGTGCTGGAAAAGCACAACAGGTCAGGCAGCATCCGAGGAGCAGGAAAATCTTCATTTTGGGCAAAGGCCCTTCATCAGGAAGGCTTTTGCCCAAAAGGTCAATTTTCCTGCTCCTCAGATGCTGCCTGACCTGCTGTGCTTTTCCAGCACCACACTCTCGACTCTAATCTCCTGCATCTGCCGGCCTCACGTTCGCCCCAGATTAGGTTTGAGCAAGGATACAAATCAGTATCGTGGAACGTTTTAAAGGAGCCATTAACTTTTGGACAGTGGGCAATTTACTTATTTATTTTTCTTTAGAATGTTGTGGATAATTTTATTTAGAATGTTGTTAATTATTTTAGAATAATGTGGACTTTCTCAGCAGCAAGGGTTAAATTTTCACAGCTATCAAATTATGAACAATGTTTTCAGAGCAGATTGTTGATTGTGGACTGGCTGAGACCTTCTTAATGAGAAGGAAGCTCTTTAAAAGATTTTATTTCAGCCTTGTAATTACAGACAAGGCAAGGAAGAGCCACATCATTGTAATAATATTGAGTTACCACAGTGTAATAGAGATATGTGCTATATTCAGTTCCCTCTTCACTTGTCTTGTTTTTCTCTTCTGACAGGATTACCAGTAACATCAATGGCAGCCTGTATGATATATGGTATCAATATCCAATATGGATTTCTGAATTCAAATGAAGTAAAGACCCCTGCTGGTTGAAGCAAGATGTTTTGGAGTGCTGTACTCAGGATCACCCCTTTGGTTCTTTGGAGAGATCTGGCACTATTTAAGTACCCTGATTACCTGGATGCATAATCGACAAGGAATAAGGCCCTTTCAAAGTGGAGTTAACTGCATTTCTCATCTTACTGACCTGGGATGGAACTCAATAGCATTTAAGTACTTTTTTAGAAAATAATAACAATATAAGTTGATCTCACGTGAAGTGGCATTTTGCAAATTCAAATATTCACACAGTTATAGCCAATACATAAGTGCACCAAAATTAATTGGATAGGACTGTAAAATAGTAGATTTGTAGATCTGCCAAAGTTTTGAAAAGTCAAGATTCAATTTCAAGCTTTATTGAGCTCTCCTATCAGAAATTTCCGTACAGAATTACACATACAAGAATTTAATTATAAATGTATAAAGAAGCATTAACATTGCAAATTACAATAATATTATAGCCTGCAGATTATTGTTGACCCTACTGGTCGCTCTATTGAAGTGTTGGTAGCAAATAAGGAGTTATGTTCTATCTTCCCTGGCTAAAGGATGTGCTAAAAGATTATTCCTGGCAGGGATGTTCCAACTGGTATTATATTATTGAGTTGTTTTCATGATCTTATTGAACTTGTTAATACTGCCATAATTGTTGTTTAAATTCAAAACAGTATCATTTTCCATGTGGCTATTTTGCATAAGCTGTGTTTTCAGAATGATAATTTATGGCTCGTGTAGTATTAGCTATTGCCACTAACTCTTCAGTTGGAATTGATCAACGAGAGTTCAGAGAGAACCCTTTATTTTGAAGACAATGGGAATTGGATTTAGTGCTTCGCTTGCGTTGCACTTGGTAGAGGAGGACCAGGAAGAACAAGAGAGGGCAGCTCGTGATGTAAGATGGCACAGACGACGAACAGTTAGATCCCGCCGATACCCAACACACCGGGTGTATCGTCCCAGGCAAAGCTACTTGGGAATGACTGAGGAACAATGTCTTCAGCAGCTCAGGCTTAGCCGGGAGGCTGTGACAGAATTATGTCATCTATTGAATGAGGATCTGCAAACTCAATCTACTATCAGTACAGCACTGCCAGTGGCTGTGAAAGTCACTACAGCCCTGAACTTCTATGCTGTCGGGTCATTTCAGGCAAGCACTGGTAACATTTGCAGTGTCAGTCAGTTTGCTGTACACAGATCCATCACAGAAGTTACACATGCGTTATTCTCCAGGGCTGACAATTTCATTTCTTTTCCTATAGATGAACAACATCAACAGCAAAGGACAACACATTTCTACAGGGTTGCTGGCTTTCCAAGAGTACAGGGTGTCATTGATTGCATGTGTGTTGCTATTCGGGCACCTGTGCATGATGCAATGGCCTATATGAATCATAAAGGCTTTTACTCCATTAATGTGCAGTTGGTTAGTGATCATCAGCACAGAATTATGCAGGTTAATGCCCACTTCCCAGGAAGCTCACATAGTGCATTTATTTTAAGGCAATCCTCAGTGCCAGCGTTATTTGAAGGAGAAGGAAGCCTGGAAGGTTGGCTGCTGGGTGACAAAGAATACCCGGTCCAACCTTGGCTGATGACCCCTTTGAGACACCCAAGAACAGAAGCAGAGCATAGGTACAATGAAGCACATTCAAAAACAAGGATTACTGTTGAACGTACAATTGGGATTCTGAAGCAACGCTTTCGATGCCTAGATCGTTCAAGGGGTGCCTTACAGTACAGTCCCCACAAGGTCTCAAGAATGATCATTGCCTGTTGTATTTTGCACAATTTTGCTCTCCAAAGAGGCCTCACAATGGAGGAAGAACAGAATGAAGAATCTATGGTAGACCAAGAGCCTGACAGTGATGATGAAGAATCAGTTGAAAGAACAACAGTCCAACAGGGAAGATTGATGCGTCAGGCACTAATACTTGATGCCTTTGAGTAAGTACAATATTTGTTTACTTTAAATCCCATCATTCCATTTAGAATTTTGCCTCTTGCTCCCACTCTCATCTGTACTTCTGTTCACTTTCATTTATTATGTATTCCATGTTTTGTGGTTCAATAGTATCTTGAGCCCTGAATAGCAGTACTCTGCAATTCATATGTAGTGCTTCAATCTCACTTTGGTTTCCAAAAAATATCAGAATGATTTGCCAGTCTTCTCAGATCTGGTGCAAGTACCTTAGGCACACCAGGCAAACTTGCAGCCTTAGTTACTAGGCCCCATGATGCCACATGGCCTGTCTGTTTACTTATGAGAGACCTAGCATTAACAAACAAGCACACATACACATGGAGAAATATGAAGTTCCTTTACTAACATCAAAAAAAATCTGCATTTGCATTTAAAAACAATGTCTTTCTCTGGAAGGATTCTATGAAACAAGCCACACACTGACCAGCAATGCAATGGATAGAGCACAGGGCATATTAATGAAAGAAGTTATTAAACTTCATTTCAAATTAAGTTGATTTTCAAGGCACTTTTATTTTATGCTGGCACTGCTAAATCCCAGTATAAAGATCCTCTCAGCTGGAAATAGTAGACTGTAAATGCAGTTTTAATACAATTAAAAGCAAAATACTATGGATGCTGGAAATCTGAAACAGGCACAGAAAACGTTGGAGCAACTCAACAGATCTGAGCCTCTATCAAAAGTATTTTGATATGGGACTTGAAATTTTAACTCTGTTTCTTTCACCAAAGATGCTGCCAGACCTGTTGAGCTTCTCCAGCATTTTCTGTGCTTGTTGCAGTCTTAATACACCATTATGGATAATGGCTTTAATTTTACTCTTTCATAAATAAGGTTGTCAATTTAACCTCACCCTCAACAACTTCACATTTGTATCCTCCCACTTCCTTCAGACCAAAGGCATAGCCATAGGCACCCACATGGGCCCCAGCTATGCCTGCCTCTTCGTCAGACATGTGGAACAGTCCATCTTCCGTAGTTACGCTGGCACCATTCTCCACCTTTTCCTCCGTTACATTGATGACTGTATTGTCACCAACTTGTGCTCCCATGAGGAGGTGGAACAGTTCATCAACTTCACGAACACCTTCCACCCTGACCTCAAGTTCACCTGGATCATCTCTTGGACACCTCTCTCTCCTTCCTGAACCTCTCCATCTCCATTTCTGGTGACTGGCTCAATACTGATATCTACTTCAAACCTACAGACTCCCACAGGTACCTGGACTACACCTACTCCCACCCCTGCTCCTGTAAAGACACTATCCCTTACTCCTAATTCCTCTCCTCCGTCATATCTGCTCCCGGGACGAGCAATTCCACTCCAGAACATCCCAGATGGCCTCCTCCTTCAACGACTGCAATTTCCCCTCCTATGTGGTCAACCGTGCCCTCCAGCGCATCTCCTCCACTTCCCGCACCTCTGCCCTTAAATCCCACCCCTCCAACTGAAACAAGGATAGAACCCCCCAGTCCTCACCTTCCACCCCAACAATCTCCACATACAACACATCATTTTCCGCCATTTCCACCACCTACAGTCAGACCCCACCACCAGAGATATATTTTCCTCCCCATCCTTATCAGCATTCAACAGAGATCATTCCCTCCATGATTCCCTCATTAAGTCCGTGCCCCCCCACCAACCCACCCTCTACTCCTGGCACCTTGCCACCACAAAGCCTGTGTCCACACTTACCCCCCTCACCTCCATTCAAGACTGTAAAGGATCCTTCCACATTGGGCAGAGATCCTTCCACATTGGGCATCCAAATACATCATTCACTGTGTCTGTTGCTCTCCATGTGGTCTTCTCTACATTGGGAAGACAGGGTGCCAACTTGTGGGACATTTCAGGGAACATCTCTGGGACACACGCACCAAACAACCCCACTGCCCTATGGCTGACCAGTTCAACTCCCCCTCCCACCTCACCAAGGACATGCAAGTCCTGGGCCTCCTCCACCACCAAATCCTAGTTACCCTACACCTGGAGGAAGAACACCTCATCTTCCGCCTTGGGATTCTCCAACCACACAGTATCAATGTCAATTTCACCAGTTTTCTTATCTCCCCCTGCCCCCACCTCAACCCAGATCCAACCCTCCAACTCGGCACTTCCCTCTTGAACTGTCCCACCTGTCTATCTTCCTTCTCACCAAAGCGCTCCATCCTCCGCTCTGACCTATCACCATCTCCCCTCACCTGCATCTACCTATCACCTTCCAAGCTACCTTTCCCCCAGCCACACACCCCCTTCCTATTTATCTCTCAGCCCCCATTTCCCACCCAACATTCCTGATGAAGGCCTTATGCCTGAAACGTTGCCTCTCCTGCTCTTTGGATGCTGCCTGACCTGCTGTGCTTTTCCAGCACCACACTTTTTGACTATGCTCTCCAGCATCTGCAGTCCTCACTTTCTCCCTGTCAATTTAACCTGCAGATTTTCATTCCATGGTCTTCCCCTACTGTCTGTCCATCATTATCTTAAAATGCAGCACACTTGCTTCCTATGTCCATTAAAAGACAAGAAGGCTCATTAACCATCCGAGGATGCTTGAAAGCCTTTCTTTCTCATTTTCAATGTTCTTTATATCTAGTAAAATGAACATTTCAAGAAAAATTACAAATAAGCAGATGTCTCTGTGATTTTCTTTCAGGAGTTGCACATAGCACTGTCCAGGAGATTGATCTTCAATTTCTGGAGACTCCAATCCAATCCACCGATGTCAACACTACTCATAAATGTTTTAGCATTATTGACAGAATAGGGAAGAAGAGACGAAGC
Organism: Chiloscyllium plagiosum; assembly: GCF_004010195.1. Lineage (NCBI taxonomy): Eukaryota > Metazoa > Chordata > Chondrichthyes > Orectolobiformes > Hemiscylliidae > Chiloscyllium > Chiloscyllium plagiosum. The sequence continues at coordinate 69,927,209 of NC_057710.1, forward strand.
TGTGATCTAAATATTATTGAGAATAATGACCAAAGTCACAAATAACTTACACAATAGTTGATAATTCAAAATGCTGTTCAAGTGGAGGTGCGATACAGGTACTCCCAAGCACTGCAGAGTTGCTTCAACATTGACGAGGCAGCCCAATCCAAGAGCGAGGACCTGGTGATCCTCGACACCAGAACTTTCTCATGGTTGTTGACAGCAAGCCTGTTGCACAGCAGCGGCAAGGTTCCTCAGCAACTGGATCTCAGAGCGGAACAGCGAAGTCCTTGCTTCAGCCTTCACCATTGGTAGCTTAGCAGTGGGAGAGGATATGCTGCAAGTCTCTTGGGACTGGTCAGAGTTGTGATTGGAATAGCATTCAATGTAGGAGACGAGAGCAACTCTTTTAATCACAGATTCTGTCTCTCCCATGCTTGCTGTTACACCTCCTCTAATCACAGATCTCTTATTTGCTGCTTCTAGTGCTTCTCCAGATACTGAATTTTCAATTGGAGAAGAAAGCAGTTTTTTTGCCATCTCAAAATTTTGTCACTCTAGGCAACCCCTTATTTGCTTAACAGTTGTAATGACCATGTATTCTTCCCAGATGCCTATACTGTAGATGCAGAGTTGGACAACACTCTGCTACTGTGCTTCAGTAATGTTTAATATGAGGAGTGAGTGCTTGTTTGGCTACTAAGCTGCACACATAGCCAGTGACAGAGATCCACAAAAGCTGTCAGTCAAGAGAATCCCAGCTCTGAGTCAGCTATATCCATGGAAGAAAACGATTTATGAGTGAACTTTGTAGTTAGGTGTAAAATAGCTTATCATTTATTCATTTGTTTTTTTGGGACCTTGATTTATGCAAACTGCCTATCATGGTTCTTACATTACAGTGGTAATCACACTTTGCAAGTGCATGTTTGGTTCTGAAAGCCTTTGAGATACTCTGATGTTATAAAAGGTGTTCTAAAAATACAGAGCTCTTTCATCTTCAAACTCAAATGATCTTGTTGGGTTACCTTTCAAACAGTCTTTTGGAATTCTTCAAAGATTTGCAAAGTCTTTGTGTGATAATATATCCATTCAATTCAGTGTGATGTGTTTTCTATAATTAACTTCTCACAGATCCTGAGCACAAAATTATTTAATCTCTGGTTGTGTTATTTGGCCCGAACTGTTAGCTTCTTTACAATATGTTTCATGAATAATCAACTCAGGATAAAAAGCATGAAATTTGGGCACTTCAGGGTGCTATTTGTGGTCTGAAATGAATCTATGATGAACATAAATTCTTTGTGATGAGTCACACTGCACACCATTTTAATGAAGATGTTTTCATGTGTGCAGCGAACTGGAAGATTGCAGGCAGGAAGGTAATTCTGTCCATTAGTATGTAACATGTATCTAGCAGCAAGAAAATACGACATCCATCCACACTCATCCCCCTGTCTACTAAAAGAGATCATAACTGCTTATAGATTATTTACCTTTGACTGCTTTTGGCTGTTGTTTCAATTTCACAAGTGATGGATGCTTTGTGTAGTTGTTTCAAATAGTCAAAGTCCACATGGAGTAGTGGGCAAATGCCGGATCTTCATTTCAAGGCTTCTGTGCATTTGTTATTTTACATGGATGCCGTAGTAGCTAATAACTTGGCTATTCATTATCACTGTGAGCATGGACAGAGACTCTACAGTGCAGGATAAACCGCTCAAAGAGGAAGGAAGAGATTGTGGAGAAGGGTACTGAACAGGTGATAGCTGCCTGCAAAAAACTGAAACTGCTGGAAAAACTCAGCAGATCTGGCAGGGTTGTTAGGAAAGCATTTAATGCACTTGCCTTCCTTGCTCAGACCTTTGGTATATGAGTTGAGACAGCAGTTCTGGTTACACTGGTACAGGAAGGATATTATTAACCTAGAGAGGGCTCAGAAAAGATTGACCAGGATGTTGCTGGGAATGGAGGGATTGAATTATTAAAAATAGCCTGGATAGGCTGGGACTTTTCTCACTGGAGCATAGGAGGTTGAGGGGTGACCTTATTGAGGTTTATAAAATCATGAGGGACACAGATAATTTGAATTGCAAAGGTGGGGGAGTTCAAAATTCAGTGACATTTTCAATGCGAGAGGAAAGGGTTTTGAAGCATAGAACATCGAACAATACAGCACAGAACAGGCCCTTCGGTCTTCGATGTTGCACCAACCTGTGAACTAATCCAAGCCCATGCTCCTACACTATTCCATCATCATCCATGGATTGTTTAAATCTCCCTAATGTGGCTGAGTTAAGTACATTGGCAGACAGGGCATTCCACCCCCTTACCATGCTCTGAGTAAAAAACCTGCCTCTGACATCTGTCTTAAATCTATCACCCTTCAGTTTAAAGCTATGCCCCCTTGTACAAGCTGATATCATCATCCTAGGGAAAAGACTTTCACTGTCTACACTATCTAATCCTCTGATCATCTTGTAAAAAGGACATGAGGGCCAACTTCTTTTACACAGAGCATGGTTCATGTGTGGAATGAACTGCAAGAGAAAGTGGTGGATACAAGTTTAAAAGACATTTGGATACTTTCATGTATAAGAAATGTTTGAGGGATATGGGCCAAGCTGAAAATGTGTGGCTGGAAAAGCGCAGCAGGTCAGGCAGCATCCAAGGAACAGGAGAATCGACGTTTTGGGCATAAGCCCTTCTTCAGGAATGAGGAAAGTGTGTCCAGCAGGCTAAGATAAAAGATAGGGAGGAGGGACTTGGGGGAGGGGCGTTGGAAATGCGATAGGTGGAGGGAGGTCAAGGTGAGGGTGATAGGCGGGAGGGGGGGTGGGGGCGGAGAGGTCAGGAAGAAGATTGCAGGTTAGGAAGGCGGTGCTGAATTCGATGGATTTGACTGAGACAAGGTGGGGGGAGGGGAAATGAGGAAACTGGAGAAATCCGAGTTCATCCCTTGTGGTTGGAGGGTTCCCAGGCAGAA
>NC_057710.1:69930596-69969642 GCF_004010195.1 Chiloscyllium plagiosum
TCTTCCTGACCTCTCCGCCCCCACCCCACTCCGGCCTATCACCCTCACCTTGACCTCTTTCCACCTATCGCATTTCCAACACCTCTCCCCCAAGTCCCTCCTCCCTACCTTTTATCTTAGCCTGCTGGACACACTTTCCTCATTCCTGAAGAAGGGCTTATGCCCGAAACGTCGATTCTCCTGTTCCTTGGATGCTGCCTGACCTGCTGCGCTTTTCAGCTCTAATCTCTAGCATCTGCAGTCCTCACTTTCTCCTCGGATATGGGCCAAGGGCAGGTAGCGGGGACTAGTTTGGTTTGAGAACATGTTTGGCATGGACTGGTTGGACTGAAGGGTCTAGTTCCAAGCTGTATGACTCTCTGATTCTATTACTATAAAAGATGGGATATATGCTGAAGACGGGATGGAGGGGAAAACGATGTGAAAGGATAGACCGAGATGGAACCCACAGAGAGCAACAGTTCTGAATGGACAGATGAGTGCAGGTAAAAGGCCAGGGGGAGGGTTCAGGTGGAGGGAGAATGTTGAAGGTAGGTGAAGGAATCTGTGGGATGGGGAGAGAACTTTTATCCAATGAAATTGGAAAAGAGGTAAAAGTGACAGAGGAGTTCAATGCCATATCATGTTCAAAATGCATTGAGATGGGAGCACAGAGGGATAAAACCCAGACCTTCTGTTCAGCATTCCAGCATCTAAGGTCAGAAGGGATAGTAATTACCCAACAAGAGTTGAGATAGAAACAAAGGGCAGGTGTGTGGGTATCTCTTGAATCATTGAAGCTTGCATTCCCTAATGCCTGAAAGGAAGAGAAATTATCCTACCTAAAACATGTGGATTAACATGTGCAATGTCTGAACCTAAGTAAGGATGATCTCACTGAAATCTGCTACCTGCTGCAGCATTTTATGCAAATTCTAAGCAGGAAAGTTATTGCATTGCCTATGGTGCAAAGGCAACTGTGACAATGAACTTTGATAAGTCTAGCTTCTTCCAGGCTACAACTGGAGATATTTGCATCTTATAGTTTGCAGTATACTGTTGCACAGGTGAGGTCACTAACAATCTAACTGAGAGCTAACCACATTTCATTATTTCTTGCCAGAAAGAAACAGATAGAGTAAGCACCCAGCTTCACTAGGATTGCAGGCTTCTCCGAAGTATAGACTGCACATATTTTGTTTTCCAGGCATTGCTTTTTAACTCTGTACTATGCTGGAACCAAAAGATTCCATTCTCTCAGTATCAACTGAAGTGTAGCCAAACATAAAGAATCATGCAGGTCAGTGCTTGGTATCCTGGCAGCAGGTAGGATGCTTTCATTCTGCAGCAGTCAGCTATTCCAGCTATATATGGTCCAATAAAGCAAACCTATGTAATATTATTGACAATAAAGGCTATCCTTTGGGAATGTGACAACCTAACTCATGCACAGTGCCTAACTCATGCACAGGATATAATGAAATCATTGCTATGACAGAAAATGTAATCGATCAGAATACTGGTCTGTTGAAATGATAATCTGCTGCCTGGACTATTTTGGAGGAATAAAAGTGGTAGAGTGAATATCAAGATTCATAATTATCTGCTGAATGCTGGACAACCTCATCTGCCAACAATTATACAACAGGCAGTGAGGAGACTACCTTGACAATCTCTTTGTCATCTGAATGTGATACCAGTAACCACAAACCCAATTCCCCTTTTATCAATAGTGTTGCACCTTAACTACAAGAACTTATAAAGCACCTTTTATGTAACTGAACATCAAAAGATGCCTCACAGGAGTAATATAAACAGGGTATAAGACTGAGCCGCATCAGGAGAGATTGGGTCAGATGACTAAATATTTGCTTAAAAAAATGTGTTAAGAAGCTTCTTAAAGAAAGAAAGTGGATAAAGAGAGGGTTTTTTGCAATTTGGTGACTGGGCAACTGAAAACATGATTATCATTTCAGATGGTAGTTAAAAATTGTTAACTATTAATTAAAGGTCAGCCACATGGTGCTGCCAGATTTAGGCCTCACCAAGTAAGGATGGCAGTTTCTGGTAGGGAGTCAAATTCCTTTCTACAGCAATTGACAATACTTGTCATGTTTGCCATTACTGAATCTCACTTTCAACTCCAGATTTCATTAGTTAAATTTAGATTGCATTAATTTTTGTGGTGGAATTTGAACCCATCTCCCAGAAACAATAGCCTGGCCCTCTGTATTACTGGTTCAGTGACATAACTATTGTCTTCAAGTGAGCTCTTCATGGTAGCAGTCTAAAGTTCTTTGAGTTTTTTGCATGGCAGTTGCAGCTGAGACATCACTTGCTAGAAACCTCCATTATGATTAGGTCCACAGATATGTCAATGAACTTGCCACCACATCCATGCAGAAATGTATGCCTGCATTTTGTGTGTCAGATTGATGATGGATTTCTACTTAACATTGACCACATACTTCCTCGCAGTCTTCCCAAACCCAAGCATCAGTGTTCTTCTGTAGGCTATCCCAACAAAGCAGCTCTGAGCAGGATGCTTACTTTGTTTTTCCCATACTGATTACTAGATGCTCATGTCTGGTATTTCACCATGTACTCATTCCATCCTGCACTATCCTTTAAATTATATATGATCTGAGCTACAAATGTGAAATTAAATGATAGTCTGTCCTCATCATCCGTGTCTTCATGGTGTTGGTCAACTGTCAGATTTGTATTTCTTTATTCCTGAAAGAAGAAAGTGTAAGGTTGTTGTTTAGTTATGCAATGACGAAGAGAAAAAGTATGAAATGTATTGTTAAATCATCTGCTGGAGGTAAATCAGAAGAAAGCATGAGATGAGAGCAAGGTGGGATATAAGGATATTGTCATCTTGATGTCTTCAGCTTGCCTGCTGACAAGAGCCTATGCAATAGCTTTCTCATTAGCAGTGAGCATTTTCTGCAATGTGGAGTATGCTTGTTTCCCTCTGGTTAGTTCCTGTTGTTCACTCCAATTGTGCACTGCTTTACCCAGACAGAAAGAAGGAAATGTGTCAATGAATGTCAATCAATCCGTTTGGGTGCTGTAGCTATCATAGTTGAACAGCTGGCAGTTTATACAAGCTGTGAGATATGGGTGCAGGGGTAAAACAATAACAAGAGTGTGAGGGTGTTGTGGAGCGTATGAATGTCAAGTATTGGATCTGCTTGTTGAAGAGTATTGGTCGTTGAATGTTAGCAATATAGTGATTTGAGCATTTGTCTTGGATCACAAAACGTAACTAAATGGTTCTTTGGATTTGGTTAAATGTAATTAAGAGAAGACTTGAGAACATAAATTTACTTAAGTAAATAAAAAGATGATAAAGAAAGTAACCATCATTAATACACAAAAAACAACAATAAGTCTCACGCCCTTCTGCCCATCAGGGACTCCTCGATCGATGACTGGCCTGGAGGCTAAGGTTCGCGCCTGGCGCCATTCACAATCCCGGTCTCAGTGGAAGTCCAATGATTCAGAACGAAGCACTCTCTCTCTCGTACAGTGTAACGAGCCACAAGTACAGACAAACAAGTTGATTGTGCCATATTCGGCACGATCAGCAATGTGAGTCACCCATCACAGGACTTGTTCAAGGTCTTGGAGCTATCGAATATGATCAACAATTGTAACCCATCCTATACAATCCACCCCGATGATATTTGACAGTGCATGTTACAATTGCAGGTGCAGATGCAAATCAGCTATAGCCGCGCGAAAACGTGTTATAAGTGTATGTAACCTACACCAGAAAATTAAAACTACAATGAAAATAACCATCATTAATACACAAAAAAAACAATAGTAGGGTGTATCATCAAGTTAATGATTGCAGTGGCCTTCGGGGACCAACCCTTAAATATCTCCCTTCAGTGATCTACAGCCAAGGCTGTGATAGAATTAGCAAGTCATGTTAACATTAAGTTCCCGTTTCGTCATGTGCCTCTGCTTCTGATGGGATCAAAATCAAGAGGAGCTCACAGAGAATTAGGGGGTTCATGCATATGCTACTTTCAGTAATATTGTTAATTACAGTTGCCACGCAACCATGTCACATACATCTACATTAATCTATTCCAGCTACCGTCGTGGAGTCGAGGACCTCATTCCTGCTGCTTGTTGGTGATCACGTGGTGAGGGCCTTTAGAACCTGTAAGAGGGAGAGAGAAGAGAGAGGGAGTGCCAGACCAGCTGGCTGTTAGTTCCATTCTGTTTTGTGCGCTTTAATGTTAATTACTGCTACCACCTGACTGATGTGACCAGAATATCACCTACATCTTTTCAGTTAATCTATTTATGTAATTTTCTCTAAAATGCAGTATATTCCAGATTCAGGTTCCTTATTTTGTGTTTTTTATCCTTCAGTTCCCTATCCACAGATCACCTCACCCAATAACAGTAAAATGACATTACACATGGATTCAAAATTTCTCCAGCTTTCTTCATCTGTATCCGTCTTGAGGATACTTCTTCAATATGTTTCCTTCTTTGCCAATTTTATGAATGATTGTATCATTGAGAGTTAACTACCTCCATATGCAAGTACCTCCTTTGAGCTACAATAAAAATGGTATCAAACTTTACAACTCTAACGTTCATCAGGCTTTATCTTTAGTTTCTGTTTCCCACTTTTTATTTTCCCCGAGGTTCTCTTAGTACACACCATCTGAGTCTTAGCCCAGGCTTCTTTCGCATACGCTGTTCCAACACATTACAATTTCATCTACTGGATTAAACACAGGAGTGTATACAACCGCTCAAGATGGGGTAACGTATGTCATTCAATGGGACCTTTCACTCAGTCTACTATTACACTATTATGCTTTCATTTCTGTAACATTTTGACATAATAGCAAATCACAATTTTTATTTTGATTGTAATTCTTTTTACATACCTTTCACTAATAGCATTTTCATCGTTTTCAAGTCAGTTTTCTACGGATTATGTGTCAGCATCTTGTTTGAACTGTGTTTTTTGTGCTGTTCAAGGTCACATTGATCCTTTCACGATCTGAGTGTACACCGCTGAGACCCATTCTTCGGTGCATTTTTTAAACATGTATTTCCTAATGTTTGTTACCTCCAAGGTAACATTCACTTTTGCACACTTATATCGGTATCCCAAGACCGCATTCTTGACCCCCGTATGATCTATGAGGTTTTACTTATCAAATAATGTATGAGGTTTTACTTATCTCTCCACGTATGGCCCTAATGCCTGCGTCGTGGCTCGATCATCAGATTCAGTTCTCTTAAAAGGAAAGACAAAGACGTAAATATCACCAAGAGAAAAGCTATCAGTTTAGTGTTGTCATCTAAACTTCCTTTCCACTAAAATGCATTTTAACCTTAATTGTGGTTTCAACCCATTATTCTTTTTTTTGTCTTCTGCCACCAATCTCCACCCTCAATTACGTAATCTCAGCCAATTTTGCAATTTAATTATTACCACCTACTAATTCCGAAGCTCTGGAGAGATTTGTAGTCCATGGAACATATTTTTATAATATTTTAAAACAGAAATCAAACATTTCTGTTTGATTCAGGCAAGACATACTTTATATGTTGGGGAGAAAGTGAGGTCTGCAGATGCTGGAGATCAGACCTGGAAATGTGTTGCTGGAAAAGCGCAGCAGGTCAGGCAGCATCCAGGGAACAGGAGAATCGACGTTTCGGGCATAAGCCCTTCTTCAGGAATGGTTGTCTGGGCGGCGATCGCGGAGGCTGCGAGGTCGGTGGGGGCGGAGGTGACGTCGGCGGCGGTGGCGGCAGCTATTGCCGCGGGCGATGTAGCGGCCGCGTGTGTAATGGCGCCAGACTGATTTCGGAGGCCGATGGAAGATTCTGGAACAGTTGAGGAATCCGGAGTGTGGGGGTAAGTACATGAAAGTTTTTGGTACTTACTGTCTTTGATTTCCGATATGGCCAGGAAGAACTGTTTGTTTAGTTTATGGATCCTTCTGTGGATGAAGAACAGTAGAGGTCCTTTACAGGTCTGTGAGAGTGTTGTCCTGAGCTGGATAGGTCAAGTTGCAGGGAATGTAGGTAGCGGCGCAAGGCTGCAAGCGTGGAGCGGAGGATCCGGAGGGAGGTCTGTTGCTGGAGGCTTCGGATTTGTTGTAGGTGCTGGTTGTCCTGGTTGGGTCCAAGTTTTGTTGGTCGGAACGTAGTCCGGAGTCCGTGCGGGATCAGTCGGTTCCGTAGGCAGGTGCTGAGGAAGTAGATGTGGCTGTGGTAGCGAGTCTGTTTGAGAATATGGCTGAATAGCTTCTGTGCAGAGGAGATGACCTGGGGGGTGCAGTGAGAGAGGGACTCACTGAAATCTTTGTAGAGGGAGGAAGAGAGCTTCTTCAAGGAAGGCATCCTTGTAAGAAGATTCGCAGTAGGTTGAAAACATACTTTATATGTTCTTCCTCTAAGGTGATCCATATTTTTTAAAGTTACCTGATAACTCATTCTAGATATTTGATATATCTCTATGTAAATTTGTCCAGATTCAATATTCTACTTACTCCCTCAAAAGTCACTAACCATTTTAATGCATTGAAACCATTGAGATGGTGTGCATGTACTTTATTATTTCCCAGAATTTCTTTAAATTTTCAAGTCTTAATATAATTTTTTTGTCATGATATGCTTAAGTGTACTACGACTCAGTGGTTTTGAGATACCTGATTCTCAATACAGTTAATGTTTTCGCAGTAGTTCTCCACCTATTGAGATGTGTTATTGATGAATGCCTTGATGAGTTGAGGTGCCTCATCCATCACTGTGTTGCAATGTTGAAAGTCTGCAAACAGGTTCAGCATTTAGTTTCTCCAATTTCTAAAAGTAAACGAACAAACTCCATCCATTTCACATCAAGCAGAATGGGTTAATTAGTATTAATCTAAGATGGATTCAAAAAAGGGGGTGGGACATAAACTCTTGCGCTTAATGACGTCGCCAGTCTCTCCTCCTCCTGTGAAGAAATAAATATGTTATGCTTTAGGAAAAGCCCACGTCTTTTGTTAACTTTGCCTATTCTAAACTCCTTGTCCACAGAGAGTTGCATTTTCAACATTGCCATGTCCCTATCACTTGGATAATTTTACACCAATGTACATTTACAATGAGCCAATCTTATCATCTGGAATTAAAGATTCACTCGTGTGTTAAAATAATATTTGGAAGTTCCCTCTGGCCAAAAAAAAAAATTCCAAACATGGTAATTTCTGGAATTAAAATTTTTGAATCAACATTTCATCTTTTGCTTTACACAACCACTGATGGTTTCATAAAAGGACATTACATTAACCATACATGTTCCACATTGAAACAGGCACACACCACACTTTTAAATCACCATGGATTCCTGAAATGCAAACTGATTTCAAAGCATCTCCAGATCTTGAGCTCCAAGGGACAAAAGTGCACAATTGCACACTTTTAGTTCAGTGCTTTTCCCTTCTCTTAAACATGTTCATGAATCCCATCCTTATCATTAAAAATATCAGAGCACAAAGTGTACCCAAATAGTTCTTTGGATTTGATTGAATGTAGTTTAGAGAAGACTCAACAACATAAGTTTACTTAAATATGAACATATATTAAGTAAATTTAAAGATGAAAAAGAAAGCAGAAAAACAGTAAGTCTCATGCCCTTCTGCCATCAGAGACTCCTCGATTGAGGGCTGGTTTGGAGGCTTGGGTTCATTCGTGGCACAGTTTACGATCCCATTCTGAGGGAAAGTCCAATGATTCAGAATTAAGCTCTCCGTATTGTACAGTGTAACAAGCTGCAAGTACAGCAAAACAAGTTTTTGTGCCGTCTTCGGACCATTCAGGAACGTGAGTCACCCATCACAGGACTTATTCAAGGTCATGCAGCTGTTGAGTATCATTAACAATTATAATCCATCCCCTACAGCATTGTCTAAGCCTGGTAGTTTAGTGCAGGTGGTAGAAATTAGCATTTGGAGATGCATTATCTCCACTTGACCATTTCTGTGGGGTCATTGAGCTTCTACTACATCCAGGCACTTGAAAGTTGACTCCAGGTATTGTGCAAACTTTTCTTTCTGAGCATTTTTGAGGACCCCTTATGGATACTGGATGTCTCTTGTACATCTTACTAGAAACCTTGGTGAAGTAGCTGAAGCATCCAAAGACATTGAAGTCCACTTTCCCTCATGTATTTCCATTATTTAACACTTTACAGATCAAATTAGCTTCCAATTGCTAGCACTTTGTCTAGTCACAATATACCTTCTGTTTAAGAAGTACTTAAGTAGCATTAACTGGTATCAGCCATACAAAATTTACAAAACAACAGTAGAACAAATGTGGCATGGATGAGCTTTGCTTCATCATAATCCACACAATTAATCACATGTCTCAATTCGTATGCCCCTTTTTAGATTCTGTTGAATATAGCCTCCAAGAAATTTAACAAATACTTTTTATGAATATTTGTGATTGTCATGTATATTAATATCCCTGATTTATCTTAGTTCGTGTATTTAAAATTAGTTATCTTCCAGACATCCTTTTAATTTTTTGTGACACAGCATTGATTCATTCAGTGGTTTCTTTCTGTGGCTGAAGAGCTGTTGTGTCCTTATAGCCAGAGATCTTAATTTCTTCAACCATTACTTAATACAGATAAGTGGACTGAGACTTCATTGACCTTTGCTCTTCATACCTGAATGAAAATTGCTTAGAAAACAGCTGTGCTGTGCTTATATATGCTACTTCAAAACCTCAGGAGGCTGTTTAGTACTAAAGAGGTGCCCAACCTGATTATTTCAGCTAAGACTTGATTATTATAATGTTGGCCATTTTGCACTGAAGAGAACAGTTAATTTGCACATCAAAGAGGTTTGCAGTATAATCATAAAAAGTCACAAACAATAGTTATGAAAATAATAATTTCTTGGCTTATATGGCAGCAATTGTTGGAGTGCAGTTTCATAGTTCCTTGAAAGTACAGTTGCAGATAGATAGGGTAGTGAAGAATGCATACTCCCCTTTATTCGTCAGAGTATTGAGTACAGGAATTGGGAGGTCATGTTGTGGTGGTACAGGACATTGGTTAGGCCACTTTTGGAATATTGTGTGTAATTTTGGGCTTCGTCCTATGGGAAGGATGTTGTGAAACTTGAAAGGATTCAGAAAAGATTTACAAGAGTGTTGCCAGGGTTGGAGAGTTTGAGCTATAGGGAGAGGCTGAATAGGCTGGGGCTGTTTTCCCTGGACAGTCACAGGCTGAAATGCGACCTTATAGAGGTTTATAAAATCTTGAGAGGCATGGATAGGATAAATAGACAAGATCTTTTATCTGGGTTGGAGGAGTCCAGAAGTAGTGAGCATAGGTTTAGGGTGAGAGGGGAAAGATTTAAATGTGGCCTAAGAGGCAATGTTTCCACATAGAGGTTGGTGCATGAATGGGATGAGCTGCCAGAGAAAGTGGTGGAAGCTGATACAATTACAACATTTAAAAGCATCTAGATGGATATATGAATAGGAAGGATTTCGAGGGATATGAGCCAATTGCTGGCAAAGGGTCTGTTTCTGTGCTGTGAGTCTCTTTCCATCTCTATGACTCTATGATAGAATATGTTACATTTCATAGGGGTAGATGCTCCATTTATTGTAAACCAGAATCCACCAACTCATTTGATTTGTTTAGCCTCAGAAGTCCCACACTACATGAACTTTTTAACTGCTGAATACTGGGATATGTTTATTTTGCTGTTGTTAAGTTCAATTATAAACACAATACTTGAAGAATTGCAAATTCTATTGTAGTAATGAACATTCTGACATGTTGGCTTTCTCAACAATGTATTGTCATTGACAGTACTGTTAATGATTGTCTTCATTTCTCAATAGATATTGGATGTTGATTGTCAGTTTTGTGTATTGTGTTTTATTATACAAATTGAAAGAGTTCAAAAATTCTTTGACAAAGTGGAATTTTGTTGGAAATTGCACATTTTTGTCTCATGTACACCTCCATGATTAAGTCTGTGAGATTGGTTTGTGTTCAAAGTCTATATTCGTTCAATGTGAGCTGAATGAGCAAGAACATGGCAGATGGAATATAAGATGAGCAAATATGAAGTTATCCACTTTGATAAGAAAGACAAATTATTTCACAAATGGTAAAATAGCAATTCTCAAATGTTTTCCCATTGAGACTCCAGTTCAATGATTAGAAATTGTTGCGGCTTCTCAGTGAGAGCTGTGAGGTGGATGGGGTTGGGGGGCATTGTGATAGAAGAGCTGTCAGTTAGAATGAAGACACAGCTAGGATAATTCTCTCAGAACTCCATGACAGCTATTGATACTCAGAACTCATTACAGTAGATTTGGATTGCTCAGGTTTGAAGGAAATTTTCTTTGTTCTTTGTTCTCAATGTTCCTGCTCATGTCTCCATCTGGGGTCCCAACTCCCACTTTGGGAAGCCTGTGTTAGATGTTAGGAAGTGTTGTGTACAGAAGAATCTAGCTGTCCTTGTAGATAAATCAATGAAAGCTAGCCTGGATTTGCCACATAAATAAAGGAGGCTGCTTAAATACTTTGTGTGAAGCAAGTTGGGTGAGTTAGGGTAATTGAAATAACAGTAATTGAAATAAATATGCAAGTTTAATTAACATATAAAATGGCAGGACAGGTAATGTTTGAAGGAAGCAGCATGGTATAACGCTGGGATGCCGTGACAATCTATGGTGACTAACTCTGTGATAAATTCCTTCAGCTTGAGGAGCTTTTTAGTTTAGAGTGTTTGAGCTGGAGGTGGGACTGCAGACATTGTGATACATCAGGGAAGAGGAAAATTACCCGGGCATTTTGTTCCAGAAGGAAGTCACATACATAAAGTTAGTGTTATCTTATTTAGTCAATGACCAGGAATATGAGGGTGTGACTATAAGTCAGGCAGGTAAATGGATTAAGAAGGTGGGAGTGGAAGAGCTTCAGCCTTGGAAGTTGTCCAGCAGGATCAATCTCTTGCAGCTTGTATGATAAGAATCTACTGATGATCACAAAACAGGTGTTGATTGTCAGGAAAACCCATCTGCTCATTAATATCCTTCAGGGAAGGAAATCTGCCATCTTCACCTGGTCTAGCCTACATGTGACTCCAGACACACCACAATATAGTTGACACTTAACTGCCCTCTGGACCATAAATGCTGCCGAGCCACTGATGCCCTCATCCCATAAATGAATAAAGAAAAAAACCCAGCAGCGCTAATATAGTATAAATCAGGAAATTACAGGTGTATTAACAGGGTAGTACAGTAATCATAGGGTCTTCAATCTACATATGGACTAGGCAAATCTAATTAGTACTAAGGTTGTGGAGGACAATTGGATCCACTGTTATTTGTCATTTATATAAATTATTTGGGTGAGAATTTAGGAAATATGGTTAGTAAATTTGCAGATTGATGGTATAGTAGACAGTGAAGATTATCTGGGAATTCAGCGAGTTCTTGATCAACTGGGCCAGTGGGTTGAGGAATGACAGATGGAGTTTAATTTGGATAAATGTACGATGTTGCATTTTGGTAAAGCAAACCAACGTGGGATTTACACAGTCAACGGTAGGGCCCTTGGGAGTGTGAAAGAACAAAGAGATCTAGTGGTACAGGTTCACAGCTCCTTGAAAATGAAGTCACAGGTAGACAGGGTGGTGAAGGAGGTTTTCAGTATGCTAGCTTTCATTGTTTAAAGCTTTGAGTAGATGGGACATCTTGTTGCAGCTGTAAAGACTTTGGTGAGTCCATATTTGGAGTGCTGCATGCAGTTTTGGTCATCCTAATATAGAAAGAATATTATTAGAAAGAGTGCGGAAAAGATTTACTAGGATGCTGCCTGGATTGGAAGGTTTGTGTTATAAGATTTGTGCATAGGCTGGGACTCTTTTCCCTGGAGTATAGGAGACTGAAGGGTGACCTTATAGAGGTATATAAAATCATGAGGGGCATAGATAAGGTAGATAGTGGACAGCTTCTCTCTATAGTAGGGGAGTCTAAAACTGGAGGGTATAGGTTTAAGGTGAGAGGGGAGAGATACAAAGGGTCCAGAGGGGCATTTTATTTCACATTGAGAGAGGTGAGGGTCTGAAACAGGTTGCCAGAGGTATTGGTGGAAGCAAGTACAAATTTGTCATTTCAGAAACATTTAGGTACATTCTTAGGCTATATGTGGAGGGATATGGACCAACTGCAGGCAAATTGGACTAGTTTAAATTGTGAAAACTGGGTGGCATGGGCATGTTGGATCAAGGAGTCTTTTTCCGTGCTGTAGACCTCCATCTCTGTATATACAAGATGGTTTACTACATGGTTATGCAGCGATACCCTAGGAATCAAATAGTAAATAAGTTATTTTACATCTGGCATTTTGCAGTGATAAATGGCTCATTGGTAATTTTGATTTAAAGCAACCCGTGGGAAAGAGTGATCACAATATGATACCAATTTACATTAAGTCTGAAACTGTTCAGAAACTTGGTCCTGAATCTAAACAAGGGAAACTATAATGTTATGAGGGACAAAATACCTGTCGTAGATTGGGAAGCTACATTCAAAAGGTATGATAGTCGACAGGTGATAGCTAATGCTTTAAGAATTAAGACATATTATGCAACAAAAACATACTTCCAGCAATGCAAAAAAGCCCAGTAAGGAAATTGTTCCAGCTGTGACTAACAAAAGAAATCAAGGGCTGTATTAGATCAAATAAAAATATTGAAAAAGTAACCTCAAAAAATGGAAAGCCCAAAGGTTGGGAGGATTTTAGAATTTGCAAAAGTAGGCCATGAGAAAGATTATGAAAGGTCTAATAGAATGACAGTATACTGGTGAGAAACATAAAAGTAAACTATGAAAGCTACCATAGTTATGCACAAAGGAAAAAATTAGCAAAAACACATGGGTCCATCATAACTAGAATTAAATGAATTCATTATAAGGAACGAGGAAGTGGCAGAGAAAATAAACAATAACTTTGTGTTTGTCCTCATTGAGGAAAATATCGAAGAACTCCGAGTGGTTATCAGTCATAGATTAGATTATAAAAGTAAATAGGTTATGCTGGAGTTGTACAGAACTTTGATTAGCTCACAGCTGGAGTACTGTGTGCACTTCCAGTCATTACACAATAGAAAGGATGTGATTGCACTGGAGGGTGCAGAAAACATTCACCAGGATGTTGCCTGGGATGGAACATTTAGCTATGAAAACAGGCTGGATAAGCTTAGGTTGTTTTCTTTGGAGCAGAGATGGTTGATAGGGCACCTGATAGAGGATTATAAGATTATGAGGGGCATGGATAGGATGTTCCCCTGAGTTGAAGGGTCCAAAAACAAGTTTGAATAATTTTAAAGTGAAAGGCAGGAGGTTTAGAGGAGATTTGAGGAAAAACCTTTTTACCCAGTGGGTGATGGGGATCTGGTAGGCTAGTTAAGAGAGGTAGCATCACAACTTTTAATATGTATTTGGATAATATCATAACATTCAAGGCAATGGGCCTAGTGCTGGAAAGTAGGACCAGTGTTGATTTAGTGTCACTTTGATGAAATGGGCTGAAGAGCCACTTCTATGCTATGATTCTATGAAAAATTTGAAAATCTAGGGGTAGTGAAAATGAGGAACTTCGAGGAACACCGTGAAGATGAGGAACTACCTTTGTAAAAAAGTAGTACTAAAGAAAGTAATGCATCTTAAAGTGAACATACTCCCTGGATTTGATGCTCTATATCCCAAGAGTGGCTTGACAGCAGTTCTACTGATCGAGCTGGTCAGGTCCTAAAGGATATAGCTGCTAGACTGGGTCTGCAGCAGATACTGAAGGAAACAACAAGAGGGAAAAATATACTTGACCTCATCCTTATCAATCTGCCAGCTACAGGTGCATTTGTCCATGGCAGTATCTGTAAGAGCGACCACTGCATGGTTCTTGTAGAGACAAAGTCTTGCCTTCACATTGAGAATAATCTCCATTGTGTTGTGTGGCACAATCACCGTGCTAAATGGGAGACTTTGAACAGATCGAGCAACTCAAGGCTGGGCATCCATGAGGTGCTGTGGGCCATCAACAGCAGCAGAATTGTCCTCCAGCACAATCTGCAACCTCACATCCCATCATATGCCCCATTCAACCATTATCAAATCCTCGTTCAATGGAGAGTGCAAGAGGCCATGCCAGGAGGTGTCAACCTGATGAAGCCACCAAACAGGACTACTTGCATGTCAAACAGCATAAGCAGCAAATGATAGAGCTAAATGATCCCAACCAATGGATCAGATCTAAGCTCTGCAGTCCTGCCACATCCAGTCATGAATGGTGATGGACAATTAAACAATTCACTTGAGGAGGATGCTCCACCAATATCCTCATCAATGATGTAAGAGCCTAGCACATCAGTGCAAAAGATGAGGCTGAATCTTTCACAGCAATCTTCAGCCAGAATTGCTGAGTGGATGATCCATATTGCCCTCTCTCAGTGGTCCCCAGCATTACAGATACCAGTCTTCAGCCAATTCGATTGACTCCACGTGGTATCAAGAATGGTTGGAGGCACTGGGTAGTATAAAGGCCGTGACAATATTCCGCCAATACTGCTGAAGACGTGTGCTCCAGAACTTGCCGCTCCCCGTAGCCAATCTGTTCCTGTACAGTTACAACACTGGCATCTATCCAACAATGTGGAAAATTGCCCAGGTATGTCCTGTACATAAAAAGCAGGACAAATCCAACCCGGCCAGTTACCGGCCCATCTGTCTACTTTCAATCATCAGTGAAGTGATGAAAGGTGTCATCACTATGCTTTCAAGCAGCACCTGATCAGTCATGCCCAGATTGGGATCTGCCAGGACCACTCAGCTCCCTGACCTCATTACAACGTTGCTTCAAACATGGACAAAAGAGCTGAATTCCACAGGTGAGGTGAGAGTGATAGCCCTTAATATTAAGGCTGCATTCGACTGAATGTGGCATCAAGGAGCCTCAGTAAAACTAGAATCAATGGTTTCAGGGGGTAAACTCTCCAGTGGTTAGAGTCATACCTGACACGTAGGAACATGGTTGTGGTTGTTGGAAGTCAGTCAGTCTCTGCAGGAGTTTCTCAGGATAGTATTCCAGACCCAACCATCCTCAGCTGCTTCATCAATGACCTTCCCTCCATCATATGGTCAGAAGTGGGATTGATTGCCAATGATTGCACAATGTTCAGTACCATTCATGACTCCTCACGCTGAAGCAGTCCATGTCCAAATGCAACAAGATCTGGACAATATTGAGGCTTGAGCTGACAAGTGGCAAGCAATACTTGTGCCACACAAATTCCAGGCTATGACCATCACCAGCAAGAGACAAGCTAACCACTGCCCCTTGACATTCAATAGTGTTATCATAACTGAATCCCGTACTGAGAGTTATCATTGATCAGAATCTCAGCTGGACTCACCACATAGACGTAATGGCTACAAAAGCAGTTCAGAGACTAGGAATACAGCAGTGAGTACTCCTGTCCTGACTCCCCAAAGTCTATCCACTATCTACAAGGCACAAGTCGGGAGTGTGATGGAATACTTCCCACTCGCTTGGATGTGTGCAGCCCCAACAACACTCAAGAAGCTTGACACTTTTCAGGACAAAGTAGCCCATTTGATTGGCATCACATCCATTGGCATCCATTCCCTCTACCACAGATGCTCAGTGGCAAAAGTGTATGCAATCTACAAGATGCACTGCAGAAATTCATTAAAGATCCTCAGACAGTGCCTTCCAAAACCATGACCACTTCCATCTAGATATATGGGAACACCACCACCTTCAAGTTCCCCTCCAAACCATTCATCATCCTAATTTGGAAATATTTTCCTTCACTGTCACTGAGTCAAAATTCTGGAATTCCCTCCCTAACAGCATTGTAGGTTAATCCACAGCAGGTGGACTGCAGCGGTTCAAAAAGGCAGCTCACCACCACCTTCTCAAGGGCAACTAGGGACGGGCAGTAACATGCTGAGCAGCCAGTGATGCCTACATCCTGCAAAAATGAATCAATAAATAAAACTGACAGTATTGAAAGAGGTAAGAGAGTAGATGAAATAAACACAAAATGCTGGAGAAACCCAGCAGATCTGCAAGCATATGGGAAGAGCAAAACTAAGTTAATACTTGGAGTCCAATTTGACTTTTATTTGGAGGAAGAACCCCTCCATATTGGAGGTCATATTGGACTCCAAACATTAACTCTGTTTCTCTCTACATAGATACTGCCCAACCTACTGAGTTTCTCTAGCATTTTCTATGTTTCAGATTTCTGGTATCCATACTATTTTGCTTTTATTAAGATAGTGTATGTGTTCACCTTTCAAAGTTCAACAGACTTTGGAATTATTCCAGGAGACTGGCACTGGCAACTGTTGCCCCATTACCTAAGAAAGGAGTGAGAGAGAAAATAGGGAACAACAATGGATAGAATATGTACTAAATCAGGCAATAACAGTATAGTTAGAAAATAATAATAAGCTTGGGCAAAGTCAATGTGGATTTATGAAAGGGAATCATTTTAGATGAATCATCTTTGGAGTTTGGAAAGGATGTAACTAGTAGAATAGATAAGGAGGAGTTAGTAAACATGGTACATTTGGATTCTCAGAAGGCTTTCAACAAGATCATACACAGGAGAATAGTAGAATTAGTAACATTGGAATACAGTGGTTAACAGTAACTCAGTGAGTAGGAGAAAAATAGGTAATAGTAAAGCAGGCTGTGATTAATGAGATAATGTTTGAATTCCAACTATTTACAATCTATATCAAAGATCTGGAAAAGGGGATTAATGTAATATTTCCAAGTTTGCACATGACACAAAACTATGTGAGAGTGGGAATTGTGGATAGGATGCAAAGACACTTCAAGAGAATTTCGAGAGGCTAAGTGAATGGGCAAATGTTTGGCAGATGGAATACAATATGGCAATATGTGAGGTTATCCACTTTGACATGAAAAACAGAAATATGATTGTTTCTTAAATTATGAGAGGCTGGAAAGTGTTAAACATCAAAGGGATTATGTGTCCTTGATTATGAATCATTATAAGTTAACATGTACTTAACAATGAAGCAATTAAGGAGGCAAATGATACATCGGCCTTATTAGGGCCACTCAACTCTTGACTTCATTACAGCCTTGGTTATAACCTGGACCAAAGAGCTGAATTCCAGAGATGAGATGACAGTGATGTCGATATAGAGGCTGCATTTGACTGAGCGTGGCATCAAGGAGCCTAGCAAAACTGGAATCAATAGGAATCGGGGGGAAACTCTCTGCTGATTGGAGTCATAGCTGTCATATAGGAATGACAGGAATATCGTGATTATTAGAGGTCAATTATCTCAGCTCCAGAACATCTCTGTGGGAATTCCTTTGGGTGGTGTCCTAGGCCCAACCGTCTTCAGCTGCTTCATTAATGACCTTCCCTTTATCGTAAAGTCATTAGTGGGGATGTTCACCAATAATTGCAAATGTTCAACACCATTTATGACTCCTCAGATATTGAAGCAGACCATGTTCGAATGGGAGAAGATCTGGACAATATCCAGGATTGGACTGACAAGTAGCAAATAACATTTTCATCACCCAAATGCCAGACAACGACCATCACCAGTAAGAGACAATCTAGCCATCATCCCTTGACATTCAATGACATTACCATCACAGAAACCTCCAATACCAACATTCTGGCGACTGCTGTTGACCAAAACTCAACTGGACTAAGTACATAAATACAGTGGTTACAACAGCAGGTCAGATGCTAGGAATACTGTGGTAAGTAACTCACCTTCTCAAATCCTATCCGCCATCTACAAAACACTGCCTCCACCAATAAAGCTGGTGTGTACTATTTACAGGACCTGATTGACATATTCCATCATTGTAATTGATTTACTTTTCAGTGTTCATTACTTTATTCAATAAAATTTTCAATTCTACTTTCAAATTTGGACCCAATGACCATAGCTCTGTGAAAGCCTATGCCTGTGCAAACCTTGCGCTAGACCAATTTAGCAGTAAAACAGCAGATCCACTACATCACAGATCAGGCTCTTCTCTTTAAATTTGTCCTTGTACCAAACACGTATGAGTCATTTAAGAGTGTGCATTCCCTTGTGGGGACTACAAAGTTGACATGACAATACTCTTTATGCACATTTCTCCATTACAGTCTCTTCACCATGCCTACAACTTGCTGTCCCTCTGCATCGACTTTGACAGCATTTAATGTACAATGGGCTATGAGTTATGCATCTGTTTTCTCAATAGTATTGCTCAATAAAGGAAAGTGAACATGTGAGGGCCCATTCTGATCTAACAGCCTTAAATGTTAAAGTTCAAATAAAAGCAAAATACTGTGGATGCTGGAAATCTGAAATAAAAACGAAATGCTGAAGAAACTCAGCTGGTCTGGCAGCATTTGCAGAGAAGGAAACAGTTACATTTTGTGTCCAAGAGTCTTTAGTCTCAATGTTAAATCTGCTTTTTGTCTTGCTCAATTTCTCTAATGCTTTCTATTAAGCGTAATAGCATTCCTTTAAGAAGCCCAGGCATAGGATAAACCTTTCTCTCCTGAAATGTGTAGAAGCTTCACAGATTCTGCTATCTTTTCCATAAGGTGTGTGTAAATGGTGGATGATTTGAACATTCCAATGACCAGTTCCTCTCCTATTCCTTGCCTTTAGCCTCAGCGTTCCTGACTTTCATCTGGAACTCCTTGGCTGTAGTCCTGAACTTATAGGTGTGTGGTTCCCCAAAAAATGATGCTATCTGCAGTCACCCACATTATTGATTATTGGAGAGGACCCTATGTCAGTCATTGTAATTAATATTAGATGGAATGCATATCTGGCAACCACTGAGTATTCATAATACCCGAGTCTCCAATCTGATGATATCATCCAGGCTTCAGAACTGAAGAGAGAAGTGGCTTTGTGATAGGTTTACAAATTAGAGAGAGATGGGTGGGAATAGGTGGAACTGGAGGGAAGGTCAGGAAAAGGTTGAAGGTTGAGATACATTAGAAATTATAAATGTCACAGAAGAAAAGGACAAAGAAGTGGTAATGATTTTAGAAGCACAGAAACATGGAAATTTGGAGCAGATGTAGGCCATTTGGTCTTTTGAGCCTGTTACACCATCCAATATGATCATGGCTGATCCCCTACCTCAGTGCATTATTCCACATCCTCCCCATACCACTTGACAATTTAAATATCTAAAAGTTTATAATACTCTTCCATGAATATGCTCAGCGACCCAGCCTTCATAGCTTTCTCTGGTTGCACATTCCACCATTTGACCACTCTTTGAGTGAAGAAATATCTGTCCTCATGGTCTACTCTGTATCCTGAGACTCCCTAACCAGGCAAGCTATCATCCCTATAGTTAGTCGATCTAGCCCAGTTATAGATGTATATGTTTCAATTCGATTCCCTTTCATTGTTCTTAACTCTAGTAAATACAGGCCCATTCAAATTAATCTCTCATCATACAGCATTTCTGACATTCCTGGTATCAGCTAGTGATCCTCTGCTGCACTCTCTATATGACAGGTATATCCTTTTTTTTTAGGGAGGGAGACCAAAACTACATACATTACTCCAGAGAAATCTATTCAGGGTTTTTAGTCGACATTAGTGCAGAATATAGATCAAATCAGCTGAAAGCAAAACCATCCCTAATTGCTGTTGAACTGAGTTGCTGGCCAGGCCATTTCAGAGGGCAGTTAAGAGTCAATCACATTGTCTTGGTTCTGGAGTCACATGTAGGCCAGAACATGTAAGGATGAAAGATTTCCTTCCCTAATGGAGATTAATGAACTAAACAGGTTTTCCTCAAAAATTGACAATGGTTTCCTGATTGCTATCAGACTACTATTATTTTAAAAAAATCCTGATTTATTAATTTAATTTCATCATCTGCTATGGTAGCATTGACCTGGTCTCAGGATTCCTGATGATGTGCTTTTGCCTGAAACGTCGATTCTCCTGCTCTTTGGATGCTGCCTGACCTGCTGTGCTTTTCCAGCACTACACTCACGACTCTGATCTCCAGCAACTGCAGTCCTCACTTTCTCCTCTGGATTACTAGTGCAAGGGCAATACCACAATGCCACTACCTCTCCTCCTGATCTGCCAGACTGCAGTCTGGGGATTATCCCATAGAACCAGCAACACCAGTTAGAGGAACCTCATCTTGTCAGTTGGGGAGCTGCAAAGATACTGGTCATTTATGTCTAGGAGCTGCCACTGAAATTGGTCAGTGGTGTGCGGCAAATACAGCTCTGGGGATATATCTGCCTATCATAAGGGTGTTTTAAGGGTGTCAATAATGACATAGGGCATAGCAGCCTTTCAAAGATGGCCCGTAGGCAAAGGATGCTGTACTTGAAGTCGATATTTGCTGAGTGGTGAGTTGATTTGAGAATATCACTTGGTGTGATAGGGCCAGAATTGGACGTGTAAAACAGCGTAGGGGATGGGCACAGAGTTAATGAAATGCAATTAGTAAGATACAGCAAGAAATCTCACTTGGTGTCATGATGAGGGTCCCTCCAAAACCTCGACACAACTTGCACTTAAGCCAAAAATATGTAAGATTCAGCCCCATAAGCTATTTCCTCTGATGAAGTTTACTGACCTGTTCAACAAAAAGCTAGCTATGGATACAGGCATAAACATGTGCTTTATCTACCTATGTGCCACTAGACTTGAAAAGAGAGAAGAGAAAGCTTTCATGCCGTTATTGATATGAATGTTACTGACATGACACTCATCCATGACAGCTGAGAAAGAGAATGAATGAAACAAGAGCTCTATTCCTGGAGGTAGTAATTCATCTCTCGAGTTTATCAGCCAACCTCAGACCCAAAGTTATTCATCTGTGCCTGTTGTGGAAATTATTGCGTCTCGTGGGCAAAATGAATAATGCTCGTTCCCTAACTGACATACTCCGAAGACACAGTTCATTATCTTACTAAGGTGGTTGGATGCTGAAACTCCAGAGGGTAACAATTTGTTCTCAGAGTTTTAAAAAAAATCTTAGATTTCCTTTATGTCTCTTTTTGGTCTCGCATAATCTAACTTTTTCTGTCCCATACTTATTGATCCAAATTCATTCAAACTCATCCTGTTTCTTTGCTAAGACTTAAGTTTTAATAGTTTAGGAGTTAGACCATTGGACCCAACACTCATAAGTACTGAGCATTATCACGTCATATTTTCAGCAATTTGTACTAACAAAAGTAATACCAGCAAAAAGCAAGTACATATATAGCTTCATAATTTACATAAATCTTTCTTCCAATTTCCACCTTGCTCTCACCTTCACTTAGTCCATCTCTAGCTCCTCTCTTCTCTTCCTCGACATCTCTGTTTCTATTTCTGGGGATAGTTGTCCACCAATATCTACTACAAACCCTCCAACTCCCACAGTTACCTTTGCTACATATCCTCACACCCTGCTTAGATTCTGTTCCATTTTCCTAGTTCCTCCGTCTCCATTGCATCTGTTCTGATAATGCCAACTTCGATAAGGGGACCTCCGAAATGTCCACCTTCTTCCTCAACTGATGATTCGCCAGCACTGTTGTTGATAGGGCCCTCAGCTAGGTCCAACTCACCTCCTACACTTCAGCCCTTACCCCTCTCTTCCCTCCCACAACTGTGACAGGGTCCCCATTGTCCTCACCTCCAATCACCACGTCCAAAGGATCATTAGCCACCATTCCCTTCATGTCCAGCAGGATTCCATCACCCCAGACACATACTCCATTCCCTTGTCAGCCTTCTTCAGGTACTTTTCTCTGCGAAACATCTTGGTCCACTCCTCATCCACTCCCAATGCCTCCCCACACCCTTAAGGCACCTTCCCCTGTAATCACAGGAGGTGTAACACCTGTTTACTTCCTCTATCCTCACCATCCAAAGCCTGAGACATACCTTCCAGGTGAAGTAGTGATTACCTGCACTTTACTCAATCTAGTCAAATGTATTTGCTGCTCACAATGTGGTCTCTTCTACATTGCAGAAATGAAGTGCAGACTGGCCAACTGCTTTACGGAACACTTAGGTTCTGTCTGAAAAAAATGATCCTGAGCTTCTGATTGCCTGACATTTCAACACACCACCATGTTCCATGCTCAAAGTCTCTGTCTCAGGCTTGCAAAGTGCTCCAATGAAGCTCAGTGCAAGCTGGAAGAACAACATCACATTCAAGTATCCTGTAACCTTCACTCCCTAATATGGAGGTCAATAATTTTAGGGCCTGAGCACTTTCTCTCATGTCCTTACCACAACCACCACATGCCAGGCCTTGACATCACAAGGGTTGCTATGAGCAGCTATTCATTCTCCAGGCTGAACGTTACCCACTCCTTTGTCTGCTCAGCTATTTTTCTCTCTGGTCACCATCTTCACCTATTGTTTACTCCTTCCTGATTCCCCCCTCCCCTATCCTCAGCTATATGTATATATAATTATACACATATACACCAACCTTTTTCCAGCTACATTCAGTTTTGAAGAAGGGTCAGTGGATCGAAATGTTAACTCAGCCTTCTCTCCACAGAGTTGCTGAGTTTGTCCAGCAATTTCTGATTTCCTTACATATATAACTTTATCCACCAGATGGTGCTCTTTCTTAATTAGTCTTTTCTCTTTCAAAGTTTGAAAATTTAGTATCAAAAATGGAGGGCTTTTATAACTTGTGGGTTGCAGAGTATTCTATAGGCTTCAGTACAAAATCTAAGCTGATACCCCAGCACAGTATTGTCATAAATACATTCAACCTAGAGTTTGCCTGCCCACTTAATCCAGAGTAGCCAACCCTCCAGAATTTGTCTGGAGTACACCAGAACTAAAGAGCAATCTCTACAAAACTACAGTATGCAACCCCTGTAAAACCAGCCACCTATTTTGTTTATAATGTAGGTACAGTGTGCATGTGAATTCTTTATGTCAGCAAAGAACATGGCACTGTGTACTATCATATGTGGCATCCAGTATACCCAAGCCCATTACACTGCAAGCTCAACTGACAATCTTAACTTGGAGTACTTTTCTACTTCTTCAAGATTATTTAGCAAAAACTATCCAATCGAAGATCAATACTGTGAGTTTTGTAATCGTTAAGCACATTCCTTATTATAATAATACCTTGTTTATTGCTGAACAGTCAAATGGATCTGCTGCTTGATGCAATCCGCAATCTTTGGGATCTGGATACATCAAATCCTGGCCTCAGGTCAAACAACGCTATGGATGCATTGAGATGAATCTGATGGTTTCCTACACTGAGTTCTCATTCTAAGATAGGAGCTCGATGTGAGGACCAGTAGTTCCATGTCCCCACACTGATATGCTCTAGATATGCACGGAGCTATTTCCACAGAACTGACCAGAAGGCATTTTAAAGACAGAGATGGGCTCATCATCCAATTAGAGGCAACAGATTGGCACCCAAGACTGCAGGGTCACTCAAACGCCTTTCAAAACTCTTGGATTATCAGCTGATGTGGGAGCTGCCAATGAGAAGATGGAGAGTAAGGGAGAGGATCAGGTAAGTATGTAAGCAAGTACATATATAACTTCATAATTTACATCAATTTTTCTTCCAATTTCCACCTTGTTCTCACCTTCGCTTAGTCCATCTCTGACTCTTCCCTTCCCTTCCTCGACATCTCTGTTTCTATTTCTGGGGATTTTTTTCACCAGACACATATTTTCTTCCCTTGTCAGCCTTCTACAGGTACTATTTCCTCCGAAACATCTTGGTCCATTCCTCGTCCATTCCCAATGCGTCCCCACATTCCTATGGCACCTTTCCCTGCAATCACAGGAGGTGTAACACCTGTTTACTTCCTCCCTCCTCATCGTCCAAGTCCTCAGACATACCTTCCAGATGAAGTAGGGATTACCTGCACATTACTCAATCTAGCAGAAAGTGAGGACTGCAGATGCAGGAAATCAGAGTTGAGAGTGTGGTGCTGGAAAAGCACAGCAGGTCAGGCAACATTCGAGGAGCAGGAGAATTGATGTTTTGGCATAAGCCCTTCATCAGGATGAAGGACTTATGCCCGAAACATCGATTCTCCTGCTTCTGGATGCTGCCTGACCTGCTGTGCTTTTCCAGCACCACACTCTTTCCTCAATCTAGTCTACTGTATTTGCTGCTCACAATGTGGTTTCTTCTACATTGCAGGAATGAAGTGCAGACTGGCCAACTGCTTTACAGAACACTTAGGTTCTGTCTGAAAAAATGATCCTGAGCTTCTGATTGCCTGACATTTCAACACACCATGCTCAAAGTCTCTGTCTCAGGCTTACCACAGTGCTCCAATGAAGCTCAGCGTAAGCAGGAAGAACAACACCACATTTCCATTCAGGTATCCTGTAACCTTCATGACTTAATATGGAGGTCAATAATTTTATGGCCTGAGCACTTTCTCTCATTTCCTTACCGCAACCGTCACATGCCAGGCCTTGACATTACCAGGGTTGCTATGAGCAGCTATTCATTCTCCAGGCTGAACGTTACTCACTCCTTTATCTACTCAAATATTTTTCTCTCTCTCTGGGCACCATCTTCACCTATTGTTTAGTCCTTCCTGATCCCCCTCAACCCGATCCTGAATATGTGGAGAAGAGAGATCGTTCAGCTGCAGGTACTGATAAACGAAAAAATCATCTATGAGGGGAGTACAGGAGTAGAGGGACCTCAAAATTCATGTGCATAATTTTCTGGAGGTGGCCAGGCAATTTGAAACAGTTGTTAAGAAGGCTTATAGGAACTATGTGTTTATAAATAGAGGCATAGAATATAAAAGCAAAGAAGTGATGCTATACCTCTACACATAATTGGTCAGAGCGCATTTGGTGTACTGTGTTCAGTTCCGAGCACCTTATTTAAGGAAGGATGTTAAAGCCCTGCAGAGGAGATTTACTAGAATCCAGAAATGAAGGATTTTAGATACAAAGAAAGATTTGAGGATTTGGGGTTATTCTCCTTGAAGCAGAGAAGATCAAGAGGTGACCTTACTGAGGTTTTCACAATAATGAACAATGTTTACAGGGTAAAAAGGGTATTCTGTTTTTACCAGTTGGTAGGTCAGTAATTAGCGATCAGAACTTCAAGATTATCAGCAAAAGAGCCAGCAGTGAGACAAGGAGAAACGTCTTCATTGAGAGAGTTGTGAGGATTTGGAATGTGGCCTGGGAGAGTGGGAGAGGTAGATTCCATAGGATCTTTCAAAAATAACTGAATATATATCTGAAAGTGATGCTCAGTGGAGAGTGATTAAAAAGAGTGTGTGTTACCAGGAGCTACACCATTCAAACTGCCAGGTTATCACCTAAATCATCTTAGATATCACCCTAGATATCATCAGTCATCATCATGTATAAGGTATTGAATGTCATTGCCCAAGCAATGTTTGGAGAAAGTGAGGACTGCAGATGCTGGAGATCAGAAAAATGTGTTGCTGGAAAAGCGCAGCAGGTCAGGCAGCATCAAAGGATCAGGAGAATCGACGTTTCGGGCATAAGCCCTTCTTCAGGAAGCAATGTTTACCAGCAATTGGAGCCATCACAGTGTTTATGTCGACAGTCCTGCGCACACTTCCAATATTTGATTTGGCTCTACTTATTGCTTGGCTTTAATCTTAATTATAGAAGGTTTATCATTGCCTGAAGTAACAAAAATCTGCATAGAAGAATTGAATATTCAAATAGTTGTCAAACAATCAATTTTTAATAATACACCTGTGGTATCAAAAATTATACAAAAGCAAAACAATGCAGGTGCTAATAAAAATGTAAGATGCTGGACATACTCAGTAGGTGAAGGAGGAATTGATTCTTTCCACAGATGCTGTCTGACTACTGAATATTTCAGCACTTTTGTTTTTGCATTAGAAAGTTTACTGTGGGAACATTTGAACTTGTATTATGTTATGCTTAAAAAAAAAAGCCTACAGCAGCATGAAAACAGTTTATATAGCAATTAACAGAGTCAGAAAACAACATAAAAAGTTTTTAAATAATGACCAAAGTTAAACATTATTTTTATTCATTCTTGAGATATGGATGTTGCTGGCTGGGCCACCATTTTTTGCCCAGTCACCAGTTACTCTTGAGAAGGTGATGGCAAACATTTGAACCCACTGCAGTCCACGTGCTGTTGGTAGGCACTGAATTCTGTTATGAAGGTAGTTCCACTTTTTGATCCAAGTCAGGAAAGTGAATGGATTGGAGGGGAGCTTGCAGGTGTGGTTTCCCATATATCTAATACCCTTGTCCTTTGAAATGGAAATGGTCATGGATTTGGAAGGTATTACCTAAGAAGCCTTAGTGACTTTCTGCAGTGGATCTTGTAGATAGTACACACTGCTAGTCATATTGGTTATGGAGGGAGTGGATGCTTGTGAATATGGTGCCAATCTAATGGGCTACTTTGTCCTGGATGGTGTCAGGCTTCTTGAGTGTTGCTGGAGCTGTACCATCCAGTCGAGTGCAGAGTATTCCATCTCACTTCTGACTTCTGCCTTGTAGACAAGCTTTGGGGAGTTGGAGGAGAGTTACTCACTGCAGGATTCCGAGCATCACCTTGCTTGTGTCGCCACTGGTGTTTGTATGGCTAGTTCATTTCAGTTTCTGGTCAATGGTTGCTCCTAATATGTTTATAGTGGGGAATTCAGTGATGGCAATGTCATTGATGTTAAGGGATGATGGTTAGATTCTGTGTTCTTGGAGATGGTTATTGCCTGGCACTTCTGTAGCATGAATGTTATTTGCTACTTTACAGCCAAGCCTGGTTATTGTTCAGGACTTGCTGTATTTGGACATGGACTGCTTCAGTGTGTAGGACTGCTTCAGTCTTACTGATTTCACTGATGTGCTGGGCTCTCCCATCATTGATGATGGAGATATTTGTGGAGATTCCTCCCCCAGTGAGTTGTTTAATTGTCCACCACTATTCATGACTGCTTACGGCAGTACTACAGAGCTTAAATCTGATCCAATGGATGTGCAATCACAGCTGTCTATCATTTGTTGCTTATGCTCTTGGCATGCAAGTAGTCCTTCTTTGTAGCTTCACCAGATTGACACCTGATTTTTAGGTATGTCTGATGCTGCTGTTGGCATCCCTCCTGCACTCTTCATTGAACCAGGCTAATTGTCCCTCTTGATGATAGGGGTTGAGTGGGGGATATTCCAGAAGTTGCAGATTGTGCTGAAGTATTATTCAATGGTTTACAGCACCTCATGGATGCCCAGTCTTGAGTTGGTAGGTCTGTTAATAGGTCTATCCCATTTAGCACAATGACAGTGTCACACAATACGATGTAAGATTCCTTAATGTCAAGATGTGACTTCATCTCCACAAGGATTGTGCATTGGTCACTTTTACTGATACTGTCATGGAGAGATGCATCTGTGGCAGGCAGATTGGTGAGAATGAGGTCAAGTGTGTTTTTCCCTGACCCTGGTTCCTTCACCACCTGCCACAGACCCAGTCTAGCAGTTATGTCCTTTAGGATTTGACCAACTCAATCAGTAGTGCTGCTGCTGAGCCACTGTTAATAGTGGACATTGAATTCCCCCAGTACATTCTGTACCCTCAGTGTTTTGTTGAAGTGGTATTCAACATGGAGGGTCCTGATTAATCTGCAGAGGTGGTGGGTGTTGTACTTGATAATCAGCAGGCAGTTTCGTTGCCTATGTTTAACCCAAAGGCATGAGATTTCAAGGAGTCCACAGTTAATTTGGAGGACTCCTAGGACAACTCCCTCCTGACTGTATACCACTATGGCACCACCTCAGCTGAGTCTGTCCTGTCGGTGGGATAGGACATATCCAGAGTTGGTGATGGTGGTGTCTGGGAAATGGTCTGCAAAGAATGATTCTGTGAGTATAACTATGTTAGGCTGTTGTTTGACTAGTCTGTAAGGCAGCTGTCCCAAATTTGACACTCACCCCCAGATGTAAGAAGGACTGTGCAGAGATAACAGGGCTGTGTTGCTGTTGTGAGTGCCTGAGTTGATGCTAGGTGGTCCATCTAGCTCCATTCTTATTTTGAGTCTTTCTAGCAATTGTTGCGACTGAGTCTGTTGTTAGACCATTTCAGAGAGCAGTTAAGAATCAACCACATTGCTGCAAGTCTAGAATCCCATGTAGGCCAACCTAGGTAAAAATAGCACCTGTCTTTCCTAAAGGACATAAGTACCAGATTGATTTTCCAACAATGGTTTTGTGATCATTACCATTTTGCCAGGAGCAGCAGCAGTGTGAGGAACATCAGCGAGGACCAGGGACCTGCTGGAAACTTAGTGTCTCCCACCCATCCTCGTCCACTAACCAAAAAAAAAAGTTCTGTGCGCCGGATTGGTAAGGTCACTAGTTTTAAAAAAATATTCTTTATTTTTCTACAGTCTCTCTGGGAATTTAGTACAGTGGGGATGGTGGTTAGGGCAGTTGAATGTTCCTCCTGCAGAATGTGGGATGTAAGGGTCACCACTAGTGTCCCTGTTGACTGCATCTGTGGGAAGTGAACCCAACTCCAGCTCCTGGAAAACCACATTAGGGAACTGGAGCTGGAGCCGGATGAACTTTGGATCATTCCGAAGGTGGAGGGGGTTATTGAGCAGAGTTACAAGGAGGTAGTCAGACCTCAGGTACAAGAAAAAGGCAGATGGGCTACAGTCAGGGGTTGGAAAGGAAACCAGCTGGCAGTGATCCCCTGTGGCCATTCCCCTCAATAACAAGTATACTGTTTTGGATATTGTTGAGGGGGGGAGACTTACCAGGGGAAAGCAATGGGGTACAGGTCTCTGGCAAAGAGTCTGTCCCTGTTGATCAGAAGGGAAGGGGGGAGATGAGCAGAGCATTAGTCGTTGGGAACTCCATTGTTAGGGGGAACAACTAGGGTGTTCTGTGTGGGAATGAGAGAGACTCATGATGTCTTGGATTGTGTTTTCGGAATCCTTGAAGGGGAGGGGGAGCAGCCCAAGTCATGGTCCACATAGGCACCAATGACATAGGTAGGAAAAGGATGGGGATTTAAGGCAGAAATTCAGGGAGCTAGGGTATAGGTTAGTGCTAGAACAAACAGCTGTTATCTCTAGTTTGTTGCCCATGCCATGTGCTAGTGAGGAAAGGAATAGGGAGAGAGAGGATTTGAACATGTGGCTACAGGGGTGGTGCAGGAAAGAGGGTTTTGGATTCCTGGATAATTGGGGCTCTTTCTGGGGTAGGTGGGACCTCTACAAACAGGATGGTCTAGACCTGAACTAGTGGGGTACCAACATCCCTGGGGGGGGGGGGGAATTTGCCAATACTCTTTGGGAGGGTTTAAACTAATTCAGCAGGGGACTGGGAACTTAAACTGTAGTTCCAGCATCCTGGAGATTGAGAGTAGTGTGGTCAGAAATAAGGTTTCAAGGTTGCAAGAGTTCACCAACAAACAGGAAGGTGGTTTAAAGTGTGTCTACTTCAATGCCAGTAGCATTTGGAATAAGATGGGTGAACTTGCAGTAAGGGTTTGTACTTGAGCCTTCAATGTTGTGGCCATTTCAAAGACATGGGTAGAACAGGGACAGGAATGGTTATTGCAGGTTCTGGGATTTAGATGTTTTATTAAGAACAGAGAAGGTGATAAAAGAGAGGGTGGTGTAGCATTGTTAGTCAAGGACAGTATTACGGTAGCAGAAAGGATATTTGAGGACTTGCCTACTGAGGTAGTATGGGCTGAGGTTAGAAACAGGAAAGGAGAGGTGACCTTGTTTGGAGTTTTCCATAGGCCTCTGAATAGTTCCAGAGAAGTAGAGGCAAGGATAGCAAAGATAATTCTGGATAGGAAGGAGAGTAATAGGGTAGTTGTTATGGGGGACTTTAACTTTCCAACTATTGACTGAATATAGTTCGAGGAGTTAGATAGGTCAAGTTTTGTCCATTGTGTGCAGGATGGTTTCCTGACACAGTATTTAGAGAAACCAATAGGGGGCAAGGCCACATTGGATTTGGTACTGGGTAATGAATCTGGCCAGATGTTAGATTTGGAGGTAGGTGTGCACTTTGGTGATAGTGACCACATTTCGGTTATGTTTACTTTAGCAATGGAAAGGGTTAGTTATATAAAACAGGGCAAGATTTATTGCTGATGAAAAGGCAATTGTGATGTGATTAAAGAAGATTTAGGATGCATAGGATGGGGAAGGAAACTGCCGGGGATGGGCGCAATTGAAATGTGGAGCTTATTCAAGGAACAGCTGCAGCGTGTCCTTGGTAAGTATGTACCTGTTAGGCAGGGAGGAAATGGTCGACCGAGGGGGGGGGTCATGGTTTACTAAAGAAGATGAATCTCTTGTTAAGGATTATCTTAGGATGAGACGTGAAGGTTCAGTTAGGATGCTTGAGAGTTACAGGTTAGCCAGGAAAGATGTAAAGACAGAGCTAAGAAGAGCCAGGAGGTGCCATGAGAAGTCGTTGGTAGATAGGATCAAGAAAAACTCTAAAGCTTTCTACAGGTACGTCAGGAATAAAAGAATGAGTAGAGTAAGATTAGGCCCAATCAAGAATTGTAGTGGGAAGCTGTGCATGGAGTCCGAGGAGAGAGAGAAAGCGCTAAATGAACATTTTTTGTCAGTATTCACACTAGAAAAATATAATGTTGTCGAGGAGAATACTGAGATACAGGCTACTAGACTAGAAGGGATTGAGGTTCACAAGGATGAGGTGTTAGCAATTCTGGAAAGTGTGAAGATAGATAAGTCACCTGGGCTGGATGGGATTATTCCTAGGATTCTCTGGGAAGTCAGGGAGGAGATTGCAGAGCCTATGGCTTTGATCTTTATGTCATCATTGTCTACAGGAATAGTGCCAGAAGACTGGAGAATAACAAATGTTGTCCCCTTGTTCAAGAAGGGGAGTAGATGCAACCCTGGGAATTACAGACCAGTGAGTTACTTCGGTTACGGGCAAAGTGTTGGAAAAAGGTTATAAGGGATAGGATTTATAATCATCTATAGAGGAATAAATTGATTATGGATAGTCAACAGTTTTATGAAGGGTAAGTTGTGCCTCACAAACCTTATTGAGTTCTTTGAGATGGTGACCAAACAGGTGGATGAGGGTAAAGCAGTTGATGTGGTGTATGTGGATTTGAGTATGGTATTTGATAACCATGTCTATGGTCGGCTATTGCCCAAAATACGAAGGCATGGGATTGAGGGTGATTTAGTTGTTTGGATCAGAAATTAGCTAGCTGAAAGAAGACAAAGGGTGGTGTTTGATGGGAAATGTTCATCCTGGAGTTATTAGTGGTGTACCGTAAGGATCTGTTTTGGGGCCACTACTGTTTGTCGTTTTATAAATGACCTAGAGGGCGTAGAAGGATGGGTCAGTAAATTTGTGGATGACACTGAGGTCAGTGGAGTTGTGGACAGTGCTGAAGGACGTTGCAGGTTACACAGGGACATAGATAAGCTGCAGACCTGGGCTGAGAGGTGGCAAATGGAGCTTAATGCAGAAATGTGTGAGGTGATTCACTTTGGAAGGAGAAATAAGAATAAAGAGCACTGGGCTATTGGTAGAATCTTGATAGGGTAGAAGAGCAGAGAGATCTCGGTATCCATGTACATAAATCCCTCAAAGTTGCCAACAATGTTGATAGGGTTGTTAAAAAGGCATAAAGTGTGTTAGCTTTTATTGGTCAAGGGATTGAGTTTCAGAGCCACGATGTCATGCTGCAGCTGTACAAAACTCTGGTGCGGCCACACTTGGAGTATTACGTACAGTTCTGGTCACCGCATTGTAGGAAGGATGTGGAGACCTTGGAGAGGATTCAGAGGAGATTTACTAGGATGTTGCCTGGTATGGAGGGAAGGTCTTGTGAGGAAAGGCTGAAGGACTTGAGGCTGTTTTCATTATAGCGAAGAAGATTGAGAGGTGACTTAATTGAGTCATACAAGATAATCAGAGGATTAGATAGGGTGGACAGTGAGAGCCTTTTTCCTTGGATAGTGATGGCTAGCATGCGGGGCATAAGTTTAAATTGAGAGGTGATAAATATAGGACAGTTGTCAGAGGTAGTTTCTTTACTCAGTGAGTAGTAGGGGTGTGGAATGCACTGCCTACAACAGTAGTAGACTTGCCAATTTTAAGAGCATTTAAATGATCATTGGATAAACATACGGATGAGAATGGAATAGTGTAGAATAGATGGGCTTCAGGTCGGCGCAACATCAAGGGCCAAAGGGCCTATACTGCGCTCTAATGTTCTATATTCTATGTTTACTCGGATTCAAACATGGGACCGCAGAATACTTCCTGGATCTCTTGATTACTTGTACAGCAATAACATCACTATGACATCACCTCCCCAAACATAATTATATGATGAAGCAAATTAGATAAAGATTCATTCACCAAGAACTCAACACTATCCATATTATTTACTATTCTGGCTGATATTAGTCATTAATTATTCAACTGTAGTCTCAGGTTAAACCTAACAAGTTCAAATCTCTAAGGGCATACTTGACTGTTTTTTCTTGATCTTCCTTTTTCTGCTTTTTAAACTTTATACCTGAGCTGTGTTGGATACTACATTTTATTAATTTTCTTGGGTCAGTAAATAATAAATTCCTTTCTCTCACTCACAAAATCAAAAATTGGCTTCTTCATTTCTGAACTAGTAAGCTGAGTTTTGATTGATGTGTGATATCGGTCAGTGCAGAAATAAATTCTGATTCTTTGTTGTGACTAATGGAGGTGTTTAGAAGAGGGAAGATGATTCACCCCTC
This sequence comes from Chiloscyllium plagiosum, assembly GCF_004010195.1. Classification (NCBI taxonomy): domain Eukaryota; kingdom Metazoa; phylum Chordata; class Chondrichthyes; order Orectolobiformes; family Hemiscylliidae; genus Chiloscyllium; species Chiloscyllium plagiosum. The sequence goes on from NC_057710.1 coordinate 69,963,464, forward strand.
CTCACTGGTTTAACAAACAGGGAGGTCAAACTGAGATGTTCTAAAAGACGAACATAAGAATTGTTCTTTTTTTTCAAAACTGTTTAAAAAAGAAACTGTGGAAAGGTTTTCTGTGGTTTGCCATATTACAGTACTTAAATGTCTATATTTGGCATTTATGCATTCATAGAATAGGGCAAATTAACTTTAAAAAATTAAAGACATTGTCTTTGGTAAAATTAAAAAGGTGTAGCTCAGCACATAAAAGGTGAAGTTTTGGCCATAAGACAGGAAAACAGTAAACTGTAAAATGGGTGGTGAGAAATCTAGGGACAAAACTAAGGACAATGGAATATATACATTAAAATTGGAACATTTAAGATTGAAATTGGAATTCCAATAGAACAAAGAGGAAAGAGAATTCCAGATTGAATGTGAAAAAAGAAGAGAGAGGCACAAAAAAAGGGAAAAGAGATGAAGTCAGAAGTCACATGATACCAGGTTATAGTCCAACAGGTTTATTTGAAATCGCAAGGTTTCGAAGCACTGACCCTTCGTCAGGTGAAGTGATGAAGGAGCAGTGCTCCGAAAGCTTGTGATTTCAAATAAACCTGTTGGACTATAACCTGGCGTTGTGTGATGTCTGACCTTGTCCACCCCAGTCCAACACTGGCACTTCCACATGATGGAAAAGAGACAGATGAAAGAAGGAAAGAAGAGATAGAATTCGAGAAAAGGGAAAAGGAGAAAGAGATGCTGGAAAGGGAAAGAGAAAGGGAGTTCCAATTGAGACAGCTCAAGCTGAGAAAGGACAATTCAGTTGAAGGCAGCTCTGGTGAGGGAACTAAGGGCAAATTAAGGGCTGAAGTATCCAAGTTTGCACATTTAATCCATAACTTTGATAAGGAAATGGCAGAGCAGTTAGCTCAGCTATTAAAATAATCAGTCCAACAAAAGACATTGCAATTGCAGAGAAAGCTGGTGAGGATGTGGGCATCTGGGAAGTAGACAAAATGGCTGAAGGAGCTGCACAAAATGGCTTCTGCATTGTTAAATTGCACTGAACCAAACAGAAACAAGAAACTGCAGACTGATGTAGATCCAATTAATTACAGAAGTAACGGTATATCCCTAATCCCAAGGAAGGACAAATACGATTCTCAGAAAACGCTGTTTACAAGAAATCGTGATAGGCTAAGGCAAAAATGCATGAGGGCCTCTCATGATTTGATTGATTGTTACTATGCGATCATGCTCCATGTCTGACTATTAACAACGTATATAAACCCTGTAAGTCATTGGATTCTTTTGGTGGTCGAAGTACTCATACCTCTGGACTGATCAGAGTCTACCAACCCAGCTGTATCGAAGAATAAACGATTGCTTGTGTGATTGACAAAGAGTCATTTATAGGTGTGTTTATTGATGGATCGTGTAACCAATAGACCCCCCCCCCCCGGGGGTTCAGACCTTCATTGGCTGATACAAAAAGCTCAAAGTTTACTTCCTCTTGCCTCGGTAGCGTGCAACTGACTATAAGGAAGCAAAAGGGCAATTTTAAGTGCCTACCAATTGGTGCTAGTACCCTCAAGAAACAGCCTAGCCAGGTCTTTGTAGAATTTGAACAGCTTAAGCAGCTTGATTTTGTCCACTGAGTACAGGCATTTAAAATTGAGGCCACTTATAATGCTGCAGTGAGGCTATTCTCCTCAAGGAATTCAAAAGTTCGATCTTCATTTCAATCTGGCTGTATGTCAAGGAAAACAGGGTAGCAGAGCCTGAACCAGTAGCCATTCCAGCTGACAATTATGAGGTAACCCTCAGACCAATAAACTCAGGCAGATCAGAAAGAAATAAAGATGAGGTAAATACCTCTGAAGCAAGCTAGAGAGAAAAGTGAATTCATGCAGAGGAAGTAGAACTCTCCCAACCATTAAAAGAAGACACTAAAACAAAAAAATGAAATAAATAAATTCCAGCTAGAAAGATGAATCACTGGACTTGAAATTTAAAATTTTTAACTTTAGTTGTTGGGTGACACAGTGACTCAGTGGTTAGCACTGCTGCCTCACAGCATCAAGGACATGTGTGGAGTTTGCACATTCTCCCTGTATCTCTGTGGGTTTCCTCCGGGTGCTCTGGTTTCCTCCCACAGTCCAAAGATGTGCAAGTCAGGTGGATTGGCTGTGCTAAATTACCCATAGTGTCCAGGGATGTCAAAGAGCATCTTCTCTGCAATAACACTCAACGTTGGAGCCTCCCCAAGGATGCATTCTCAGCCCCCTACCATACTCCCTGTGCACCCACAAGTGTGTAGCCAAATTCTGATGAATGCCATCTACAAGTTTGCTGATGACACCATCTTGGTAGGATATCAAACAACGATGAGTCAGAATATAGAAAGGTGATAGAGGGCTTGGTGTTGTGTTGTAATGATTGCAATCCCTCTGTCAGTATTGGCAAAACAACAGAACTGATCAATGACTTCTGAATGAAAGGAGAACGTGCCCTCATCTACATCAACAGAGTGGAAGTTGAGAGGGCTGAGAGCGTCAAGTTTCTGGGAATGATGACAACCGACTATCTGCCCTGGACTTCCCACATGGATGCAACTGTCAAGAAGGCACAACAATGCCTCTTTTTCCTCAGGCGTTTAGGAAATTTGGCATGTCCATAAGGATCCTCACCAATGTTTACAGATACACTATAGAAAGCATACTATCCTGGTGCATAACAGCAACTGCTCTGCCCAGGACCGTAATAAACGGCAGAAGGTTGTGTGCGCACAGCCCAGACCATCATGGAAGCCAACCTTCCATCCATGGACTCCATTTACACCTCTCATTGACATGGAAAGGCTGCCAAATCAAAGATCCCTCCCACCTTAATAAACTCTCCTACAACCTCTTCTGTCAGGCAGAAGATACAGAAGTTTGAACACAAGCATCAATTGGTTCAAGAACAGCTTCTTCCCTGCCATTATTCGACTGCTGAATGGACTCTCTAACTTCAAATAATGTTGATCTTGCTTCGTGCATGTCCTGTTTTTTTCACCCTGTATGTCCTCAATTAGTGTGATCTGCCTGTACTGCTCACAAACAAAGCTTTTCACTGGACTTAGGTACACATGACAATAATTCAAAATTGACCAATTAGCCATGGGATATGCAGGGCTAGGGCTCGGGTATTTTTACGGGTGGGATGCTCTTCAATGGCCTGCTTCCAGAATGTACAGAATTTATGATTCTATGAATTCTGCTTTCTCCATCAGAGTCGACAGTGTGGTGATGGAAAAACACAGCAGGTCAGGCAGCATCTGAGGAGCAGGAGAATAGATGTTTTGGGCAAAAGCCCTTCCTCCTGAATGAAGCTTGTGAGCCGAGGGGGTGGATGGATAAATGTGGAGGCGGGGTGAGGCTAGGGGGAAGTAGCTGGGAGTGTGATATGTAGTCAGAGGTGGGAGCAATGGTGATAGATGGTGACAGAAAGTGATCTCCCAACAGATGCTATCAGACCTGTTGATTAGATTAGATTACTTACACTGTGGAAACAGGCCCTTCGGCCCAACAAGTCCACACCCACCCTCCGAAGAGCAACCCACCAAGACCCATTCCCCTACATTTACCCCTTCATCTAATACAAAGGGCAATTTAGCATGGCCAATTCACCTAACCTGCACATTTTTGGATTGTGGGAGGAAACCGGAGCACCCGGAGGAAACCCACGCAGGCACAGGGAGAATGTGCAAACTCCACACCGTCCGTCGCCTGAGGCGGGAATTGAACCTGGGTCTCTGGCGCTGTGAGGCAGCAGTGCTAACCACTGTGCCTCCAGAACTTTCTGTGTTTGATTAAAAGAAGACATATCATAGAGTCATAGTCATACGGCATAGACACACATGCTTTGGCCCAACTCATCCATGCCAACTGATTTTCCCAAATTCACCCCAAATGCTTCCATTGTATGAAGCTTAGACATTTAAGGAAACTTGTTGGCCTGGTATCTCAAAGGACTCAACTGCAAGACTTATGACTATCGCAATAAATGTGGTTACCATATACTCATGTATGACTGTCAATCAGGGTAGTTGTCAAGAGTTTGTATCCAAAGTAACAGTGACCACTGACTGTTTTAAACAACCAGACAGAGAAAGTAGTGTTTTCTGAGCTACCGCATACTCACAGACCTTGATGATGGCGATAATGGAAGATTTTATACCTGAAAACATGTTAAATTTCAGTGAGCTGATAAAAGGACTCATGGGAAAGAATATAGAAGTGCAACTGATTAAGGTTTATATGAAGAGTCAACTTATAATGGACCTGGTGACCTTTTATGGATTACATACCTTTAGAAAAGGAAAAGACAATGATTAAGATAGCCACAGTAATCACCTGACCATTGATGGAGGTAGTTTGTGAGCCATCAATAAACAAAACCCTGTTTGAACTGAAATTTATATGTCATCAAAATAACTGAAACCAGTCACTCAAATCTGTATCTTCTGTTTTATTTATAGCTTTCTGGAAGCTTCATATAATCAGGATGAAAATAACCTGCAGCTTATCCAGTTTAGGAAATAAAATGAAGCCAGACACAAAATTGCACACACGAACAGTATTTCAGGCAACAATGTTTGGGCAGATCAGAAGGAATGATGGTGAATTTTGAAGAACAAAACTCAAAGACTTGCTATATCCTATCCTGCTCCACCTCCACCCCCAAACACCAAGCAACTGTCCCAATACCATATCTCTCTTTACCTGTTTCTCTCAGCCTTTCAGAAAAACAATGCTGGGTGATAAAGCTAATTAGAGAAACACCCATTCACAAAACACTCAATATATCTGAACATTTTGCTCCTTAGACAATTCTTTTAAACAATTATGTCTCAGCTTACACCCTAACTCAGAGGAACCTTGATTATCTGAGGGACATGGCCAGGGAGTATTTTATCCAGTTAATTGAATTCCGGATAACTGAATGCTGGATAATATAGTTTAGCCAAGCATTGGGATCTTGCGATCTTGCCGGAAAGTCCGATATTCAGAGAATCAAATGCTGGATAATCAAGGTTCCTCTGGTACTACAAATACATTATGGACAAAAGGGTAACTAGGGAGAGTATAGGCCCTTCAAAGATCAGTAAGGTGGCCTTTGTGTGGAGCTGCAGAAAATGGGCGAGATACTGAATGAGTATTTTGCATCAGTATTTACTGTGGAAAAGGAATGGACCTGATTGAAGTATACAAAATCATGAAAGGTATAGACAAGATTGATAGAGACAAGCTTTTTCCCAGAGTGAAGGATTCAATAACCAGAGGTCATGCTTTCAAGGTGAGAGGTGGAAAGTTTAAGGCGGATACACGCGGCAAGTACTTCACACAGAGGATGGTGGACATTTGGAACGCGTTCCCTGCAGAGGTGTTAGAGGCAGGCACGGTAGATTCATTTAAGATGTGTCGGGACAGATGCATGAGTAGGTGGGGAGCGGAGAGATACAAATGCTTGGAATTGACCGACAGGTGTAGACAGTACATTTGGATCGACTCAGACTTGAAGGACCAAAGGGCCTGTTCCTGGGCTGTAAATTTTCTTTGTTCTTTGTTCTCTGTATATAGACTGTAGGGAAATTGATGGTGATACCTTGCAAAATGTCCATATTACAGAGGAGGAAATGCTGGATATCTTGAAATGCATAATGGTGGATAAATCCCCAGGACCTGATCAGGTGTACCCGAGAACTCTGTGGGAAACTAGAGTTGTGATTGCTGGGCCTCTTGCTGAGATATTTGTATCATTGATAGTCACAGGTAAGGTGCTGGAAGACTGGAGGTTGGCTAATGTGGTGCCACTGTTTAAGAAGGGCAGTAAAGACAAGCCTGGGAACTATAGACCAGTGAGCCTGACATCGGTGGTGAGCAGGTTGTTGGAGGGAATCCTGAGGGACAGGATGTACATGTACTTGGAAAGGCAAGGACTGATTATGGATAGTCAACATGGCTTTGTGCATGGGAAATCATGTCTCACAAACTTGATTGAGCTTTTTGGAGAAGTAACAAAATACATTGATGAGGGCAGAGCAGTAGATGTGATCTATATGGACTTCAGTAAGGTGTTCGACAAGGTTCCCCATGGGAGACTGATTAGCAAGGTTAGATCTCACGGAATACAGGGAGAACTAGCCATTTGGATACAGA
>NC_057710.1:69969875-69971041 GCF_004010195.1 Chiloscyllium plagiosum
TTTATTGGTCAGAGTATTGAGTACAGGAGTTGGGAGGTCATGTTGCGGCTGTACAGGACATTGGTTAGGCCACTGTTGGAATATTGCATGCAGATCTGGTCTCCTTCCTATCGGAAAGATGTTGTGAAACTTGAAAGGGTTCAGAAAAGATTTACAAGGATGTTGCCAGGGTTAGAGGATTTGAGCTATGGGGAGAGGCTGAACAGGCTGGGGCTGTTTTCCTTGGAGCGTCAGAGGCTGAGTGATAACCTTATAGAGGTTTACAAAATCAAAAGGGGCATGGATAGGATAAATCGACAAAGTCTTTTCCTTGGGGTTGAGCAGTCCAGAACTAGAGGGCATAGGTTTAGGGTGAGAGGGGAAAGATATAAAAGAGACCTAAGGGGCAGCTTTTTCACGAAGAGGGTGGTATGTGTATGGAATGGGCTGCCATTGGAAGTGATGGAGGCTGGTACAATTGCAACATTTAAGAGGCATTTGGATGGGTATATGAATAGGAAGGGTTTGGAGGGATATGGGCCAGGTGCTGGCAGGTGGGACTAGATTGGGTTGGGATATCTGGTCGGCATGGACGGGTTGGACCAAAGGGTCTTTTTCCATGCTGTATGACTCTATGACTCTATGACTTCCAAGGAGTCTAAAGATTTCAAATTTCATAGTCTTGATATTTTTTATACTAAATGTTTTCCTTTCTTTAAATTTTATACCTGTCTCTCTGTTTGTTTGATGTTGGTATTTTGTTATTTTACTTGGAATAGAAAGCAAAATAATCTTTTTTTTCAAAGCTGTATTCATTTTGTATTGCTGAAGAAAGACACATTTTGTTGAAACTATTCATCCTGTATTCATCAGAATATTTCACAAGAATACAAATTCAAGGAGAAAACCAACATTTATACAGCATGAGAGGGCGATGCTAATTTGTTGACTAATTAGTGCACTGTACTTGATAAAGACATTGCCCTGGAGAATGCACCTATTAATATTGCTGTGGTTCTGTTCGCTGAGCTGGAAATTTTTGTTGCAAACATTTCGTCCCCTGTCTAGGTGACATCCTCAGTGCTTGGGAGCCTCCTGTGAAGCGCTTCTGTGGTGTTTCCTCCGGCATCTATAGTGGCCTGTCCCTGCCGCTTCCGGTTGTCAGTTTCAGCTGTCTGCTGTAGTGG
>NC_057710.1:69972107-70016001 GCF_004010195.1 Chiloscyllium plagiosum
ATCCATGAACATCAACTAGCCATGAAACGACACGACCAGCTAACCCTAGTAGCCACACACACAGACGATAAGCAACATGAATTTGACTGGGACAACACTACCATTATAGGGCAAGCGAAACAAAGAACAGCCAGGGAATTCCTAGAAGCATGGCACTCATCCACAAACTCCATCAACAAACACATTGACCTGGACCCAATATACCAGCCACTACAGTGGACAGCTGAAACTGACAACCGGAAGCGGCAGGGACAGGCCACTATAAATGCCGGAGGAAACACCACAGAAGTGCTTCACAGGAGGCTCCCAAGCACTGAGGATGTCACCTAGACAGGGGACGAAACGTTTGAAACAAAAATTTCCAGCTCGGCGAACAGAACCACAGCAACGAGCACCCGAGCTACAAATCTTCACCCAAACTTTGAACCTATTAATATTGATTGATAGTTAACCACCAGGCTTTTGTTGCATTTTAAACCAGGCAACCTGACGCTGATAAGTCAGGACATTGCCCTGAGAAATAAACCAGCCACTGGCTGTCACCACTTTGTTGAGTTGAAACACTCACAGCGTATACATATGCTCTTTCATCTGCATAGAACAAGGTGCTGTGTCTTAATATAAGTTGTTTCAGGCACATGTAAGTGCACCATACGACTTTTATCTTTGTCACCTCAGAAGAACTAACATTCATTCTAACACCAGAAATATTTTAGTTGACATCAACTGCAAAATAATGTTGAATCTGAGCAACTATGTTTTTTTTAGTGACATGTTGCAAAATTATTTTGGCTTAAATCTCACTGAAAACTGGTCCAGTTAAAGTAATCAACTCATGAAACCTCAGGTCTATTTTCCAAAATCATTCAGCGGTATACTGTGAAAGACACAACACATTACTTGGCTTTATTTCTATGCCGGCAGCATATATTCTCAATGTGACAAATTACATGTAATTATGCTTTGAGCTACGTGGCATATTACATTACATCCTCTGAAGCCATATGTAAAATTGGATGGAAACACATCATAGGACATGCCTTCACCTCATTACAAAGGTCAGCTACGATCTTAAAGCTTGTATTCCCAAACCTCATGAAATCTTTCATCAGAAAGTAGTTTCACATACAAATCATAAGTGTTAATTATCCATCAACCATCTCTGAAAAATTGGATTCATTTTAAAATTCCTATAAGCAGAAACAAAATAAGTCAGTCATAGATTGATCAAAGATAATTAACAAAAGGCATCCATGATCAAATAATTGGCTTTAATGAATGAACCCTTTCATCTGTGAAAAAAAAATCAATGAAAGAAGCCAGTGTTCCAGATATCTGCACAATATTGTGTTCTATGTTATAGGAAACCTCCTCTATAGCACAAATATTTTCAGCTTCTCCAAAGAGCCTTGTATGCAGAAGTGTTACAGAGAGTCACAGTTGTCTAAATATACCAGACATCCTGGATTTAATTTTCATCCTAACCTACAATGCCTTCTGTAACATTTGGCTGAAAGGACAACAGTCAAGGTTGCAGGTTTTGCTGCAGGTATTACATCATTTAACTGGCCATGCTGGCTAACTTCCAAAAGTGTGGTAATTGACCTTTGTTGACCTTTGTCATTATTCAACATTTGATGCAGAATAACCCAAATGTCCAAACACTACTTGATTATCATTATGAACGCCTCCTTTACCAAACTGAAAACGTGTCGTAGAGTCATAGAGATGTACAGCATGGAAACAGACCCTTCGGTCAACCCATCCATGCCGACCAGATATCCCAACCCACCTGCCAGCGTCCGGCCCATATCCCTCCAAACCCTTCCTATTCATATACCCATCCAAATGCCTCTTAGATGTTGCAATTGTACCAGCCTCCACTACATCCTCGGGCAGCTCATTCCATACATCTTTGTTTGTTTTGTGTATTTTTCTTCTTTTTCATTTGAATTTGTGTAATTTTCCTATATGACAACTTTCCAACAATGACATGAATTCTCAAAGTCTAACATTAACATTTAAATCAAATTTTCTTCACGACACTCCAAATTTGAATATGAGTATTTGGTATCATGAAGTTTGTGTAAATCATGATGAAATAACTCATCGCATGACTATTACATTGAAAGACAGAAGATACCAGTCCAGAATGAGCATGTGTTGAAATAGGTATTACAGCTGTATCTGAGAACCTATTGTGTGCATATGTAAAGAAATAATCAGACCACATAACTACCAGGTGAAGATCATTTCCATCAAAAGTGAACCTAACCATCTCCCCTTGATTTTCAATGGCAGTATCACTGCTGAAACTCGTACTATCAACATCATGATTGTTGTCATTGACCAGAACTTGAATTTGATTGGTATTTAAATATTGCTTTTACAAAAGGAGATGAGATGCCATGAATTCTATGGCAAGCAACTCACCTCCTGACACCCCAAAGCCTGCCTACTATTTACAATAATAGACAAGCAAGAGGCTGGAAGAACAAAGCAAGCCACACAGCATCATGAGGTGGAGAAGTTGACATATCAGATATAACTCTTCTTCAGGCACAAGTCAGGAATGTAATTGAATACTCTCCACTTCCCTGGATAGATGCAGCTCCAACAACACTCAAAACGCTTGACACCATAGAGAACAAAGTAATCAACCTTATTTACAGCATCAGGGACAATGCCTATGCAGATGTCCACAGTTCAGAGACACTCCAGACCTGTATTTCAATAGGCAGGTGGCAGTACAGGCTTGAAGCAAAAGATAAAACAAGATACATGCCATTCAAAATTCCCTTTGTTATTTTCTGCTGGTATATGTATCTTAGACATAGCCCTTTGTCAACAAACTTAACACATCATTATTTCCTAACTCACTGAGTTAATAAATTTTGTCAATTACAAATGTAGGATAACATTAGTGCATCCTAAATCAATAGTTTCAGTCATTTGTTTTGTATTCCATTATCTGGAACTGTTATTTCATTCCTTCAACTATTATAATCGAAATAACTGATTTCTCTTACCATTTGACTGTGGCATCACTTGTTCTAATGATCAGTGTAAAATTTAATTCTCTTCAATGATTAAATCTAATTGCTTTCTCATGTACTTGGAAAGATTGCAAACAGGATCTTCAAAATCACAAGAGCAGCAGTCATCATACACCCTTGTTTAATAGCATCAAACAGCATCATAATCCAAACTGTTAAACTCCAAGGTGAGGAGAAATGAACTGGCTCCCTTTATCTATTAGATTAGATTACTTACAGTGTGGAAACAGGCCCTTCGGCCCAACAAGTCCACACTGACCCACAACCCCTACACCTACACCTAATACTACGGGCAATTTAGCATGGCCAATTCACCTAACCTGCACATTTTTGGACTGTGGGAGGAAACTGGAGCACCTGGAGGAAATCCACACAGACACGGGGAGAATGTGCAAACTCCACACAGAGAGTCGCCTGAGGCAGGAATTGAACCTGGGTCTCTGGTGCTGTGAGGCAGTAGTGCTAACCACTGTTCCACTGACATTACCTCCCTCAGTTGGTGGCAACCAATGTACCCCCTCCAATATGTCAGTGTGCCGATATGATTGCTGTGCATGAACTTCAGAAACTCATGCAATCGGGAAGAAAATTGGAGGGAATGCTGGTGGGTGGCAACCAGGATAATTTAAAAGATACAAACACAGAAATTACTGGAAAATCTCAGCAGGTCTGGCAGCATCTGTGCAGAAAAATCAGAGTTTTGGATCAAGTGATCCTTCCTCAGAATTGTATTAACTGATTTTTCTTCACAAATGTTGCCAAACCTGCTGTTCTTTACCAGCAATTTCTATGTTTGTTTCTGATTTACAGCATCAGCGGTTCTTTTGATTTTAATTTAAAAGCTTCTTTCCTTTTGGATACCTTGCCCCCAGAACAAATGAATGTATATTTTAAAAGGAAACAATTTAACCAAGTTTTCTTCAGTTAATGGAAATGGGGATTTACTTGTTAATAAACATGAGAAAAAATAATGACGTAACACATTGTACACCCAGATAGAAATGACAGGTCAGTCAAAAAAAAATCAAAGATGCACAAGTCATTCTCTGGGTTATTCATGGTGAGTAGGTGATGGAACATTGATAGCTGAGCTGTCGATTTCAAATTTCTTGACTCTGCAGGTTAGCCAAAGTTCTTTTATCCAGTTTCCTTTTGAACGGGTTTGCTAATTGAGTACCTAGTGCTTGAAGCGATGCAGAGATGACCTGTAGATTTCTTTTGACTGTGACTTTTGCAACATGCTAGTGCTCAAACTCAGATTATTACAGACTACCTCAGCCCACGAGCACACACAGTTCAGGTTTGAAGCTTACTTTGTCCCTGCTCTTGAAAGTGGAAATTGCAAACATATCTCTTGCCCAGATTTCTGTATTTTCTCTCATTATGTTCACGGTCTGAGATACTGACAAAAACTTACAGTTCAGTTTGGAGTACTTTTCTCCCATTGAAACTTCTTTTAATGCCTTCAGTTATGACATTATCCTCTCCAGATAACCACTGAATTTACATCTGCAGTCATCTTTTAGCTGTATCTCCTTTTTTTAAAAAAACACATGTTGCAATTAAAAGTTCAGTCTGTTCATAGCTGACCCAGGGTAATGATCCATGATCATGCCATGTGCTAAGGTCTGGGAACTGATTGTAAGGTGTAGTCATGTGACTACAGAGTGACTGGTAAATCATTAATTGCAAATAGTTCAGCCAATCAAGATATAATTTTCTCTGCTGTTGTAAATTTCATCACAAGCTACTTATAGGAATGACTGCAATAATCAAGCACCACTAGTTTGGATTTTTAAAAATGTAACTGGGCCTAAGAAGTCAATTACTACTCTCTTATAGTGCAACTGATAACAATGTGCTGCTTACTGGTTCTAATGGATTAGGTCTGCTGACAAGTTGAATTCCAGGATATGTGACTGATCCTTGCCCTAACGTTTCCTCACATCTTTCCCTTGGCAAGGCATTAGATGTGTCTTCCATAGTGCCACAAGTGGTCAAATAAGGCCATGAGACAGTCCTCTCCTTGCTTTAGAACATAGAACATAGACCTATACAGCACAGGAACAGGCCCCTCGGCCCACAATGTTGTGCCAAACATGACACCAAATTAAACTAATGCCTTCTGCCTGTCTTGGTCCATATCCCTACATTTCTTGCGTATTCATGTGCTTATCTAAAAGTCCCTTAAATGCCCCTATTGTCTTTGCCTCCACCACCACCCCTGGCAGCGTGTTCCAGACTCCTAACACCCTCTGTGTAAAATGCTTGCCCCTCATGTCTCCTTTGACCTTTTCACCTTAAAAGCATGCCCCCTAGTATTAGACATTTCAACGCTGGGAAAAAGATCCTCACCATCAACCCAATCTATGCATCACATCATTTTACAGACTTCGATCAAGTCTCCTCTCAGCTTCTGCCGCTCCAGAGAAAACAACCTGAGCTTTTCTAGCCTCTTGTTATAGCTCATACCCTCTAATTCAGGCAGCATCCTGGTAAACCTCTTCTGCACCCTCTCTAAAGCCTCTACATCCTTCCTGTAATGTGGTGACCAGAACTGAACATAATACTCTAAGCATGGCCTAACCAAAGTCTGATAAACCTCAACATAACATCCAATTCCTTGACCAATAAAGGCAAGCATACCATATGCCTTCTTTACCATCCTATCAACTTATGTGGCCACTTCCAAGGAGATATGCACTTGAACTCCAAGATCCTTTTGTACATCAATGCTACTCAGGGTCCTGCCATTGACTGCATACCTTTCCTTAATAGCTGATCTCCTTAAGTGCAGCACCTGACACTTACCCAGATTAAACTCCACCTGCCAATTCTCTGCCCATATCTGCATGAGATCTATATCCTGCTGTATCCTTTCAAAACCTTCTACACTATGCACAACTCTACCAACCTTTGTAACACCTGCAAGCTCACTCATCTACTCATTTATATTTTTATCCAAGTCACTTATATATATAACAAAACCAGCCGAGGTCCCAGTACGGATCGCTACAGAACACCACTAGTCACGGACCTTTAGCCTGAAAAACACCCTTCCATCACGAATCTCTGTCTTCAATGGCAATCCAATTTTGAATCCACGTGGCTAAGTCATCATGGATCCCATGCATCTTAATCTTCTGGACGAGCCAACCATGAGGGACCTTATCGAAAGCCTTACTACAATTCATGTAAACAATATCCACTGCTCTACACCCACGTTTGTCACCTACTCGAAGGGACTTTGAAAATAGCAGTTGCTTTGGAAGTCGTAGGTAGACAATTTCACAGCGTGAAATGTGGTCCCACCTCTGCTATTGGCACACTCAAAGCTGTGGTTAATTGAGTGGCACCACAGTTTCCAGGTATGCGTAATTGTGAACAGCAAAAGTATTTTTGATGTGTTTTAGATAGGATGATTTGCCTCATTGGAAAGTCTAGGATCAGAGGGCATAGTCTCAGAATAATGGATCACCAATTTAAGACTGAGATGAAGACGAATTTCTTCTCTCAGAGGGTTGTGAGTCTTTGGAACTCCTTGCCACAGAGAGCTTGTCAGAATCCTTTTGAATATTTAAGATTGAGATAGATAGAATCTTGAGAACTTGGAGAAATATATAGTGATATCTTGAAAAGTGTCCATATTACAGAAGAGGAAGTACTGGACGTCTTAAAATGAATAAAGGTGGATAAATCCCTGGGACCTGATTAGATGTGTCTCAGAACTTTGTGGGAAGCTAGGGAAGTGACTGCTGGGCCTCTTGCTGAGATATTTGTATGGCTGAGAGCCATGGATGAGGTGCCAGAAGACTGGAGGTTGGTTAATGTGGTGCCATTATTTAAGAAAGGTTGTAAGGAAAAGCCAGAGAACTTTAGAGTGGTGAGCATGACCTCAGTGGTGGGTAAGTTATTGGAGCGGATTCTGAGAGATAGAATTTACATGTATTTGAAAAGGCTCGGACTGATTAGGGATAGTCAACATGGCTTTGTGCATGGGAAATCATGTCTCACAAACTTGATTGAGTTTTTTGACGAATTGGCAAACAAGGTTCATGAAGGAAGTTCGTTCCACACACTAACCACTCTCAGTAGGAAAATTGCCCCTCATGTCTTTTTAAAATCTTTCTCCTCTCACCTTAAAAGTATGACCCCTAGTCTTGAAATCCCCTCCCCTCGGGAAATAGAAACCTGCCATTCCCATCATGATTTTATAGACCTCTAAAAGATCACCCCTTAACCTCCTATGCTCTAATGAGAAAGGTCCAACCTATCCAGCCTCTCCTTCTAACTCAAACCCTCCAGTCCCAGTAACATCCTGGTAAATCCTTTCTAAACCTTCTTATGCTTAATAATATTCTTCCTATAATGGAGCGACCAGAACTGGACACAGTAGTCCAGAAGAGGCCTCCCCAACATCCTGTCCAATCTCAACGTCTGAACTCTTATACTCAAAGATCTGAGCAGTGACGGCAAGTGTGCTAAATGCTTCTTAACCAGCCCATCTATATGTGACACAAACTTCAAAGCATTATATACCTGAACCCTGGCTCTCTTTGTTCTACAACACTACCCAAGGCCTTACTTTTAATTGTATAAGTCCTGCCTTTGTTTGTTTTACCAAAATGGAAAATCTCGCATTGATACTCCATCCGCCATTCTTCAACCCATTGACCCAATTGATCAAGATCTCTTTGTAACCTTAGATAACCTTCCACAGTGCCCACTATACCAACAATTTTGGTGTCATCTGCAAACTTACGAACCATGCCTTCTATATTCTCGTCCAAATCATTTATATTTATAGAGATAAAAACATCAGAAAAAGATCAGCTTCTCAAGCCATTCTATTAGATTGTGGCTGATCTGTTTTTTTTTTGAATTTCTAATTGACCCAGTACTTTTGAGCATTTTGGGAGAACAGTTGCAGATTTCCATTTCCTTGATGCAAAAAAAGTGATTCCTGGCATCTTTCAAAATAGCCTAGTTCTAATTTTAAACTTACATACATGATTGTTCAGGACTCCTCTTTCTTAAGGATAAATAATAAATGCCCTGACACTTCCTGACATTAAATTCTTTCTGCTACAGCTTTATCCACTCAATTAATCTATCTGTCCCTCTCTGCAACCTTCTGCTCACTTTCACTTTGTCATCTACAGGGGAGCCTCTATTATCTGAATACCAATTATCCGAAAATCAGATTATCCAAATGAGATCTCGAGGTCCCGATGGAAACATTACATCAAAGACGTGTTTCCAGCAGTGATTGTATCTTTTGTTTTCATTGATTAAACAGGCACCGTCTCCAAATGACTGACCTCCCGCCCTCTCTCTCTCTCTCTCCACACATTTGCCCTAGAATTCTACACAGGGGTGTACCCTAAACCCCCTTCCCCACATAATCTCTCCAACATTGTCCTGTACAGGGCAAAGGTGGAACCTGTCAAAAAGTTGCAGTAAAATAATGTGAGTGCTATTTGGAGACTTACCCCACTAAGGCAGTAGTAACAGTAGTCTTGTTGTTGTTGTCCAGTCCAGCTGCCCCAAAGAGGGGGGCAGGTGTATATGGGGTTGGTTCGGGGGGGGGGGTGGTGTTGCAGGGGTTGGGGGCTGGGGGGGCCGGGGCCTCACGCGCTGTGTGCTGCTGCAGTCCCCTGAATGGGGAGCAGGCTTTAAAAACTCCGAGCCCCAGAAGAAAGGCTTTTAATTGATTAACTGAATGATCGATAATCCGAACGAAATAGTGCCCTCCCATCACGTTTGGATATTCGAGGTTCCCTTGTAATTTGGTGCTGCCAGAAAATTTACACATATGCCTTTTCATTTCTTCATCCATGTAACGTATAGCCATTTTATTTACTGAATATCCATAAGTGTTCTGTAGCTCTTATGCCAAAATTCCAGAAATTGGGATTGGGAGAATCTCTGAAAGGAGTCAATCCTAAGATTTAGTAACTCATCAAATGGGTACCATGACCAGGAAGACAAATGAAGAATAATCATTCAGCTGAAGTACTAGGACATTATTCAGTCATGAAGTTGTACCCCAGCATGAGGCACTGATCTCAGGAGAAGGTATAAAGTATTTCAATGTCTGCTGTTGATGCAGCAAGCTGCTACGACAGCCAGCAGTGTCAGAAAGTGGAAGGAAAAGATCAGTGCGACTTTCACATAGTAATATCCTGGTCTCAGCCAAAAGCCCTCTCAGAAAGAAGAATAGAAGTACAGTCAGTGAATAAAACCCCACATTTAAAAAAAAAATCACTTCTGAGTTGACAGCTCAAGAACAGCATGTGCACAGCCCTGGGAATAAGTTGCAGGCTTGACCTCCAATTGCGGAGCAATATGTGTCATGGGTTGGGGGGAATCCAAGGTCGTGGGAGAAAGTAGCTTATGTTTTTATAAACCAGTTTTGAAAACTGAGATTCCAATTGTACAGTTTTGTCTTGAATATTTGATGGTCGTTATTAGTTGTTGTTTCTGTGATATGAGTAAAAGGATGGCACAATATACATTTAAAAACACAAATGTAAATGTTAGAAAATTCAGTTAAACTTCATCATTACACAGACAATCATAAAAAATTTACCAACTGTTTAAAAAATGATTAAGCCAGTGATGTATTTAATCATACAGTCGTCCTTCAAGCAGAGTGTGAGATGAAAATGATCATGTTTACTTCGATCAGTCAGAGTTCTCCAGTTCTCTGCCAAAAGTGCTGGATCTTTTTCTTGATATTGAATTTCCCTGAAGCTGTAAAATTCTTTTAAGTGTATTTGCCTAATGATAAGCAAAAATGTGTGATAAACCAGATTTAATCTGCTGAATATATTTCTTAGAATAGAAGGACAGAGAGAATATGTCACTTGGCAACTTAGTAAGTTTGATCTTTTAAATCTGACCAAGTTCAATACTGAACTCGTATTTCTACAATAGATTATTAAAATTAATTTCACGTGATGTGTGCAGAGACCATAAGGGTAATATTTATTGCCCACATTTATGCGACTGGTTGCCTTGCGAGGAATTTTAGAGGGCACTTATGAGCCACACTGCTGAGGGTCTGGAAATGCATATACACTGGACCAGGAAAAGGATGGTAGGTTTCCTTCCCAAAATGGTCCTTTTCCTACTTCTTATGCTCCTTATGATTACTGATACTAGCTTTATATTCCAAATTTATTTGGTTAACTCTGTTTTAAATTATCTCAGCTACTGTGGTGGGATTTTGATTTACATATCTCATTAAAGATTAAAAATTTAATTATTCATATGAAATGCTACCAGAATAGTTGAGTAGAATCATACAGCCCCTGTGGATATCACAATATGTGTTACTAGAATGAGTTATTTCAGTTGATAAATATATTTCAATTTCAGATCTACTGCTGTCAGTTGCTCTCATTGGTAGTCTAAGCACCTGACTTATAAAGGGGTTAACATGCACTTGCCAAAATATCTTTCATAGAATGGGCTAATCCAGGGATATAACATATTATCCCCTGAAGATCTGAAGGGAATGTTTGTGGTTTTCATATGTGCATTTCTTCAATTGCTCTGAAAGTGAAGTGAGATAATATTCAGTAACAAGTAGCTGGACATGATGCATGTAAGCTACTTTATTTACTTTGCTGAAACATATTTTCTAAAGGTTTCATCTTGCACTAATCAGAGCAATTGACAAGAATACAAATTTAAGAGAAAAACCAACACTTACCCTGCATAAGAGGAGTGTGCTGATTGCGGGCTCTGGTGGTAGAGGAATGAGCAATATTCAAGCTAATGATGATTGACAGGCTTGGTTTAAATTTTAAACGAGACAGGGTAACTTTGATTTCTCAGAGCAATGCGATGCCCAATGAACCAACAAATATTTGTCACCTGTTTTGTTGACCTGATACAGGTGCAGTGTCTGCAAAGAACAAGACCCTATGTGTTAATATATGAAACAAAGAGCACATGCAAGTAAACCACACTGCAAGTTTAATTAACAATCCTAGAAGTTGCATATATTAATACACAGGGCTCTGTATTGAAGGGTGGGAAAGCAATAGATAATGCAGCTCAGATCAAGCATCGTGCTATATAGGCATTATGGCACATGGCTACAGCAGGAAATTCAAGGGTCATAAAGGAATTCAAGTTAAGATTGCTGACCCAGTCATATTGCAAAGTCAGAATTAAAATGAGAAAGGGGCAGATTGGAACTCTAAGTGCACAGGTCTAACAGAAGAAGAAAGTTAGGAGACTTAATTAATGTTGTAGTAAAAGTAGGAGATCATTTACGAAAAGCACTTTAAAGGCAGAAAGTATTTAGTTAAACCAATGGATAGTTAAAACAAAATGGAAATAAATGAGAAAAAAATGAAAGAAATTGAATTCATTATTAGAGCCAAAGACAGTGGGAAGCATCCAGAGAAAGAAAATGTTAATGGAAAGGGATTCATCTCTTAAAGTTGCAGGTAAGCCATTTAGTAAAACTGTGATTTTTAAGTGAGTATTGTTGATTAAAGCTGCAAGCATTGGAAATCATTCAGTGAACCACTAAGACAATAGGAGTCATTTATTAAGATTGGGAACAGCTGGATTTATCCAGTAAACCCATGGAAAAAGCAGGAATCATCCACTTCAGCTAGAAATGTGAGAATCCTTCACTTTAGTTGTAAAAGCCAGGAATTTTCCAGTCTGGCTACAACAGAAAACCTGCCAGTGCAGCAGCACTGCTGTTACTGTACTGCAATATAAAAGCTTTTTAAAGCAAGGACAATAAATAATTATGTTGGGAAGACATGACATCAGAAATAATACATACAGAAGGGTTTGGAGGGATATGGGCCAAATGCTAGCAGGTGGGATTAGATTGGGTTGGGATATCTGGTCAGCGTGGATGGGTTGGACCGAAGAGATGTACAGCCTGGAAACGGACCCTATGGCTCTATAAATGGCTAAACAGAACACAGTAATGGACATTTTAGAATTTTATTCAAGGTACTGAATATCTTCTTAGCTAGATACTAAATCAGGAGTTGAAGAGGTTAATACATCTCTATGTACAACTGGCTCACCAAGGTATAAAAGAGGCAGCAGATACTTTTGGAGAGGTACCGAAAGTCTTTGACAATTAATTCAATCTCAGAACATAAATAAAAGTTTTGAAAGAGCCAAATTTATCAGAAAAGTTCGGCATCCAGGGCAATCCATAAATGATTTTATTAATGATCTCTACAATTGATGGACAAATTCAATTATAATGGCATTAAGGCAGAATACATAAGAGACAACATTGTTGTCATAATTGCTGATGTAAGTGTGTCAGGTTTCTTACAGTCCAAAGAAGATATTACTTTCAAGAAGCAATTAAGATGATGAGAGAAACAGAATTCTGGAAGCAAATGTCAGTGAACCACTGCAGGGCATCCTGAAAGAGGAGGGTGATGAGTCAGACATTGTGTACATGTTGGCACTAATGATATGGGAAAAAAGAGGAATGAGGTTTTGCATCAAGAATTCTGGAAGCTAGGCAGTAGATTAAAAAGCAGGACCTGAATGGATGTAATCTCTAGACTACCTCCGGTGCCAAGTGCTAATGAGTTTAGAAGTAGGAAAATAGGATAGATGAATGCATGGATCAAGAATTTGTGAAGAGGGAGGGTTTTAGATTCCTGGATCATTGGGACCATTTTTGGGGAAGATAGGACATGTACAAAAGGGACAGTCTGCACCTGAACCACATTGGGACCAAAATCCTTGCAAGTAGGTTTTCTAGTGCAGTTGGGAGGCATTTAAACCAGTCAGGCAAGAGGAGAAGATACAGAAAATCGATAAAATGGAGAAACATCATGCGACAGCAAAGGAAGCAAATCAACGTGAGTTCAGCTATGCGAGAGTCGAGAGAGTAAGGCAAGGCTTAGGTAGCCTTTACTTTAATGATAGGAGTCTAATAGGTAAGACTGATGAGTTATTGACGTGGATTGACACATACAAGTAGGGTATTGCTGCTTTCACGAAAACGTAAATAAGGGAAGGGCTGGACTGGCAACTAGTATAGGATCTGTAGGTGAGGCAGAGGATGGTGTAAAAAGAATGGTGGTATCGCACTATTGATTAAGGAGTCAAATACTGCAATAAGGAGAGATGATACCTTGGAAGGATCTTCAAATGCATCTTTGAGGGTAGAGCTTAGGAAGGTTAAGGGGGCAGCTAATTTACTGGGATGCATTATAGGTCCCCAAAGAGTCAGTGGGAAATAGAAGAGTAAATATGTATATAGTTCACAGAGATTGTAATAGTAATAATTTGGTAATTTTAGGGGATTTCAACTTTCCCAACATAATTGTCAAAGTGTTAAGAGTTTAGATGTTGTGGATGAAGTGTATCTAGGAGAACTTTTTGTATCAATACATAGAAGGCCCAATGAGGGAAGGAGCAATACTGGATCTGGTTTTGGAGAAAGAAGCTAGACACACGTTTGCTGTGGCAGTGGGGGAACATTGTGGTGATAGCGACCACAACACAGTAGGGTTAAAGTTTATTTTGGACAAGGAAAAAGACGGCCTGCAAAAGACGGCTTTGGATTGGGGAAGGCATATTTTAATAAAGTAAAGAAGGTTCTGGTCACAGTAGACTGGGAACAGCTCCTTGGAGGTAAGTCTACAGCTGAGGCGGGGGCGGGGGGATGGGGTGGGGAGGTGGAATTCAAAAAGGAACTAGGGAAAGTACAGATCCAACATGTACTCTTCAGAACCATGTGCCTTGATCATGTGTTCATATGTATCGGTGACTCAGGATATCTAATGAAAATGGAAAATGACAAAATCTTGGTGTAATTTTAAATAGAAACTGTAAAGTAAGTTAAGAGCAGTTGTAAACCTAAACAAAAAATTATCTTGGTTTGCAGAAACCCAGGAAACAAGAATCATTTGATTGTGTTATTTATCCAATCATTTTGTTTATTTTTCTGTGTATTAATCTGAAGAAAAACACAATGCTGTACAACAAGCAGAATAATTGCTGTGACAAGTGCTTTGAAGGTTAAATATTAAACAGCAAGAACCATCGACCCTTTATTTTTGAATTTCAGTTGTTTTAAGTTTGTTTAAAATATTAACACAACCTTTTCCTGCATTTGTTCTTCCTTGTTGGATGATGCACTTGACGTACTGAGCCCTTCCAGCATGGCAGATGTTCTTTAAGAGATAAGATGGCAAGCAGCATCACTAGGTGGAGATGAGAAGTAAAAGAAAACAAATACTGAAATAAAAACTGAAAATTCAGCATCTGAAACAGGATGACTGGGTGTTATTTTAGATGGGCTTGCGAAGGGCATTACCAGAAAACTATTTCTATGGATCAAGATTTGATTATGCCTTTGGGTTTTTTAAACTAGAGATCACAAGAATTTATAAATTGCTGTAACAAATAAATAAACTGACACTGGAAGTTCTGCCAAAGTGTAGTTATGTAATGATTATGTACAGAATCTTCCCAGGCCCTGAATGTTATGGGCTGTGGCAAGAAATTTGCTATGATTGTAAGAGAGGTCAAGCAAGACCTTGTTTGATGTTGACACCAAAAGGTATTGATCTGAGATTCTCACTAGTGAACAGTTTTAACCGTTAACAGGAATACCACATATTATCCCTCTCATTGCTACCTCATTAATACACACTCTCCCCACCCGCCAGATAGAAACTAAATGTCGCAAATTCCCGACATGAAAGTAAAAACAGGTATCTGGTGAATTCAGTTTGTCAACTTGGCTATCTGCAAAGATGGAGTTTAGATGTCAAAGTCACCTGTCTTTGCCTGCACATGGTGAAGGAGCTGCTCACTTCACATCATGGATAGTGCTAATGATGAGTGGACTCTGTATCTTCAATACTGTAATTGCAGCTAGACAGAGACTTGCACACACAGCTGCTGGTCAGAAGTGAACCTACATTTACAAAAGTAAGAACTTATTGACAGGGGTATCTCGCCTGGGTTCTGACAAGGTCTTTTTCTTTCTTTCCCTCCCACTGCATCTCAGTGCGATCTCAGATTCTGCAGCTGGGGTAGAGGGTGACTGCCTTCAGTGGAGCCTGTTGGCCTTGGGGTTTTGATTGTGTGGCCCCAGGAATGTTTGTGGCCAGAGGCTCAGCCATGCAGAATGTTGTCCTGCCTAGAGCAAGCACTGGCTTGACCCCCCACTGGGTTGACAGTGCAGGCTGGGTGAAGGTGGAAGGCCCAGCCACCGCTGGAGGAATCTGAGAGAGACCTGTAGGGAGCCTGTACATGTTTCTTTCTCCTGCTGAGTGCCCACTAGCATAACCCTGTTTCCTCATGAGAAAGGGACACCAGATTGAGTAAAGGAGCCTTATCAGCGTATCACTTTGCCCTTGTTGCTGAGCACTGATGGTTTGCGTGATAGAATAGGTCTGTGCTCCCAGCCAGCATACGGAGAGAATGCTGAAGCTGGCTTCCAGATGCCAAACTATCCATGAAGGCAGTGAGATGCTCGCATGCCTGATGCTGTGAGCTGCCAGTGTTGTTGCTGCAGTCCTGCAACATTTGTGTCAGTTCGCCCAGTGCTCCTGCCTGCTGCTTCCCTGCTTGCTTGTTCATTGATAGGAAATCCCTATTGTCAACACAAAGGAGTTTTCTCCTGTCTGGGGCTGAGCTGGATCCCATTCCTAAGTAGGCCTCTGACTGCCGGTGGCCTGCGTCATTTCTTCCTCAACCAGCTGTGGCAATGTGGTAGTATTGGGCTCACCAAGAAGTCAGAGAGTCATTGAGATCAAAAAAGACCCATCATATCTGCTCTGATTAAAAACAAACACCTGACTATTCTAATCCCATTTTCCAGCACTTGGCCCATAGCCTTTTATGCCTTGGCATTGCAAGTGTACATCTAAATATTTGTTAAATTTTGGGAGTTTCTGCCTCTACCATCTTAGAGACAGTTAATTCCAGATTCTACCACCCTCTGGATGAAAATGCTTTTCCTCATACCTGTCTAAACCTCCTGCCCCTTACCTTACAGCTCTATGAGTCCCTAGTGAGACCACACTTGGAATATTGTTGTCCAATTCTGGTCACCCTATGATAGGGAAGATACAGAGGCTTTGGAGAGAGTGCAAAGAAGGTTTACCAGGATGCTGCCTGGACTGGAAGGCTTGCCTTATGAAGAAAGGTTGAATAAGTTGAATAAGCTCAGACTTTTCTCTCTGGAGAGAAGGAGGGAGAGAGGAGACCTGATTGAGGTGTACAAGATAATGAGTGGAATAGATAGTGTCAATAGCCAGAGACCTTTTCCCAGGGCAAGATTGACTGGTATGAGGAGTCATAGTTTGAAGATATGAGGAGGAAGGTATAAAGGAGACGTCAGAGGTAGTTCTTTATGCAGAGAGTCGTGAATGCATGCAATGCATTGCCAGCAGTGGTGGTGGAAGCAGAGTCATTAAGGACATTTAAGCAACTGCTGGACATGCACATGGACATCAGGGGGTTGAGGGGTGAGTAGGTTAAGTTATTATATTTTACATTAGGATTAAACTTCGGCACAACATCGTTCTGTACTGTTCATTTCTATATTCAATGTTCTAAGTAAATCTATGTCCCTCTGGTCATTGATCATCTTGCCACTCACCCAATTCTGGTTCGAATTTACCAAATTTCCTTGGATCCCATGGGGTCTTAAATTTACTATCAGTCTTGCATGTGGGACCTTTATCAAGGACTGCAATTTCCCCTCTCGCGTGGTCGATGATGCCCTCACCGCATCTCCTCCATTTCCCGCATCTCTGTCCTTGAACCCCACCGCTCCAATCGCAACCCCTTGGTTCTCACCTTCCACCCCACCAACCTCTGGATACAGTGCATCATCCTCTGCCATTTCCGCCACCTACAAACGGACCCCACCATCAGGGATAAATTTCCCTCCCCTCCCTATCTGTGTTCTGCAGAAACCATACCCTCCGCAAGTCCCTTGTTAGTCCACGGTCCCCACCAACCCACCCTCCCCTCCCGGCACCTTCCCCTGCCATCACAAGAAGTGTGAAATCTGTGCCTATACCTACCCCCTCACCTCTGTCCAAGGCCCTAAAGGATCCTCCCACATCCGACAGAGATTTTCCCGTATTTCCACACATGTCATCTACTGTGTCCGTTGCTCTCGATGTGTCCCACTACATTGGGAAGACAGAATGCCAACATGCTAAACATTTCAGAGAACATCCCTGGCACACACGCACTAAACAACCCCATTGCCCTGTGCCCAACACTTTAACTCCTCCTCCCAAGCCACTAAGGACTTGCAAGTCCTGGGCCTCCTCCATCGCCAAACTCTAGCCCACCTGACGCCTGGAAGAAGAACGCCACATGTTCCACCTTGGGACCCTGCAACCACACTGGCACAATGGGGGAAAGACACATCTGGAGACTGACACATCGGTAGACTGGTACACAGGGAGACTAACACACAGGGAGACTAACACATAGGGAGACTGGCATACTAGGAGATCGACACATTGAGAGATTGGCACATCAGGAGATAGGCACATTGGGGGACTGGCACATGGGGAGGTGGCCACATCGAGAGACTGCCACATCGGGAGACTGGCACACCGGGAGACTGACACACTGGGAGACTGACACACCGGGAGACTGGCACACCGGGAGACTGGCACACTGGGAGACTGACACAGCGAGAGACTGACACAGCGAGAGACTGGCACGCCGGGAGACTGACACAGAGGGAGACTGACACAGAGGGAGACTGGCACATTGGGAGGCTGGCACACAGGGAGGCGGACACAACGGGAGACTGACACATCCGGAGACTGGCACATCAGGTGACCGGCATGGTGAAATATCGGGAGACCACCACATCAGGAGACTACCACACAGGGTGACTGGCACATAGGGAGGTTGGCACATCGGGACACCGCACATCAGGAGACCAGCACAGCGGGAGACCGGCACAGTGGGACACTGCCACATCGGGAGACTGGCACACAGGGAGACTGGCACATTAGGAGACTTAAACACAGGGAGGTTGGCACACAGGGATAGTGACACACAGGGAGACTGACACGCTGGGAGACTAACGCATCAAGAGGCTGGCATACGGGGAGACCAACACACATGGAGACTGGCACACAGGAAGACCTCCACATCAGGACACTGCCACATCGGGAGACTGGCACACAGGGAGACTGGCACATCGGGAGGTTGACACATCGAGAGACTGCCGCATCAGGAGACTGCCACATCAGGAGACTGACACACAGTGAGACCAACACACAGGGAGGCTGACACACCAGGAGACTGACACACGATGCCAATTGCCATTGATCATGCTAATTTAACTTTGTAACTCCTGAGAAGTGGAAGTGACCACGGGTGAATGTAAAAGTGTTACCTGTGGCTGATAATTCTCAAATACTTTCCAAAGGTCTCAATTCCCACACAAGGCCCAAGAGGCATCCTCCTGTCACAGTGAACTGTAAGCATGGACGCTTATATTTAGCATTGTGGGTGAATGGAGGTGGGAATGGTGGTAAGAAGGGAGTATCCTACCACCTCACAATTTCCTGGAATTGTTTGGCAAATGGCTGTGCTGTATAACATGTCAGAGATTCCTGTGCATTATATTGCCTCCTTCCAGAGACCTCCATTCAATAGTGTGTTCACATCCTATGATAAGTTTCATTTCTGCTTCGTATGACAGATCAGGAATCACATTGCTGAGAAGCTTTGATATTCCCCATGTAGGGCCATTGCATCCTGAATGGATCCAGAATGGCCATTCTACAAAGACAGCACAGATGAAGGAAGGAGGTACAAAGGTGTCAGAAAGCCCAGAAACAACTGGAACAGCGAAGAGCTGCTGCACAACCTTCAGAGGGGGGTTCGACAACCGAATCTCCCCTCAGGATATAGAGAGGTTGACGAGAGCCAGAATTTACTGTCCATGGTGTCAGTTCCTCGAGGTGACTGAGGCACAGTGTAGGGACACCACACTGGAACACTGGCTGTGCAACAGCAAGACTTGCATTCTGAAATAGCAGGTGACCACCCCTCCCAATGACCACTAAGGTAACAATCCCATTTCATGTTCATGTTCCTCAATCCTCAAACTCATAAATTTCTCAAGAATGTTACAGGTACTAGTTAAGGAAAATTAGCTTCTGGGGCATCATCTGAGAGCAACATATTGATTCTCTTATGGCCATGATCAGATTGTGAGGAATCCTGATACAGATCCTTTTGACCCTCCCATCTTTGCTTTTGATTTTGCATATGCAGCCAAATGAATAAATAAAGCTAACGTACACTTCATTCAAATGTCAAAATTGACCAAAGCCATGTTTTCCAGCAGAATATGTGCCACCAGGTGTAACTTGGGTGTTAATGGAGCGTTAGATGTCACCCATGCCTGAATGGGCATGTGCTCCCTTGCAAACCACTTGGGTGGAATTAATCTTGCTCTCAGAGGTATTGTGCATTGATGAAAGTGACATTTATAAATGTAAGGGTTGAAGTCTAACATCAGTTGCTGTGCAGGATGCTTCTCAGAGATGAGCAATGTCTTGTCAACATATCCTTTATCCTCCTTGGGATTTATCAACTCTAACATGATATACATGTACAAAAATACAAATTGCTGGGAAAACTCAGCAAGTCTGGCAGCATCTGTGGAGAGAAATGAGAGTTAACATTTCAGGTCCAGTGATCCTTCTTCAGATCTGATTGTAGCTCAGAAAAGATTGGCATATATAGTGAAGATGGGATGGCGGGGCGGGGGGAGGAGTATACAATAGGTAGAAATGAAGCCCAGAAAGAGACAAAACAATAATTGGACAGACATGGGAATGGGTAAAGCTCAGCCTGGTACTAATGGCCCCAAATGGCAGTTATTGATTCCCCCGGGCTGATGTTTACCCATCCCTTTGTTTGTCCAACGGGATCATCTTTTGTATGGGACTGACCACTTTCCGTCAGTTCTCAAAATGCCAGTGACGTGGGACATTTCATCCTGGGCAGAGAGACCTGGGTTTCCTTGTGCATGAATCATAAAACGATGGGTATGCAGGTACAGCAGGTAATTAAGAAGGCAAAAAGGATATTGTTCTTCATTGCTAGATGGATGGAGTTTAAAAACAGGGAAGTTAGGCTCCAGCTGTATTGTGTGCTGGAGAGGCCACATGTGGTCGTACTGTGTACAGTTTTGGTCTCCTTACTTGAGAAAGGATGGACTGATACTGGAGTGGGGGCAGAGGAAGTTCACTAGGTTGATTCAGGAATTGAAAAGTTGCCTTAAGGGGAGAAATTGGGTAGACTGGGACTGTACTCATTGGAATTTAGAAGAAGGGGGGAGGGGATCTCATAGAACTATTGAAAATTATGAAGGGAATAGATAAAATAGAAACAGGAAGGTTGTTTCCACAGGTAGGTGAAACTAGAGTTTGGGGGTATAGCCTCAAAATAAGGGGAGCAGATTTAGGACTGAGCTGAGGAAGGACTTCATCACCCAAGGGTTGTGAATCTGTGGAATTCCCTGCCCAGTGAAGCTGTAAGGCTTTACAGTTGAATGTTTTTAAGGTAAAGGTTGATAGATTTTTGAACAGTAAAGGATTTCATGGTTATGGTGAGTGGGCAGATAAGCGGAGCTAAGTCCATGAAAAGATCAGCCATGATCTTATTGAATGGTGGACCAGGATTGATGGGACGGATGGCACATTCCTGCTTCTAGTTCTTATGGTTCTTATGTTCCTTGACCAGCTGTGGAGTTATACCATAGATGTGCTCGGCAAAACGTGCTCCCAAATCTATTGTAGAAAGAAAGTCTGTGGGGATGAACATTTCTGAGCAGATGGAGGATGCAGGAGGCAACATTACTAGTATACACACTGAGGAATTGCTGGCTTCTTCCTCCAAGGTGGAGGGGAAGCTGATGGACTGAGGAGCTGGGCTCTTTGGGACTGAAGCTGTGTTAGTGCTGCTGACGTCTGCACAAGAGAAGAGAAAACATAGGTTGTGCAATCAGAATAGAAGCTTGAGTATGTCAAAATTATATTCAGAGTGTGGTAACTAGGGAGCAGCACAGCACAAATGAAGCTTACTGGGTTATCTCAACATTGAAGTCTCAGCATCCTCACGTGGATGGTCACAGTTACATGTCTCTCCCACCATTTTGAGGATCTTCCCCTCTTTGGGGTAAGCACAGGAATGTCAGCCAGCTTGCCAACCATTCTTATTCTCTCAACCCAGTTGTGCACTATTTTCTCCAGCAATCAGAAAAGAGGTGGAACTGAATGAGATGAAAGAATAGTTAATGATGGTGCATGAGCAAGACCGGTGGTCAGGTGGCTGGCCCCTTTGAGTGAGTAAGAAGCACAGTGAGCAGGACAGCTTAGGAGCTTGGGGAATGAGGTGGGTTAGAGCCTTTGATGAAGAAGATACATGTGATATTGCGAGGGGTAGGTCATGAGCCTTGGTGGTAGGTGTATCCAGTGACAGAGTTGGAGTTAGATAGCAGAGAGAACATAGTGGCACCTACATTTGCAAGGGTGGATAGATGAGAAATCAATTTAAACATAAAAGAAAAAAAATAAAGCAATTAATAAAATAAACAGCGATGATAGAAGAATGCTGTAGAATGGAAAATGCATAAAATATGAGTGGACTTTTTTTTGAAATTAGAGAAATAAATTTAAAAAGAATTTGCATATACATTCCCAAAGCATCCCACAACATTGTACTAGTATTATGTAAGTAAACATTTAATTTGTGTACAGCAAGGATCCAAAGATGTCAAATAAGATAAATGACCACTTCAATTTTTTTGCAGTTTCTGCAATTGTTTCTGTTTTCTGGTGGCTGCAGTAATTTACTTTGATATTTTGGTGGCATTGCTTGAAAGGAAGGTATTTACCAGACTGCTAACCGATTCTTTTTCACACAGTGCCATGGGAACATCTATATCCTGGAGAGACAGGTGGTGTCTGTAATTTTTCTTGTACTTTACTTGCAACTTACTTTCATTTTATAATCCTCAAGTTAACAAGCACTCTCAACAGCATTTGATTGATTGCTGGTGAACTTTTCAAATGCATTTGATAGTCTGCGGAGGTTATACGAGCAATGCCAAACTGTTCCCATTGGTTTAACTATATTGATCAGAGTAGATTGTTCACTGTAAAAGAATGACTGACAAGTGACAAGGCTTTCAAAAGTGTGATAACAAGAGTTCAGAGGTACTATGTTCCTGTTAGAGTGAAGGGTAAGGCTGGTAAGAGTAGGGAACAACGGATGAATTAAGATATTGAGGTTCTAGTCAAGAATAAGAAAAAAACTCATATATTAGATACAGACAATTCGGATCAAATGAAGCTCTTGAAGAGTATAAATAGTGTAGGAGCATTCTTAAGAGGAAAATCAAGATGGCAAAGAGGGGATATGAGATAGCAGGTAAGGTTAAGGATAATCCAGAGATTCTCATAGGGCCTCTTAAACATCAACAAAGTCATCTATGTGTTGAACCTTAGGAGAGTGAAGAGACAGAAGATGAACATTTTGCATCAGTTTTTACTGCAGAGAAAGAAATGGAGCTAGAGAACTTGTGGAACTAAATATTGATGTTTTGAAAACAGTTCACATTGAAGAAGAGGATGTGCTGAAAGTCTTAGAAAATATAGAAGTGGATAAATCTCCTGGATCTGATCAAGTCTATCCCAGGACATTGTAGGAAGTTAGGGAATAAATTGTGGGGACCCTAGCAGAAATATTTGTAATCTTTAACCTTGGGTGAGGTGCCGGAGGCCTGGAGGGTAGCTAATATTCAGCCTTTATTTAAGAATGACTGTGAGGAGAAACCTGGAAACGATAGATCTATGAGTCTGTCATTGGTGGTGATCAGTACAGGCCCTTCAGCCCTTAATGTTGTGCTGACCTTTTATCCTACTCTAAGATCAAATTAACCTACATACTCCTCATTTTACATGTGCCATCTGAGAGTCACTTAAATATGTCTAATGTATCTGACCCCAGTACCACCGCTGATAGTGCATTCCATACCCACCACTCTCTGTGTAAAGAACCTATCTCTGACACCTCCCCTAACCCCGCCTCCAATCACTTTAAAATTATGCCCTTGTGATAGCCATTTCTGCCCTGGAAAAAAGTGTCTGACTATCCACTCTGTCTATGCCTCTCATCATCTTGTACACCTCTATCAAGTCACCTCTCATCCTTCTTCTCCCCAATGAGAAAAACCCTAGCTCCCTTAACCTTTCTTCAAAAGACATGTCCTCCAGTCCAGGCAGAATCCTGGTAAATCTCCTTTGCACTCTCTCTAAAGTTTCCACATCCTTCCTATATGAGGCGATGAGAACTGAACACAATATTCCAAGTGTGGTCTAACCAGGGCTACAGCACCTTGCAGCTCTTAAGCTCGATCCCTCTGCTAATGAAAGCCAACACACCATATGCCTTCTGAACAACCCTCTCAACTTGGATTGCAACTTCGAGGGATCTATGGACATGGACCTCAAAATCCCTCTATTGCTCCACACTGTCTTTAACCCAGTATTCTGTATTCAAGTTCGACCTTCTAAAATTAATCATCTCACACTTTTCCAGGTTGAACTGCCACTCATAAGCCCAGTTCTGCATCCTGTCAATTTCCCGTTACAACCTACAACAGCCCTCCACACTACTCACCACTCCACCAACCTTTGTGTCATTGGCAAACTTACTAACCCACCCTTCCACTCCCTCATACAAGTCATTTACACATTCACAAAGAGCAGAGGTCTCAGAACATTTCCCTGTGGAACACCACGGGTCACCGAGCTCCAGGCTGAATACTTTCCATCTACCACTACCCTCTGTCTTTTGGGCCAGCCACTTCTGTATTCAGACAACCAAATTTCCCTGTATCCCATGCATCCTTACTTTCTGAATGAGCCTACTATGGGGGAACCTTATCAAATGCCTTGCTAAGATCCATGTACATCACAGATTGTTGGAGATGATTCTGAAAGGTAGGATTTATAAACATTTGGAGAGGCAAGGATGATTAGGAATATCAACTTGGTTTTGTGCGAGAGAAATTGTGTCTCACAAATTCAATTGAGTTTTTGAGGAAGTAACCAAAAAGATTGATGAGGGCAGCATGGTAGATGTTGTTTGCATGGACTTTGAGAAGGTTCTGCACTAATTGGTAAAATTAGATTGCATAGGATTCAGGGTAAGCTTGCTAATTGGATTTAAAATTGACTTGACAGTAAAAGACAGGGGGTAGTGGTGGAGGGTTGTTTTTTAGGTCTGTTTGTCATTTATATAAATGATTTGGATAAGAATAAAGTATGGTTAGTAAGTTTGCAGATGACACCAATATTGGTGGTATAGTGGGCAGTGAAGAAGGTTATCTAAGATTACAAAGAGATCTTGATCAATTGAGTCAATGGGCTGAGGAGTGGCAGTTGGAGTTTAATTTAGATAAATGAGCTGTTTTGCATTTTGTTAAAACAAACAAGGGTAGGTCTTATCTAATTAATATTAGGGTCCTGGGTAGTGTTGCAGAATAGAGAGACTTAGGGGTTCAGGTACATAATTCTTTGAAGTTTGCATCACATGTAGACAGGGTAGTTAAGAAAACATTTTGCATGCGTGTCTTCACTTCTCCAATCTTTGAGTGTAGGAGTTGAGATGTCATGTTGAGTTTGTACAGGATGGTGGTAAGACCTCTTGTGGAGTACTGTGTGTAGTCTGGTCTCCCTGTTATAGGAAGGATAATATTAAATTGGGGAGGGTTCAGAAAAGATTTACTAGCATGTTGCCAGGAACGGAGGGTTTGAGTTATAAAATAGGCTGGATAGGCTAGGACATTTTTCACTGGAATATATGCTATTGAGGGGTGACCTTATTGAGGTTTATAAAATCATGAGGGGCACAGATAAGGTGAATAGCAAAGGTTGGGGAGTTCAGAACTAGGTGACAAATTTTAAGGTGAGAGGAGAAAGCTTTAAAAGGTCATGAGGGGCAACTTCTTTTACACAGAGAATGGTGCGTGTGTGGAATGAACTGCCAGAGAAAGTGGTGGATACAGGTACTAACATTTAAAAGACGTTTGGATGAGTACATGAGTAAGAAAAGTTTAGAGGGATATGGGCCAAGTACAGGCAAGTGGAAGTGGTTTAGTATGGGAACATGGACAACGTGGACTAGTTGGACCGACGGGTCTGTTCCCATGCTGTATGACTCCATATATTACACTGCAGCCTGTTAGATTGGAGTGGGAGCTGTATAATTAGATTAGGTTAGATAAGATTACTTACAGCGTGGAAACAGGCCCTTCGGCCCAACAAGTCCACACCGACCCGCCAAAGTGTAACCCACCCAGACCCATTCCCCTACATTTACCCCTGCCCCTAACACTACGGGCAATTTGGCACGGCCAATTCACCTGACCTGCACATTTTTGGACTATGGGAGGAAACCGAAGCACTGGGAGGAAACCCACACAGACACGGGGAGAATGTGCAAACTCCCCGCAGTCAGTCGCCTTGTAGCTATTGATTGTAGCTAGCTTGTTAGTACCTGACTGAATCAAAGTGTTAGTACCAAAAAAGAGCTCCAAATATTCTTGCATAAGTGCACAGCACACCACACCCATTTACTTAAGAGGCTTGATTCTGAAGATATTCTAAAAGAACACTTAGTTTAAATTTATAAGCGACCAGGAGGAATAATAAGCCCCTAAAACTCCTTAACAACTCAATTGGCATTATACAGAAGTCATCCAATGCAATATTCAATTCCAGAACCTTCCTCTGAAGTATGTTATACCAAAGTTAAATCTGGATGATTGGTCAGACCATTGATTTTTATATCAGTTGAAATGTCAATCTAAATTTTACTGGCAGTTTCCTGTCTACATCTTTCACTGTAATAGTTCTTGACAAAATCCTGTCTTACTTTTAAGATGAAAAATATCCTGACTTTTTCAAAAAAGCTTTATTTTTAAAATTCATTTGTGGGACTAGGGTGTCATTGACTAGCCAGCATTGATAGTCCATCCTATTTGCCCTTGAGAAGGTGGTAGTGAGCTGCCTTCTTGAATCGCTGCAGTCCATTTGCTGTGTATTGACCCACAATGCCGGTAGGGAGGGAATTCCAGGAATTTGACCCAACGACTGTGTAGGAATGGCAGTATATTTCCAAGTCAGGGTGGTGAGAAGCTTGAAGGGGAGCTTGCAGGTGTTGGTGTTCCCAAGTACCTGCTGTCCTTGTCCTTTTAGATGGAAGTGGTCGTGGGTTTGGAAGGTGCTGTCCAAGGATCTTTGGTGAATTTCTGCAGTGCCTCTTGTAGATATTATACACTGCTGTTACTGAGCACCAGTGGTGGAGGGATTGAATGTTTGTAGATGTCGTGCCAATCAAGTGGGTTGCTTTCTCCTGGATGGTGTCAAGCTTCTTGAATGTCATTGGAGCTGCACTCATCCAGGCAACTAAGGAAAATTCCATCACACCTCTGACTTGTGCCTTGTAGATGGTGGATAGACTTTGGGTGTCAAGAGGTGAGTTACTTGCCGCAGTATCCCGAGTCTCATACCTGCTGTTGTAGCCACTTTGTTTAAGTGGTAAGTCCAGTTGAGTTGCTGGTCAATGATAACCCCAAGGATGTTGACAGTGGGGTTTCAGTGATGGCAATACTGAAGGGATCAAGGAGTCGTGGTTAGAGTGTCTTCTATGGTGATGGTATTGTCTGGCATTTGTGTGGCACAAATGTTACTTGCCACGTGTCAGCCCAAGCCTGGATATTGTCCAGATCTTGTTGCATTTGAGCACTGATTGTTTCAGTATCCTGGAAGTCGTGAATGATGCTGAACACTGTGCAATCATCGTCGAATATCCCCACTTCTGACCTTATGACAGAGGGAAGGTCATTGATGAAGCAGCTGAAGATTGGTGGGTCTAGGACACTACCCTGAGGGACTCCTGCAGAGATGTCCTGGAGACGAGATGACTGACCATCCACAATCACAACCATCTTCCTTTGTGCCAGATATGACTCTAACCAGCTGAGTGTTTGCCTCCGATACCCATTGATTCCAGTTTTGCCAGGGCTCCTTGATGCCATACTCGGTCAAATGCAGCCTTGATGTCAAGGGCTGTCACTCTCACCTCACCTCTGGAATTCCGCTCTTTTGACAAAAATTTTTATTAAAACATTTTACAAATCTTTTACAAAACAACTATATATATAAAAAAAACCAAAATACAACAATTTAGAGGTAGTACAATAATATCATACACAATACTATTAATGATAAACCACCTAATATTCTACCAGAACAAACATATCTACTTAAACTAAATTGCAATCAAATGAAATAAAAAATAAATTAAGCTGAATTCAAATTAACTTAAATTAAATTATATCACATTACTTTATTCTATTTCACTCACCACCTCTCCACTAAAGCTCCCAACCCTGGGAGCACCAGTCACTGTACCTGTATTTTGTTTCCCCCAGCTTCCCCCACCCAGACTGATCCCAACGGCTATATCACGGCCCTAATTAATATTGCTGATAAGTCTGTGCCAATATAATTTAGAAAGGGCCACCTTGTCTTATAAAATTGCTCCATTTTGTGATGCACCATATTTGTGTGGTAGTCTTGGGGGAGATGCTCCATCACCAGCCTGCGTCACCCCATAAGAACTGGGGGGTTTTCCAATGTCCAATTTATTAAAATGTTCTTCCTTGCACCATGGGTAAGAATGTTACATAGTCTCTTCTCACGTTCACCCCGAGAGGGAAAATTTGGGAGCCCAGAAGAAGAAATACCGTGTCCACTTTGACTTCAATTCCCAGGATTTTCTTCAGCTCCCTTACTATGGCATTCCAGTACCTCCGGATGTAAGAGTGCCTATACTAATTTTACATTTGGGACATCCTGGAGCTACTCCTCTCTTGAACTTGACTAGCCTCTCTGGCACCATATGAGCCCTGTCTTCAATTGCATGCCCTGCGCTTTGTTACATATTGAAATTTTCTTTACATTTTCCCATAAATCTTCCCATGTTTCCAATGAAATATCCTCTCCTAGTTACCGATTCCAAGTCTTACAGAGTCTCTCCACATCTCCTAAGGCATGTCCTTTCTGTAAATTATACAAAATACTAACCCGTGCACTGGAGCACTCTTTTCTCCACATCTAATTTGTAAAACTGAGCCAGGAGTGTGGTCTTCCTCTGTGTATAATCCCTTATCTGAAAGTACCGGAAAAAGGTCCCTATTAGACAATCCATATTTCTGAGTCAGTTGGCTAAATGACATCAAGTCCTCCCCCTCGAATAGATCTCCCAAACAAGAGATTCCCTTGTTCTCCCATACCTTAAAGACGGAGTCCATTGCTCCAGGTTTAAATCCTTGGGCTCCCGCCAATGGGGTAAACGGCGAGGCCTTAAGCCAATTGCCCTCGTCTTGCCTCATTATCCTCCAAGCTTTCAACATATTTAAAATGATTGGGCTCTTACACTGCTCGTTCACGGGTTTCATCTTATCCATGAATCATAGATTAATTAGGGGACATCGCGTTTGCAAGGCTTCAACGTCAAGGCAAATCGACTCCAATTCCCCCCGTACCCAGTCACCCACATCTGATAACAGGGCGCTTATTTGATATCTCTTCAAGTCCGGAACACCAACCCTCCCCCCACCTCACCCTGCGGGAGCTGCAATTTAGTAAATTTAATAAGAGGGCGCCTGCGACACCAAATAAAGGACCCGAGCCAACCATTGAGCCTCCGGAACACTCGTCTGGGTAGCAACAACGGGAGCATTCTCATGGGGTACAACAGGCGAGGAAGAAGATGCATTTTAATCAGGGCTGCTAGGCCTAACAATGATAACGGTAATCCTTACCACTCCAGTAATTGTGCATAGTTAGCTTTATACACCTGGTGGAAGGCAGGGGTAATAAAAATTCTCAAAAAAAATTCTTTTGACGACCATTTAAACAGGAACTACATTCCATCCTTCACATTAGGCATCTCCACTGGCATGGCTTCCGATTTTGTGAAGTTGATCCTGTATTTTGAAAAACTGCCAAATGAATTAATTTTTGGAAACAATTGACGAATAGACTCCTCCAGATTTTCCAAGAACAAAAGGACATCATCAACCTATAGGATGATCATATGCTACCCCATTTCCACCCTTGGCGCCACTATTTCAGGATCCCTCCTGATAGCCTCGGCTAGCAGCTCAATTACCAAGGTAAATAACAGCGGTGAAGAGGACACCCATGTTAGCTACCTCTCCCAATATTAAAGTTATCCGACTTGGTGACGTTTGTGATGACAGCTGCCTTAGGATCATTATATAACACTGCCACCCATCTGGCAAAAGCTACCCCAGTCCAAAGTGCTCTAGGACCCTAAACAGTTATGGCCATTCGATCCGGTCAAATGCCTTTTCCCCATCTAGGGAGACCACCAAACCTCGGATCAATCTTTACTGGCGTACCTGCACTGCGTTCAGTCCTCTCCTGATATTGTTGAAGGAGCTACGGCCCTTGGTAAAAACTACCTGATATTCTTTTATAATATAGGGCAATACCTTGTCCAATCTCAAGACCAGCACCTTTGACAGAATTTTAAAATCTGCATTCAACAGTAAACTTGGTCTGTAGGAAGCACATTCTTCGGGGTCTTTCCCCTTCTTTAAAATGAGGGAGATATTCGCCTCCCTAAGAGAGGGCAGAAGACAATCCTGTGTATATAAATAACTATACGTCCCCAAAAGTGGCTCCACCAACACATTTATGAATTCCTTATAAAACTCCCTCGGGAATCCATCTGGCCCCGGTGCTTTGCCACCCTGGAGATGCTTTATTGCTTCCTGCACCACTTGTATCATCATCGGCGCATTTAACAGGGAGACTTGTTCCTTATTTATACTGGGGAGGTCCAGGTTCTCAAAAAAGGACTGCATTCTCACTGCACCATCTTTGCCACCCTCCGACAGATATAACTGCAAAGTATTCCCGAAATCTAATATTGATCTTCTTCAACCCACAGGTAACTGTGCCAGCCTTCTCCCTAACAGACAAAATGGATTGGGAAGCATTTTCCTTTCATGCCCGATATCTACCTGGCTTATCTCCAATTTCAAACAATTTTTGTTTCTCAAAGGAGACCTTGGCATCCTGTCTACCCCAGGATCCACTAGGCGGTTAAAATCCCCTCCTCTGTTTGTGCAGCGCACCCCAATATTCATTACTTTGACAACTGCATCAAGTAGAGAGTGCATCAGGGACAATAAACATTCAGGACGCCATAATTTTCTCCATGTATTAGAGCTTTAAGAATGATGAGCTGTCCATGTTCGTCCTTAATTTGCTTAGTTACTTGGAAAGGGAGGTTCCTTCTTACCAGTATAGCCACTCCTCTACCCTGTCATAACCCCATTGCTGCAGCTTCAGATGTTCCTCATCAGTTAAATCCATTTCTTGCAGCAGGGCGATGTCAACCCTTTCCTTCCTAAGACTTGACAGCACCTTTTTTTTAATGGGGAATGGCTCCCTTTTACACTCCAGGTGCACCACCTGAACAAATCACTGGCCATGATCGTCCAGGGTAGCCTGTGGTTTCCCAAAAGGAGGAAGCTTATTTGAGGTGCGGCAAGTGAAGAAAACATTAACTCTATAAAGTCTAAAAGCTACGCCTATAAAACCTACTACAACTAAAAAACTAACCACTACATTTAACTTAAACAAACACCCAAACAAACGCCAGTTGACTGGAGACCTCCCCACTTGCCCATAAGGGCAATCCTCCAAACCTTGCTACCACCCTCGCTCCTTCCAGCTGAGGCCACGCCCTAGTCCCAGGCAATGCACAGATAAAGAGAACATGTTATTTACATTCTGAGAGTTAACAATGGACATCCACCCTCCCCACTCCACACCTCTTCTCCATTCATCTTAACCACAGGTATAGCCATCCTCAATCCAAAAAAAAGAACAGCAGCAAAAAAAACCCAGACAATAACCAACTGACTGAAATGATAAATAAATCAGGTTTAATACTAAGGCAGTACAAAAACTATAAAACTGATAGCCACAAAAAAGGGAGAGAGGAGGAAAAAAGGGGCAGAGAAAGTAAAGAAAAGCTGTACCATTGTCCCTAACAGTGCTTCTTTTCGCACCCCTCACAACCAACACGAGTCCTTTATTTCAAAGAGTTCACAAAGTTCTTGGCCTTTTCTGCTAAATCAAAATTACGTACTGTCCCTCTCTGAGTGAAACGTAACATGGCCGAGTACCTCTAGGAATATTGAATGTTCAGATCCCTTGATTGTCTTCTAACTTCATTAAATGCCTTTCTCTTCTTAATTATGGCTCCTGAGAAGTCTTTAAAAATCATTATTCTTCAGCCTTTGTATATTAAAGCCTGTGGATCTTTTCCCAGTTTCCTTGCTGTTTCAATTACTTTACAATTCTGGAGTTGAACTTGGACCGGTGTAGGAGGGGGGAGCATCCAGCCTGGATCTGTGCATGGCAATCTGGTGGGCCAACTCCACACTCACCAGGCCCGACTCAAACTCCAGCCCCAGGAACATCAGGAGCAACCTCTCCAGGTCCTTGCCTTCCTCGTGCTATGGGATACCCACGAGCCGTAAGATTTTTCTTCTACTTCTGATTTCCAGGTCGTCCACTTGTTCCTGAAGGAGCCAAACCTAGTCTACCTGTGTTCAGATCCTTCCTCCCGATGTTGCGGTCCTCTGCTCCACTGCTTCTACTCTTCCATCCAGTGTTTGAATCTCCAGCTCCTACTTTGTCAGTCTGGCAGATATTGGCCCCATTGCTGCTTCAATATTTTCTCGGAGTTTGCCAAGCTCCGAGAGCAAATGCTGCTGCCCCGTAAAATCCAAAGCGGCCGCCCTGGGAGTTTGAGCAATGGCTAAGGGCACCCCCGACACAGTAGGGGAGTGCCCTGCTTGCTATACTCCTTTTGTCTTTTTTCCTTTATTCACCTTCATCCTGATCTTAGAGCTGTCAAACTGCAATTTTAGCAGCTCCAGATGTTCAGTAACTGTATATTATCGATTTTTCTCCCATGGGTGGTTAACGAGGGGGGTGCAGGATAAAGGTCCACCTTGCCAAGTGTATGGCACAGAACCCAGCACACCAGACCACTCAGCCCGTCCCCATTTTGGATCTCTCTGCCCATGTTTGAATCAAGGCTGTAATGAGATCAGGAACTGAGTGGCCCTGGTGAAATACAAACTGGGCGTCACTGAGCAGGTTATTGCTGACCAAGTGCTGCTTGATCGCACTGTTGAAGACACCTTCCATCCCTTTACTGATGATGGAGAATAGACCAATTGGGCGGAGATTGGTCGGGTTGGATTTGTCGCGCTTTTTGAGTACAGGACATACCTGGGCAAATTTCCACATTGTCGGGTAGATGCCAATGTTGTAACTGTTCTGGAAGAGCTTGGCTAAGGGAGCAGCACGTTCTGGAGCACAAGTCTTCAGTGATATTGCTGGAATGTTATCAGGACCCATTGCCTTTGCATTATCCAGTGCCTACAGCCGTTTCTTGATATCACGTGGAGTAAATCAAGTTGGCTGGAGACTGGTATCTGTGATGCTGGGGATCATTGGAGGGGCCGAGATGGATCATCCACTCTGCACTTCTGACTGAAGATTGTTGCGAATGCATCTGCCTTATCTTTTGCACTGATGTGCTGGAT
Organism: Chiloscyllium plagiosum; assembly: GCF_004010195.1. Classification (NCBI taxonomy): domain Eukaryota; kingdom Metazoa; phylum Chordata; class Chondrichthyes; order Orectolobiformes; family Hemiscylliidae; genus Chiloscyllium; species Chiloscyllium plagiosum. The sequence continues at coordinate 70,004,922 of NC_057710.1, forward strand.
TCCTCCATTATTGAGGATGGGGATATTTGTGGAGCCTCCTCCTCTAGTGAGTTGCTTAATTTTCCACCACCATTCACGACTGGATGTGGAAGGACTGCAGAGTGTAGATCTGATCCATTGGTTGTGGGATGGCTTAGCTCTGTCTATCACTTGTCAAGAGTGTGATGCTGGAAAAGCACAGCAGGTCAGGCAGCATCAGAGAAGCCGGAAAATGATATTTCATCAGAAATCCTGAAGAAGAGCTATTGCCCAAAATTTCCAGCACCGCACTCTTGACTCTGATCTCTAGCATCTGCAGTACTCAATTTCACCTCTGTCTATTACTTGCTGTTCATTCCATTCAGCACTCTAGTAGTCCTGTTTCCTAGCTTTGCCAGGTTGACACCTCATCTTCAGGTATATCTAATGCTGCTCCTGGCATGCCTTCTTACACTCTCCATTGAGGAGAAAGTGAGGTCTGCAGATGCTGGAGATCAGAGCTGAAAATGTGTTGCTGGAACAGCACAGCATGTCAGGCAGCATCCAGGGAACAAGAGAATCGACGTTTCGGGCATAAGCCCTTCTTCAGGAATGAGGAAAGTTTGTCCAGCAGGCTAAGATAAAAGGTAGGGAGGAGGGACTTGGGGGAGGGCCGTTGGAAATGCGATTGGATGGAAAGAGGTCAAGGTGAGGGTGATAGGTCAGAGTGGGGTGGGGGCGGAGAGGTCAGGATATGCCAGGCCATGAGGTTACAGATTGTGCTGGAGTACAGTTCTGCTGCTGTTGATGACCCACTGCACCTCATGGATGCCCAGTCTTGAGCTGCTAGATTGGTTGGAAGTCTGTCCCACTTAGCAGGTGATAGTGCCACACCACAGCTTCTTTTGAATTGTTCTCTTATGTTACTCATCATATTGAACAGAATATTTCAACTTATTCAGCTTATTTTAACTAAAACACATGTTTCTCATTTCCTAACCTACTTTACAAAAAGCTTTTGAGATTGGATAGGTAATAACATTTTGTTTTCATTGGAATCTTAACGTAGTTTTGTTGTAAAAATACTGAAAACCCTAGTTGTAAAATGAGGGATTTAAAATGAATTTTTAAGATTTGTTTTAGAATTATTTTTAATGTGTTGTAGTATTTGTAGTAATATATCAACAGGGAATGAGTGTTGTACATGTAAGACATCTACACAAACTACGTCAAGTGCCACAGTCACTCCCTGAAGAGCATTTTGCATAGTTTATTTAGTGATGTGTTGCCTGATTTATTTTCAGCTAACTTCTGGATAATGTAAATGGCTTGTTCTGTGTTAATGATCTATTTCCAGACCACCCACACCTTCTTCTCTCTTGAGTATATATTAAAGTTTAATGCTTGTGTTACAAGTATAAAGTTTATAGGATAGTTATGTGTTAGGGCTGCCTCTTTAATTTAAGTTAAAATGGAGAAATGAAGGGATTTGTGTGACCTGTTCTAAATTCTAAATGTAACAAGAGACTCTTGGGGATAACTTTGAAACATTCTGAATAATGCCATTGCCTACCATTTTTGCTGAGTTGGAAAGAATCGTATGTCATAACCCAAACATGTACAGGGATAAAAATAAAACAAATAATTGTGAACGCTGAAGATCTGAAACAACAACGGAAATTGCTGGCAAAACTCAGCAAGTCTGGCAACATCTACAGTAAGGAAACAGACTTAACATTTCAAGTCAGGTGACTCTTCATTAGTTCTGATGGACTTTGTCTCCCACAAGGAGTATATGGTGCTTACAGCTGTTGATACTGTCATGGGCAGGTGCATATGTTACAGGTGGACTGGTGAGGTCAAGGTCAAGCTTTTTCCCCCTATTTGTAACTTTCTTCACTATTTGTCATGAACTAAGTGCATCAACTATATCCTTTATGTCTCAGTCAGCTCAGCTAGTAGTGATGCGACTGAGCCACTCTTGATAATGGACATTGAAGTCCTTCACCCAGAATACAATTTGTGCCTTGCCATCCTTAATTTATCCTTCAAATGGTATTCAAACTGGAAGACAACTGATACATCAGCTAAGTTAGAAGGGAAGATAGATGGCGTTAACTGGTGGGAGATTTCTTTTGTCCATATTGACCTGATGCTATGAGATTCCACAGGATCTGTAGTCAATGTTTTAGGCTTCCAAGACTAACAGCTTCATTGTGAATGCTTGACTGAGCACCCGTGACTGACTAAAGCGTTCGTCTCTGTGGTATGTTATTTGTACAGCTTAATGGGTCCTACTTTCATTGTTTGATTGATGCTTTCTAAGCTTCAGATAGGCTTCTCTTGCTTTAATATAGTTTTTCAAATACCCATTTGTTTATATGGACAAATTTTGGTGTTGTTAAGTGGATAAAATGCTTTTTCAACTGATGTTTTATTGTCTTGTTTGATTAATGGCTCTAGGAACTTGTAAGAGAGGCACTTTGTTTTCAAAAGGAATGTTAAATGCTTGATTATTTTTCTTTTAATGAATATTTTGATGAGTTGACACTGCTGCTATCTGGCATATTGAGTCTGTATCTAGAAGACACTGAATCAGTTGACATAGGTGGATTCCTGAAGGCAGGAGAGGCAATGATAAACATAAATTTGGGGGTGATTGAGGTGACATGAAAAACATATTAGAACATGGAGTGGATATGGGGAAGACAGAGAATCATGGAAGATAAGTGGCAGAAGAATTGAGAGATAGAGGGCCAAGCAAACATGAATATGAACTGGGCTGGTGTCGCAGTAAATGCAGGCAAGCCATCAGATCTGCTAACCTTTGCTGCCAATTCACCTGTTTCCATTGCTTGATTTCTTCAAGCAGATCCTTGAAGAAATCAAGTCTGAATACAGTATAGGCACAAATAATGACTTCAGCAGTGATCATGAGCTAATAAAGGGGCAGAGAAGCCTGGTCAAAATCTAATTTTGTTTGTTGCAAGCATTGAATTGAATTCTGCAGTTTGAATTTTTGAAGTTTCCAACCTTAAGTGGGGTTTAAACAAGGTCTCCACTGCATTGGCAGTTGTGTTACATTTATTAAAGAAGCAGATAAAGCTAGTTCCTCAGACACTGGGTCAGGTAGAACTTTTGTATTACTAACATATAAAACTAAGTTGAGAGTCAGGTGCTGGAAAGGCTCAGTAGGTCAGGCAGCAACCAAGGAGCAGGAGAATCGATGTTTCGGGCAAGAGCCCATCACCAGGAATGAGGGCTCATTCTGCTCCTCGGATGCTACCTGACTTGCGCTTTTCCAGCACCACACTCTTGACTCTGATCTCCACCATCTGCAGTCCTCACTTTCTCCTACATATAAAACTAACCAATTTTACAATAGAGCACCGGACAGGAAGGGAAAGAGATTTGCTTTGCCTTGCCTTTTTCCTAACAAATTCAACTTCCGGGAATTAGTTCTTAGCTTGGTTCTCCTCCAGGTGAAGAAACTAGTTTTTTTGGTGAGTATATGGGAAGTGACTTAAGTTTATTCTATTCCCAAGCTTCAAAACAATGCAAGGTTAATAAAACTTTCAAAAACACAATTAAGAATGTAATTGAATAAAGTAATTCATTTAATTGATTACATAGGAAATGAAAGGATATTGAGGAGGGAAGGATGGGTGATATGTCAATGTGTCAAAGCTGCAGTGTTTGGAGCTTCTGGGTGTCAGTTTGAACCAGGGTAAACCTGGACTTCAATCAGCTTCAGTTTAGATTTTATAAGTTAAGGCTAAACTATTTCAATGATTCAGGAAAGGGGAATGATACCTGCATTCTTTGTATCAGAAGATGGATCTTAGGATCTTCTGATTTGGTCAGATTCAGGAGAGTGTGACTGTTAGTGAGGCACCTAAGGGGACATGGAGGGCAAGCGTACAAGAACCTTGGCCTCTGTAATTGTCCAACAGGTTTGAGGTTCTTTCAGCTTGAAAAGTAGTTGAAAGAGCACTTGAAATATCACAACATTCAAGGCTATGGACCTAGTGCTGGAAAGTGGGACTTGTGTGGATTTAGAGTAGATTTTTATCAGTGTAAGGTCAATGGGTCAAAGCGCTTCTTCTGAACTTTTATGATTCTACAATATAGAAGCTACACAAAGATAGGTTCCGTGGGTCTGTAAAGATCTGGCAAATGGAGTGTAAGGTGGGAAAATGTGACATTGTCCATTTTGTCAGACAGATTAAAAAAGAAGTAAATCATTTAAATGGTGAAAGTTTGCAGAACCCAGTGATGCAAAGGGATATGACTGTCCTCGTGCATGAATCTAAAAAGGTTGGTGCTCAGGTAAAGTGAGTAATTCGGAAAACTTATAGAATATTATCATTTATCATGAGGTCATTTGAATACAAAAGTAGGGAGGTTATGCTTCATTTATGCAGAATACTGATGAGACCACATCTAGATACAGTATTCATCACCTTAAATAATGAAATATGTAAATAGAGAACATTTAACAGATTAATATCTGGAATGAACACGTTATCTTTGAGGGAAGGTTGATAGGTTGTGTTTGTACCTATTGGAATTTTCAATGGTGCTTCTATAGAAGTTGGTGAGGGTCCTTATGAACATGCCAAATTCCTGAGGGTGAAGAGACATTGTTGTGCCTTCTTGACCGTCACATCTACTTGGGAATTCCAAGACAGGATGTTGGTTATTGTCACACTGAGGAACTTGACATTATCTACCCTCTCAATCTCTGCTTCATTAATGTAGCTGGAGCACGTTCTCCTCCTTTCTTTCTGAAGTCAGGTTTTTAGTTTTGCCGATGTTGAGAAATTCAACAAATATTTCCTTAAATACTCAGACGTGTGAGAATTTAGAATAAACATATGCTTTTCTTGTCTCCTTTTTCTCCTTGCAATTTCCCACAACCTGATCTACACCAAATTTTGCTTCAACACAGACTGTTAAATGTTTCAAACATGACAATAACCAGCTGACAGCTTGCTGAACAAAATGAAAATTAATGAAAGGAACAGATGTATCTTCTAAGTAGTACAAGCCGCACAAGCTTTCTGTTATTAATGTATCACTTGCAGGGTCATATTGCTTCAATCTGTTGCAAATACTGAAAGTCTCCAACTGCTAGTTGAAGTGAGTCACTACCAGGGAGTTCTCCATATCACCATTTCTCTTGTGTTTGGGATAATTTTGGCAAACTTTGGTTCATTTAAAATGCTTTGTAAGACAGCAGACAGCTGTTTGGAGATATGCAACATGTGCCCAGCTGTTTCTCATGTGCACTTAGTCTCAAAGTAGTACTTATTATATTCACTGATTGTTTCTACTTTGCTTTTTGGAAGTCAAGGCCAATGTTAGTACTGTGTTTCTTTATCTAGAGTATGCCTCAGGGTCAAAGTGTATGGACAACCACTATTCATTCTCAAACTAAATAGAAACTTTCATACTAACAACTTATTATTATGATCACATGATGGGAATGCTGGATTTTTCAGATGCCTGTGCGAAATCTGACTTGACCATAAGTTTTAATTTTCTTTTTGCTTACTATTGAGGTTGGTTCTGAACTATAAGCAAGCTGCTGTCAATGTATTTCTAACAAAAGAATGTATGTTTATTACACTGTACTAGACAAGCTATTGAAATTATCTTTATTGTAAATACCAGTACAAAAGATTCATTCCTTTTATTCGGATTTAATACCTTTACAGTCACACAGCTCAGTGAACGGTAACCCAGGTCAAAGCTTCTGGTTCAGCAAACATAGCTGTAATTAGTTTCCTTTTGACAAAGTTCTGCATATTCATTGAATGCTATTTTCATTTGTTAATATCTATCCCTTGAAACAAACTGATAACTGAGCTCACTATTGTTTCACATTGGTCCCTAAACTCCATTTTGAACAGCCTTATAGGAGTCTTCCTCTCACTGCTGTCCCAACAGCCTTCATCTTATTTGACTGTCTTCTCAGTGACTGCTACAATTGTCAGAATTTCTCCCCAATCCTGACTGCTTGGGGAATGTGAAAACAGCACCTCTGTTGTTATGGACTTCTTGCCCCTGCCTGTAAATGCTCTGATCCCTTCTCTCTTATCATCTTAAAACTCAAATCAGAAAATATTTAGCAATGATCATCCCAGTCAGCTTGGCCATTTAATTTAAATTGCGTGATTTCTTGTAAATGCTGTTTCAAACTCAATTATAAAAATGATTATCCGACTTTAAAAAAAGTCAGATCTTCACAAAACTGAAATACTATTTTTCCTCTGTTTTAGAATCCAAGTTCCCAAAGGATAATAACATATTGTGAACCTTAATAACACTTAGGCACATGGCTAACATTTTCACCTGAATTTGTACTCAGCATGGAATGGACCTGAAAATCCACAGACCACAATCCTGATGGTTACCCTGGGACTGTTCAATGAACACAATCTGTACATTAGGTCAGGGAGATGGCACCTCACTTCACACAGGGAAGTAATGTCCCAACACCATTATTATTGTACCATAGAAATGAATGTGGACCTTTAAAGATGGATATTTTATAAATATAGTAACTTAGAGCTGACATAATTAAACAGTGTATGAAAATAGAGTCCGATTGGGATCTTCAAGTAGTGGTCTTTTGGCACCATAGTCTCTGGCAAGGTGAGCAATGGGTTTCTAAGGTACATTAATTGCAGTGATCTAATTAAAGACAGAGTATGGATCATACTCAGCCAGCTTACCAAAGCAAAACACTTATTGTTAGATTCAATTCCAGGATGCTGTGATCGGGCAGCACATGCTCAACAATTCTGTGTGTGCTAATAGTTACATTAGCAATCAATGTAAGATAATTAAACTCAACATGGCATATTTACATTTGCTAGCAGTGACATACAACCATAAGTAGTGATCTGGTCTCTGTAAGCAAAAGGAATATGCTCAGGAGTTTGTGGAGCTTTTGGTTTTGTATTGCTCTCAGCACAGCTCCACCTCAGGAATCAGAATCTACCTGCAAATCAATAACACCATTTTCTTCTGTGGTATAGATGATTGCAATCGTTCGAAAATTTGCAGTTGCCCTGATGAGTGCAAGGTGAAATGGTTCCACAATCCCTCTTTTTATTTTCAATAATATTCAAGTGATGAAATCTTATTTCAAATGGTACAAACATAAAGAGATTGAACTTAATTATAATTGTGATATCACCTCCATATACAAAAAAAGATATCCAGCACATCCCATGAAGTACAATAAATGTGAGGTGCATACATTAAAACTTCAGATTCACTGAATTCATTCTAACATCTTTCAAGGTAAAGGTATGAGTAAGTATTGTGGCTGAGTGACACCAATCTTCTCTATAATTGTGTGATAGTCATTTCATTGGCTCTGTAGTCTTGGGAACTAAGTTAATTTTGACCTTGCATATTCGATTCTTTAATAACTTTTGTACAGTGCAGAATTTATATTAGCTTGCATTGTTTTCTGTATCATTAGTTCCCGAACCTGATTCCGTTTGAGGATTGCAGTACTAAGACGTTATTCCTAGATTTTAATAAAGTCCAGGAGATTATAATCCGGTTGAAACTTGTCATAAAAGTGATGCAGATGATATTAATGCTCTCAGCTGCTGTTTTTCTTGGGCAGAAATATATAAATCATTCAGACATATTTAGCATTTTAGAATTTATCTTTCTTGAACTAAAGTTGAGAGGAATCATCTAAGGGTTATATCTACTCTGGGACTATCGCAAAACTGGACTTGGATTATATTCCATCATATTCTCCACTAAATTTAAAAAAAAACCTTCTTGGGATCTAAGAGCCATTGTAAGCCCAACAATTACAATATTTAAAAAAAACATTTGGACAAGTACATGAATATGAAAGGTTTAGGTGGGCATTGGTCAAATGCAAGCAAATGGGACTTCTTTGGTTTGGGAAACTTGGTCAGCGTGGATGAGTTGGACTGAAGGGCCTTTTTTTTGTTGTATGACTCTAAGATTTTATTTGTTGCCCATTCCAAATTCTCTTTGAACTGAGTGGTTTTCTAAGCCATTTCAGAGACAGTCCATAAACCCATAAGATTTGAAGCAGAAACAGGGCATTCAGTCCATTGAATCTGCTGTATGATTCAAGGAGGTCATGGCTGATATGATAATCCTCAACTCCAATTTCCAGCCTTTCCCTGAACCCTTGACTCCCTTGTTGATGAAAACTCTGTCTATTGCCTCCTTGAGTATACTTAACAACACAGCCTCAACATCCTTCTCTGGTAAAAAAAATTACAAATTCACTACCTTCAGAAGAAACATCTCCTCTTCTCCTTCTCAAAAGGACAGGCTCTAGACTGTCCTACAAGGGGAATCAACCTCTCTGCATCTACACTGTCAGATCTCTAAGAACATTAAATCTTGAATATGGTCACGTCTCATTTTTCTAAACTCCAAAGGATTCAGGTCAAATCCACTCAACTTCTCTTCATAAGACAGTTCTTCTGTACCTGGTATCAGCCCAATGAACCTTCTTGGGATTGCTTCCAATGCTTTCCATTTCTTAAGTAAGAGACCTAAAACTGTTCAGTGTTCCAACTGTAGCCTTGTAGAGATTTAGCAAGACCTCCCTATTTTTATACTCCATTCCCTTTGAAATAAAGGCCTACATTCATTTGCCTTTCTTATTATCTGCTGAACTTGGATGATAGCTTTTTGTGATTTTGCTCAAACTCCCAAATCCCTCTGCGCTGTATCATTGTGAGGTTTTTCTCCATTTAAGTAGTATTCAGGTAGGTGGGACTCATTTAGTTTGGGATTATGGTCGGCATGGACTGGTTGGTCCGAAGGGTCTGTTTCCATGCTGTGTGAATGCATGACTTTAAGACTCTGTTGTTCCTGTCAAAGGACATAACCTCACATTTTAATCCTTCTGCCAAGTTTTTGATCACTTGGTTAACCTGTTTATATTCCTCTGCAAACTGTTTGTGTCATTCTCATGTCTTGCCTTCTCACCTATTTTTGTGTCATCTACAAAGTTGGCTATAATATGTTCACTTTTGTCATTCAAGTGGTTAATATTTATTGCAAATAATTGTAGCCCCAGCACTGATCCCTGCGGCGCACTACTAGTAAAAGTTTGCCATCCTGAAACCTACCCCCACCCCCCCCCCCCCCCTGCCATTATCCCAATTCTCTGTCTTCTATTAGCTAGCCAACCTTCTATCCACGATAATATAATACTGCCAACAGCATGGGCTCCAATCTTATTAAGTAGCCTATTGTGTGGTACTGTTAAAAAATGCCTTCTGGAAATATAAACATATTACATCCACATACATTGCTGGACAGCTTATCCTCAGAAATGGAAACCGTGATGTCAGGGAAAGGAATGGAAGATTCTGAGATAGGCCAGGTGAAGGTGAGAGCAAGATGGAAATTGAAAGCAAAACTAACAATTTTTTTTTACAAATCTGAATGAGAGCAGGAAACAGTACCAAAGACATCAAAGTATCAGAGAAAAAGTTGTAGGTGTGGGTCCAAGTAAACCTGGATCAAGGAATGTTCCACATACTCTATGAAGAGACAGGGATCACTGAGACCCATGATGCCTTGGAGAAAATGAGATGAGTTAAAGGAGAGGCTGTTCAAAGTGAGAACAAGCTCAGCCATGCAATGGAAGGTGGTGGTCAGTGGAGACTGTGCACGCCTCTTTTCAATTAAGTAGCAGAGATCCTTCAGGTGATCCTGGTGGAGAATGAGATGTTGAAAGATTGTGGGTGAGGGGAACAGAGAAATTAAGTTTACCGATATCACGCAGTATTTCCCAATTAAGAGATCAAATACAGTTATAAGGCTAGAGGGAGGGATCTAGGTGGAGGGGCAATATTGGAGATGGGTCAAAAGGTCTAAGCATTGGAGAGAGGACTCTAGTCATGTCGCGCATAAAATTCATTGAGGTGAGAGCATAAAGTCCTTTCCTGAGTAGAGATCACCTTGACATGAAAGAAAGGATATAGAAAGGGATGGTAAATCCACAGCAAGGAATGAGTTTAGCTGAAGGGATAGAGACAGGTGGAAGGGAAGGGGAAGAAGGATCCAGAGGGGCATCATTATTCTTGAGTGTTTGGAGTTTGCACTGCTTACACGGGAAAAGAAAAGGAGAAAGTTTCTTGTTAAAGTGTTGAATGAGACAAAGGATGAATTAGAACTGGGGATCAGGATAGCTTGGCGATTATGTAAGGCAGTGCTGATGGAGAGAAAGAGAGGATGAGAGGATACATATGGTTCTACATGTTACTGAGTGTTGATCTCAGGATATGGCAGGAGCAGCTGCCTGAGAAACCTGTCTGTCTTGGAGACAACAGTAATCCTGGCTGGATTTGGAACTTGAATTAGAATCCATCCAAGGTAAGGCAGACCCAGAGACTGTCACTGAAGAAGGAGATGTGAACAGAAAGCAAGTTTTAAGAAACACTTCATCCAACATTAGGAGGAAAATAGAAAAAAAATGAAGGTGAATAAGTTGAAAATTTAAAATAGAAATCCCATCAGAGAGAAGAACAGAATTTCTTCAAGGTGAGCACACCTGGAAGAGGAGTAGCAGTGAATTTAATTCAAGAATAAAAGGAAAATACTGTGGATGCTGGAAATTTGAAACAAACATATAACATGCTGAAGAACATGTTCTAGAATAACAGGTCTAGCAGTTTCTGTGGAGAGAGAAAAAGATAAATGTTTTAATAACTCTTTTTAGAAAAAAATAAATGTTTTAATGACTCTTCTTCTAGGTAGTGTCATAGAGTCACAGAGATGTACAGCATGGAAACAGATCCTTCTCCAACCCGTCCATGCCGACCAGATATCCCAACCCAATCTCGTCCCACCTGCCAGCACCCAGCCCATATCCCTCCAAACCCTTCCTATTCATATACCCATCCAAATGCCTCTTAAATGTTGCAATTGTACCAGCCTCCACCACATCCTCTGGCAGCTCATTCCATACGCGTACCACCCTCTATGTGAAAAAGATGCCGCTTAGGTCTCTTTTATATTTTCCCTCTCACCCTAAACCTATGCCCTCTAGTTCTGGACTCCCCGACCCCAGGGAAAAGACTTTGTCTATTTA
>NC_057710.1:70016871-70045592 GCF_004010195.1 Chiloscyllium plagiosum
GGGTACATCTGATCAGGTCCTGGGGATTTATCCGCCTTTAATCGTTTCAATGCATCCAGCACTTCCTCCTCTGTAATCTGGTCATTTTGCAAGATGTCACCATCTATTTCCCTACAGTCTATATCTTCCATATCCTTTTCCACAGTAAATACTGATGCAAAATATTCATTTAGTATCTCCCCCATTTTCTGTGGCTCCACACAAAGGCCGCCTTGCTGATCTTTGAGGGGCCCTATTCTCTCCCTAGTTACCCTTTTGTCCTTAATAGATTTGTAAAAATCCTTTGGATTCTCCTTAATTCTATTTGCCAAAACTATCTCATGTCCCCTTTTTGCCCTTCTGATTTCCCTCTTAAGTATACTCCTACTTCCTTTGTACTCTTCTAAGGATTCATTCGATCTATCCTGTCTATGCCTGATATTTGCTTCCTTCTTTTTCTTAACCAAACCCTCAATTTCTCTAGTCATCCAGCACTCCCTATACCTACCAGCCTTTCCTTTCACCCTGATAGGAAGGTGTCATCCGGATTCTTTCTCTGGATTCTTGTTGTCTCATTTCTGAAGGCTTCCCATTTTCCAGCTGTCCCTCTATCTGCGTATATCTGCCTCCAATCAGCTTTCGAAAGTTCTTGCCTAAGACAGTCAAAATTGGCCTTTCTCCAATTTAGAACTTTAACTTCAGTGCTGGACTTAATTTTAAGAAACAAGACGAGGTGAATGGTAAATGTGGCAATAGGGGAGCATTTTGGTGGTTGCGACCATAACTCATTAAGATTTAAGGAAATTATAGATAAGGCCAAAGATATCCTGGAAGTAAATGTTTTAAACTGGGGAAAGGTAGACTTTAATCAGATAAAACAGGATCTGGCCAAACTGTACTGAAGGCAATTCCTTCCAGGAAAAAACCACATCAGAGCTGTGGGCGAGATTTGAAAGGGTAATCGTGAGAGTACAGGGCCAACATGTTTGTGTAAAGATGAAGAGTGGGACCAACAAGTCCAGGGAACCTTAAATGTCAAGGGATGTACAGGGATTGGATATGAAAAAGAAAGCTTATGGTGGATATTGAAGGCTCAGTGGAGCTCTGGAGGAGCATAAAAAGCTCAAGGGGGTGCTTAAAAATATAATTAGGAGAGCGAAGACAGATGTGAAAAGAACACTGGTGAGTAACATTAGGGAGAATCCAAAGAGGTTTTATAAGTAGCCATCCTTACCTGGTCTGGCTTATGTGTGACTCCAGACTGACACAATGTGGTTGACTCTTAACTGTCCTGTGGGCAATTAGGAATGGGCAATAAATACTGGTCTCGCCAGAGACACCCTCATCTCATGAATGAATTTAAAAAAGGGGCAAGAGAATAACCAGGGAAAGAGTAGGGCCCACTTGGACCAAAGTAGCAACATGGCATGTGGGCATCAGTGAATAGTTCCTATTGCCCATCTCTATTGTTGTAAAATTGAGTGGTTTGCTAGGTCATTTCAGAGCACACTTGAGAATCAATCACATTGTTGTGGGCCTGGAATCATGTGTAGGCCAGACAAGGTAAGGGTGGCAGTTTTGTTCTCTAAAGGACATTAGTGAATCAGATGGATTTTTCTGACAGTTAGGCAATGGTTTCATGATCATCACCAGACTCTTAATTCCAGACTTTGAGTTCAAACTCAATAAGTGATATGGTGGGATTCAAACCCAGGTCTCCAGAACATTACCTGGTTCTCTGGATTGATAGTCTAGCATTAATACTACTAGATCATCATTTCCCCACAGGAAAAAAAAATTCATTAATTTTTTTCAAGAAGGTAGTGTGTAGATGAGGGTAGTGTAGTTAATGCAGTCTACCTGGCCTTTAGCAAGGGTTTCAACAAAGTCTCACATGATAGATTTGACAAGAGCCAAGTGCCATTGAATCCAATTTAACAAGCTGAATCCAAAATTGATTTAATGGCAGAAGCAGAGGATAATGGTTAAAGCTGTTTTTGTGACAGGAAGCCTATGTCCAGTGGTGTACAGGGTTTGGAGATGGGTCCACTGCTGTTTTTTTTATGCTAGTTAATGAGTTAGACATGAACGTAGGAGGTATGATCATTAAGTTTGCAGGTGACACAAAAATTGGCAACATGATAAATAGCAAGAAGGGAAGCCATGAAGCACTGGACCATTGAGATGGATGGTTTAGATAGGCTGACCAGTGGCAAATGGAATCTAATCCTGAAACGTGAGGTGATGTTGTTTAGGAGATCTAACATGGAAGTATACTTTGAATGGTAGGACCCTAGAAAGTACAAAGGATCAGAGGGATTTGGTTGTGCATGTCCATAGATTCTTGGAGGAAACAGGTTGATAAGGTGGTTAAGAATGCATATGAGGAACTCGCCTTTATTGGTCAAAACACCAAGTGCAAGACCAGGGAGTTTATGATGGAGCTGAATGTAACGTTAGTTATGCCACAGCGTACTATGTGCAGTTCTGATTACCAGATTGTAGGAAGGATGTGATTGCACTAGAGAAGGTACAGCTGTTGCCTGGGCTGGAGCGATTCAGGTTTGAAGAGGGACTAGATAATTTTTTACTTAGAAGGCTGAGTGGGGCTCTGATTGAGGTGTAGTAAGTTCTAAGGAGAGTAGACAGGTTAGATAGGGAGAAATGTTTCCTTTTAGTAGAGAGGTCAATAACCAAGAACACAATTTTAAAGCATGGAGCAAGAGGTTTGAGGAGATTTAAGGAAACTTTTTTTTATTTGCAGAAGGTTGTGAGTTTCTGGGACTCACTGCCTAAAAATGTGTGGGCACTCAAGATAATAAAAAAGTAATTAGATCAGCATTTAAAAAGCCATAGCATGTAAGGGTACAGCCAAGTGCTGTAAAATGAGATTAGAACAGATGGATGTTTGATAACTGACATAGACATGACGGGTCGAAGGGCCTCTTTCTATTCTGTACAAATTCTGAACCTCGAACTGGAGAACATTTAAGAAAAAATGGTTCCCTTCATAAAAACAGAAAATGACTTTCTTATCTGGGAAAAGCAGTAATCAAACTTTCCTGCAGAAGCTATAATTAAAAGTTGTCCTTTTGGACAACCTCCAACAATAACTTTTGTAAATATTTTGAAAAATGTATGGTTTTAACAAGCTTCTGAAAATGCTGATTTTTTTGGAGCAAACTGGAATATATAGTCTATATATACATTTTTGCATGGAAAGTAGAGCTTTCATCGACATTATAAACAATCTAATTAATTTGCTATTAAAATAATTCCTTTGAATAAGTTAAAGCTAAGTAAGTATACATTTCACCCAGAATTGCTGCAGCTGTCTTAAAATCATTTGAAAATCTGAAGTCCTGGGCTCCAAAGCAAATCTGCAGTTTGATCTGTGTAATAAATTCGCTTGCCACATAAAAACAGATCCTTTTGAAGGTCTAGTGCATATGGACATTTCATTCCCTCTATTTCTATTCTTTTTCTCAATCTCCTCCAGATCACTGCCATTCAGATCACAGCCGTAGAAGATTTCTCTCATTCATTCTGTCTCTTCATATTGAATCTCATTCATTCACTTCCACTTATCCTCAACTCCACTATAATATGCTTGTCTTTGTATTTTATTCTTGCTCTAGTGAGCGTGTAGTGCCAAGATGCACAATTTTGTCTGTGGGTTAAAGGGACGGGAACTGAAAACCAAAACTGGGGGCTAGATGGTGCTGTCGACTAGACAATATTCAAAATTTGGCCCAAACCAACTGGATAGAAGTTTCCTCTGACTGGTCATTGTAGGATACTATTAATGAATTTGTAAAAGTCTCAATGCATTAAGCATGGGCACACAAAAAAAAAATTCAGCATAACTGCAGTTTCAGCCAAAGAGGAATGACATGCAGAATTGTATCCTCGGACGTAATGTTGGGACAAGAATTATTTTGTTCCATAATTTTGTAACAAGGCAATTTAGGTAAAGGTTAAGTCCACCATAGTCTCACAGGACCAAGGGTCTGCTGTCTCATTAGAGGTGATGGTTTAATCTGAGGGACACCACCACCCCAGACAAGAATGAGGTTAGAAGGTAGGGCCTCTCTGGTAACCTCAGATGGTGTGAGAATTGAACCTACAATGTTGGTATCACTTGTACATTATGAAGCAACCACCCAGCTAACTGAGTTAACAACTCTCTTTGGCTCCTCTTAGAATTATAAATAGCCTTATTATAAGGACAAGCCTAAATTATTTTAACATAAATCTGGAAACCTGTGCGTACAGTAAGTGTTGACATATCAGTGACTTTAATCTTTTACCCTTACTGGATTTCGCAATTGTTATTTGCAAAATGTTCTCTCTATGTTTACACAGAAATCACAAACTGTATTATAAAATACGATACTTTACATTGACTTGATTATCATTGTACATCTAAGCACCTGCAAAGGACAGAGGCCAGACTGTTTGGACTTCAGTGAAGTTGGCAGTCACTCTGGTGGAGTCTTGCCAGAGTTACAATAGGAATCAAATGAAACAAGCAAGAAATTTTAATCTTCTAACTTTGAAAGAGCACAGCTGTACCTTAGAGTATAAACACCTTGTGCATTTTACTGTGTCCAGAATCCTGTCCTTATATCATCTGTCTTTGCGCAGGAGATCATTAGCAATTAAAATACGAGCAGTGAATACATCCATAAAACTTTATAAGATTACATAAAGAATGTTGAAGTGATATTTATGTGAGAATATTTTCAGATTGGAGCAATCATTCTCTCAGAATGTCAAGTATTTAACCTCAACTTTGCCACTAAGCTAGGATTGAAATGTTTCAACCAGTCACTGATGGCTGACTCAAAGTTAACTGAGTTCAAATCCACTGAGTATTCCAAAGGAACCAGCTCCCACTCAATTAAAAGAGCTTTTTGAACATTTATTATAAATCAGATGTATGCAAGTCATGGAGATAAGTGTTTATTCACCAATATTTCAGTAGAAAATCTGTGACACCGCTCTAAGGGTTTAATGCCAAGAATGCTAGACAATGTTATTTTATTCAAACGAGAGGTGTGGTATTGCTGACTGGCCAGCATGTATTGCCTATACCTAGTTGTCCTTGAGAAGGTGAGCTG
The DNA here is from genome assembly GCF_004010195.1 of Chiloscyllium plagiosum. Taxonomy (NCBI): domain Eukaryota; kingdom Metazoa; phylum Chordata; class Chondrichthyes; order Orectolobiformes; family Hemiscylliidae; genus Chiloscyllium; species Chiloscyllium plagiosum. Next base: position 70,021,974 of record NC_057710.1, read on the forward strand.
CAGTCTATGTGTTGTAGATAGTCCCACTATACTGTTAGGGAGGGAATTCTGGGATTCTGATCCAACATGAATGAAGGAACAGCGATAAATTTCCAAGTCAGGATGATGAGTAGCTTGGAGGGGGACTTGGAAGTGGTGGTGTTCCCAAAGATCTACTGCCCTTAACTTCCAGATGGAAGTGATCATAGAAGCAGCTGAAGATATTTGGGCCTAGGACACTACCCTGAAGAACTCCTGCAGAGATGTCCTGGAACTGAGATGACTATCCTTCAACAACCCACAACCATCTTCCTATGTGCCAGGTAATGACTACAACCAGATTGCTGGTGATCTTCTGAAATTCTATATATTCTGGAGCAGTTCCTATAGGATGGAGGGTGGCAAATGTAGTCCCAATAATTAAAAATGGAGGTAGATACAAAACAGAGAATTACAGACCAGTGAGGCTATCATTAGTAGTTGGGAAATTGCTGGTGGCTATAATAAAACATTTGGAAAACATTAATGGGCTTAGTCAAGGCTAGCATGGATTTATTAAAGGCAAATCATACTTGACAAATCAATTGTTTTCTTTTTAGAAATATAGCTAGTAGAATAGGTCAGAACCAGTGGGTTTGGTATATTTGGACTTTCAGAAGGTTTTTCATCAGGTTCTTCATAAAAAGTTTGTGGGCAAAATTAAAAGACGAGATTGGGGGTTATATATTAGCATAGATGGAGAATTGGTTGACAGGAAGTGGGTGGGAATAAATGGTCTTTCTCCAAGTGGTAGGCAATGACTAATAGGGTACCACAAGGATCAGTGGTGGGGCCTAACTATTATATATAAATTAATTGGATGAGGGAATAAACTGCACCAGTTCCAAGTCTGTTGATGATTCATAACTGACAGGACTGTGAGTTGTGACCCAGATACAAGTACAGTTCAAGGTATTTTGGACAAGTTAAGGGAGCAAGCAAAAATATAGCAGAAACAGTACAATGCGGCTAAATGTGAAGTTATACATTTCAGTGTGAAAAACAGAAGAGTATGATTTAAATGGCGATATATTGGATGCATAGACATACAAAGGAATCTGGGTGTCCTTGTACACTAGGCAATGACTGCAAACAATCAGGTGCATCAAGCAAAAGGCAAACACAATATTTGCCTTCATTGCAAGAGGATTTAAGTTCAGAGATAGGGAATTCCCACTGCAGTTACTCAGCCCGTTGGTGAAACCACACTTGAAGCATTGCATGCAGTTTTCGTCTCCCGACCTATCCTTCGACTGTATCCCCTGGTTTTGGACTCCCCAGTAAAGGAAAACACCCTCTCTGCATCTCGTCTGTCTAACTCTGTTTGAACTTTATATATTTCCATCTGATCCTCTCTCATCCTTCTAAACCTTCATGAGTACAGGCCCAGTCAAAGCAATCTCTCCTTAAATGATAGCCTTGCTATCCCCCAGATCGGCTTAGTGAAACTCCACTGTATTGCCTACCTAAGGATAGGTACGGAGACCAGCCTGGAATAGAGGGAATGAAGTGGAGGTTCACAAAACTGTTCGGGGGGGGGAGAGATGGGAGTGGGGGGGGGGGGGGATGGGAGTGGGTGGCAAGAGATGTGCTCCAATTTGATACACGTTTTTTTCCCCTAAATCATTGGCTTCTCCTCACTTCCAAATCTTATGGTTTCTTTAAATGAGACTAATTAATTTCCTGCTGAATTAAAGGTAGTGTTGCCTTTAATTAGAACCGCCCTGACTTATTTTAAATAAATTTGCAGGAAGATACAAGACATGAGGAGAAGGACTAGATGTTAAAGTTACTTATAAAAGTTCAGATGTATAAGCAAAAACATACATTGTGCTAATCAGTTCTTCAAAAAAGACAGACTTGCCAAGGTAATTATTTGGATTTCATAAGAACAACTTGACATTTTGAGAAAGGTCACACTTAAGTTAGAAGCAACAGAGAAACAGAACAAAGCAGTGTTCTCGATAATGAAGTTTATGGCGTGATGTATGTGAATATCTTGATGGGGCCTCCAATCTTATCATGTGCATGTCGTCTGCCTTGAAGCATATTGCCAACTTTTGATTGGCCAAAACGATTCTCCTTTCATCTTTGTTTCTACATGAACTTATCCATATGTTGGTCCTTCAGTGATTTCTTTTTGACAGGGTGCATGTTGTTTAACAAATATAATTTCAAAGATCAAGAGAAGGCAATGTTTGAAAGACAGGAAATCACAGGTATTTTATTGATTAGATTACATTACAGTGTAGAAACAGGCCCTTCGGCCCAACAAGTCCACACCGACCCGCCGAAGCGAAACCCACCCATACCCCTACATTTACCCCTTACCTAACACTACGGGCAATTTAGCATGGCCAATTCACCTGACCCTGCACATCTTTTGGACTGTGGGAGGAAACCGGAGCACCCGGAGGAAACCCACGCAGACATGGGGAGAACGTGCAAACTCCACACAGTCAGTCGCCTGAGGCGGGAATTGAACCCGGGTCTCAGGCGCTGTGAGGCAGCAGTGCTAACCACTGTGCCACCGTGCCGCCCACAAATTTATTGAGATAAAGCTGCAAGTTATCTAAAGCATAAAGATCAGCAGATTGAGGAGGCAATCAAATGTGTAGCACGTTGTCCTTGTTGAAGTACAGTGCTAGAGTATTGTTGGTTGAAATGCTCTTCAATTTTCTTGGATTCATAGGCAGGAATTCTGGGCCTGCTGAGTTAGGAGATGAGGATTAGTTCAAAAATATAAGTGTGGCATGCTGGGTTTATGGCATACCATTCTAATTTCCAGACATTTTAGGGGAGGCAGGTTCAGGGCTCAGACACTCTGTCACCCCAAGCGATGGACAGTTAACTACAACCAAAATGTGCCTTGTTAAACGTAGCCAACTGGGATTTTTCAGTCAATCCCTTTTTTACTGTCATGACAGTGGACAGACAACTACTGAGAAATAGGCACCCAGTAATAAGCCAGTGTGTACCTGCACATGAAGGTTTACAGGCTTTGTCTAGTTGGCTGTCTGATGCTGGTGAATCCAAAATCCGTGGCTGTAGAAGGACATCACCCTCCACCCCACACCCCATTCCCACCCCAAAGGCCTGGCTGCTTATTCCATTTTTTCAAAACAGTTTTAAAAAAAAGCTGATGAGAGAACACCTCCATCTTGAAGCACCCTCTCCAGTTACTTACCATCTACTGTTAAATAGTTCTGGAAGACCTTTGATTGGGCTTCTAGTTTCTAAAACCCACCCAATTGCTTTTAATTATATAGGGTGTCTGCCTCCATGCAGACCATCTGAATTTGTTTGAGCCCATTTATTCAGGTGCCTTTTAAATGTTATTCATGATATGGAGGTGGAAGTGCTGGTTAGGCTGGGGTGGACAAAGTTAAAATTCAGACAACACCAGGTTATAGTCCAATAGGTTTATCTGGAAGCACTAGCTTTCAGAGTGCTGCTCCTTCATCAGGTGATTAACGAAGGAGCAGCACCCAAAAGCGAATGCTTCCAAATAAATCTGTTGGACTATAACCTGGTGTTGTATGATTTTTAACCTACTTTTATAGCCTTCGATCAAGTCTCCCCTCAGCCTTCGCCAGTCCAGAGTAAACAATCAGAGTTTTTCTAGCCTCTCCTTTTAGCTCATACCCTCTAATCCAGGCAGCATCCTGGTAAACCTCTTCTGCACCCTCTCTAAAGCCTCCATATCCTTCCTGTAATGTGGTGACTGAAACTGAACACAATACTCTAAGTGTGGCTTAACCAAAGTCTTATAAAGCTGCAAGAAGACATCCATACACTTGTACTCAATTCCCTGACCAATAAAGGTGCATGCCATACACCTTCTTTCCCACCCTATCTATTTGCAAGGCCACTTTCAGGGAGCTATGGACTTGAACCCCAAGATCCCTCTGTACAGCAAAGCTGTTCAGGGTCCTGCCATACCTTTCCTTAACATTTGATCACTCAAAATGCAGCACTCACACTTACCCAGATTAAACTCCACCTGCTATTTCTCTGCCCATATCTTCAACAGATCTATATCCCACTGTATCCTTTGACAACCTTCTACACTACCCACAACTCCACCGATCTTTGTATTGTCTGCAAAATTACTAACCCACTCATCTACATTTCCATCCAAGTCATTTATATATATCACAAATAGCAGATGTCCCAGTACAGATCCCTGTAAAACACTACAAGTCACGGATCTCTAACCAGAAAAATAGCCTTTCACTACTACCCTTTGCCTTCAATGGGCAAGCCAATTCTGAATTCAAATGGCCAAGTCAATGTGGATCCCATGCATCGTAATCTTCTGAATGAACCTACCATGTGGGAATTTGTCGAAAGCCTTACTAAAAACAATGTATGAAGCAAAGGTGACGTTGTTGGACTGGGGTGGACAAGGTCAGAAGTCAGAAGTCACACTACACCAGATTATGGTCCAACAGTTTTATTTGAAATCACAAGCTTTCGGAGCATAGTCCCTTCGTCAGGTGAAGAGCCAGGACACTTCACCTGTTGAAGGGGCTACGTTCCGGCAGCTTGTGATTTCAAATAAATTTATTGGACTATAACCTGGTGTCATCTGACTTCTAAACTCAATGTAGACAACATCCACTGTTCTACCCTCATCGATCACCTTTGCCACCTCCTCTAAATATTCAATTACATTAGTAAGTCATGACCTGCCCTGCACAAATGCATTTTAAATCCTATCTTTAAGAATTCTCTCCAATAGCTTCCCAACCACTGATGTGAGACTCACAGGTCTATAGTTTGCTGCATTATCCCTATTTCCCTTTTTGAAGACAGGAACAACATTAGTTACTTGCCAGGCCTCCAGGACCTCTCTAGTGGCTAATGAAGTTACAAAGATCTTGGTCAAGACACAAGCAGTCTCTTCTCTAGCTTCTCTCAATAACCTGGGAGAGATACCATCAGACCCTGGCACCTTATCTATCTTAATGCTCTTCAAGAGTCCCAACACCGCTTCTTTCTTGATCTCAAAGTACCCTAGCATATCAGCATGCTCCACACAAATCTCACTATTCTATGCATAATTCTCTTGGATGAATACCATTGCAAAGTACTCATTTAGGATCCCGCCCACATCCTCTGCCCCCAAGCACAAGTTCCCTCCTTTATCTTTGACCAGTCCAAACTTCTCCCTAGTTATCCTCTTGTTTTTAATGTATATATTGAATGCCTTGGGATTCTCTTTAACCCTACTTGCCAAGGTCATTTCAGTGCCCCTTCTTGCTCTCCTAACTCTCTGCTTGAGTTCTTTCCTTCTTTCTTTATATTCATCATAGACGGTGTCCGATTTTAGCTCCTAAACCTTATTTATGCTTTTTTTTTTGCTTTTGACTAAATTCACAACCTCCCTCATTACCCAATGGTCCCTTACCTTGCCATTGTTGTCCTTCCTCCTTCCTGGAACATGTCAGCCCTGAACTCTGATCAGCAGGTCTTCAAACAACTCTCATATGTCAAACGTGGACTTGTCCAATAACCACTCCTCCCGATTAACACTCTAGCTTCTGCCTAATACTTATGTAATGTGTCCTCACTCAATTTAGTACCCTCCTGCAAAGTTCTGACCTATCTTTATTCATAGCTATCTTAAAACCTAAGGATTAGGAACAAATTACTGCAGATGTTGGAATCTACTGAAAGCAACAAATGCTGGAGATCAGACAGGTCAGACAGCATCCATGGAGAGAGAGAAAGTTACCATTTTGAGTCTAGATGACTCTTCACCAGAGTTAAAACTTAAGGAGTTGTGATCACTGTTTGAGATAGAATTAATAGTCACATGGAAAAATGTGGGTTGATTGTTTAAAGTCAGCATGGATTTGTTAAAGTAAGATAGTGTTTAATTAGCTTTTAGAGGTTTTTTTGAAGAGGTTGGTGAAGGCAACACTGTACGTTGGTGTACATGAACACCTCATCTTCCACCTCGGAATACTTCAACCCCAGGGCATTAATGTGGACTTCACCAGTTTCCTCATTTCCCCTTCCCCCACCTCACCCCAGTTCCAAACTTCCAGCTCAGCACCGTCCCCATGACCTGTCCTACTGGCCTATCTTCTTTTCCACCTATCCAGTCCACCCTCCTCTCTGACCTATCACCTTCATCCCACCCCCATCCACCCATTGTACTCTTTGCTACCTTCCCCCACCCCCCTCCCTGACCTATCACCTTCATCCCAACCCCCACTCACCTATTGTACTCTATGCTAATTTCTCCCACCCCCACCCTCCTTTCATTTATCTCTCCACCCTTCAGGCACTCTGCCTGTATTCCTGATGAAGGGCTTTTGCCCGAAACGTCGATTTTCCTGCTCCTCGGATGCTGCCTGAACTGCTGTGCTTTTCCAGTACCACTCTACTCCAGAATTTGGTTTCCAGCATCTGCAGTCATTGTTTTTACCTACATGGACTTCCAAAAGGCAATCAATACAGTGCCACATAGTAGACATGTGGAAAAGACATAGAATAAAAGGTTCAGTAGTAACATGGATCCAAAGTTGACTGAAAGTAGGAAACAGAGTAATGTTAGTGGGTAATTTTAGGATTGAAGGAATGTTTCCAGTTGAGTTCATTGGGGAGATAATGGCGTTGTGGTATTGTCACTGAACTGTTAATCTAGAGACCCAGTTAATGTTCTGGAGACCTGGATTTGAATCCTGCCATGGTAGACGGTGGAAATCAAATTTAATAAAAAATCAGGAATTAAGAGCCTAATGGTGGCCATGAGAAAAAAAAATCTTGGAAAAAAAGCGCATCTGGTCGACGAAAGCCCTTTAGGGAAGGAAACTGCTATCCTTACCTGATTTGGCCTACATGTAACTCCAGACCACCAATTGTTGACTCTCAACTGGTCTCTGGAGAAATAGGGATAGGGATAGGCAATATGTGCTGGATTAGCCTAGCCATGAAAATGCCCTCACCCTATGACTGAATTAAAAAAGAATTCTCCAGGGGTAAACATTGGTGCCCTTGCTATTCCAGACATGGGTGGGTAGGGGACAAATTCAAATCTGATGATGTAAAACTTGGGAGCATTGTAAACTATTGAAGGGTATAAAACTTCAAAAGGACATTGGTAAATTGGTGGAGCGGAGATAGTTGACATGTGAAGTTCAGACTGGAGAAGTATGAGATGATACATTTTGGTGTGAATAACATGGTGAGACAATATACATAACAAAAAGGGCATTATGCCAAAGGGTGTGGAAGCAGAGAACAGTGAATGTACATGTTCGTAAGTAATTAAAGTTGGTAGGATGAATAGAGAGCAATTCATAAAGCAGACAGTATTGTAGGCTTCATTCATAGGGGAATAGACTACAAGAGCAGAGAGCTAATGCTGAACTTATATATGCTTCAGCTGGAGTATTGTGTACAGCTTTGAGTGCCACAGTTTAGAAAAGGTGCAGAAGAGGTTTACAAGAATGATTCCAGGACAAGAATCTTGAGTTTTAAGGACAGATTGGAGACATTGGGACTGTTTTCCTAGACAGGAGAAGGCTACAGAAGATAATATAGAAGTTTCCAAAGTCATGAGGGGTCTGGATAGAGTAAATATGGAGAAACTGTTCCCACTTGTATGAGAATTAAGAACCAGAGGCACAGGTTTAAGTGTTTTGCAAAATAGTCCAATAGATTAATTTGAAATCACAAGTTTTCAGAGCGACACTCCTTTGTCAGGTGAAAGACTTCACCTAACGAAGGAGCAGTGCTCCAAAAGCTTGTGATTTCAAATAAACCTGTTGTACTATAACCTGGCGACATGTGACTTCTGATTTTGCCCGACCCAGTCCAACACCGGCACTTCCACATTCAGGAAGTGGTTGGTGAATGGAATGCACTGCCTGGGAATGGGATGGAGGTAAGTTCAATTGAGATATTCAAGTGGATATTAAATGATTATTCAAATATAAACCATGTGCAGGGTTATGAGGAAAATGGCACTAAGTCAAAATGTTTAAAAGACTAGTGCAGACACAATGGACCAAATGGCTTTCTTCACTGTAACAATTCAATGATTCTCTAATTCTGAATGTAAACGGACTGCCGTGTTTTGTATATTATGTCAGTGATAGTTAACATTTAAATAGCACCTTGAACATAATGAAACATCGTAAGACATTTCACAGGACCATTGCAAAACTGAGACCAAACCACATGAGGGGAAAGTAGTTCAGCTCATATCAGACACCCCAGAGTGTTAAAAGAGATAGTGCATGCAGTGAAAATTATCTTTTAAAGCTTTATAGATCTGGAATGTTTCCTGCTGTTTGGAAGGTAACAAATGCCACTCTACTATTTAAAAAGGCTGGAAGAGAATAATGGGGATCTATAGATCTGTTACAGCCTAGTAGAATTCTAGCATCTATTATTAATTTAATTTTTAATTCATTTGTGGGACTTGGGTATCGCTGGCTGGCCAGCATTGCTAACCCATCCCAATTGCCCTTGGTGGTGAGCTACCTTCTTGAATTGCTGCAATCCACTTGCGATGGATTGACTCAATGTTGGTAGGGAGGGAAATCCAGGATTTTGACCCAAACGTCTGTGACGGACGGCAGTATATTTCCAAGTCAAGGGTGAGTGGCTTGGAGGGGAACTTGCAGGTGGTGGTGTTTCCAAGTACCTGCTGCCCTTATCCTTCCAGATGGAAGTGGTCGTGGGTTTGGAAGATGCTGTCTAAGAATCTTTGGTGAATTTCTGCGGTGCATCTGTAGAGAGTACAAAAGAGTTTGTGATAAATAGACAATTGGTTAATAGTGATCTGCTTAGGATAGTCGGCATGGATTTGTGAATGCAAAATCTGACAAACCTGTTGCAGTTTATTGTACTAACAAGTGATCAAGGGAAAGTGGTAGACGTAATATATTTGAATTTTTTTGAAAGCTTTTGGTAAAGTCCCCCATTGAATGTTGGTTATCAAAATTCAAGTGCATGGATCAGATGGTAATGTACTGGCATGGATTAAGGATGGCTAATGGACAGAAAAAAACAGGTAAGAATACATGATCATTCTCACACTGGCAGGCTGGATGTAACGACCAAATATAAAACTTCCAAGTTTACAAATGCAAAACTAGATGGGAATAAGTGATGTTAATAATATGCGGAGCAGCTTCAAGTGCATTCAATGGACTGAATGGGATGAATATGGCAGATGATAAATAATATAGAAAATTTGAAGCCTTCCGTTTTAGTCGAAAGAACAGATATGCAGAGAATTTCTTGAATTATCGAGATTGAAAAAATCATGAGGGACAGAGATAGGGTGAATAGCCAAGGTCTTTTTTCAGGGTGGAGGAGTGCAAAGCTAGAGGGTGAAAGGGGAAAGATTTAAAAGGGATCTAAGGGGCAATGTTTTCGCAGAGGTTGGTGCGTGTATGGAATGAGCTTCCAGAGGAAGTGGTGGAGGCTGGGACAATTACAACATTTAAAAACATCCAGATGGGTACATGAATAAGAAGGTTTAGAGGGATAAGGGCCAAATGCTGGTAAGTGGGACTAGAGTAATTTAAGATATCTGATTGGTATGGACAAGTTGGACTGAAGGGTCTGTTTCAGGGCTGTTGACTCTATAATTGTAATAGTTAGAAAGTGTAGATGCACAAAGGAACCTGGGTGTTCTCAACAATAAAACACTGAAGACTCGCACACTGTTATAGCAGGTAACTCAGAAGGCTTATTGAATATTTGCCTTTATGGAAGAAGATTTGAGCACAGGAGTATTGCAGTCTTACTTCAATTGTTTACTGCCTTGCTTAAACTGCACCTGGAGTACAATGTGCAGTCTTGATCCCATTATTATTTAAAGGATATTATTGCTACAGAGGAAGTACAACTAAGTTTCTCCTGACTGGTCTATGAAAAGCGATTTGCAAAATTGAGCTTGTATTCTCTCAAGTTTCAAAGGGCAAGAGGTGGTCTCATTGAAGCTTACAAAATACTTAAAGGGTAGATGTAGCTAAGATGTTATGGAGTCTGGAGCAGGTGAAACAGTTTCATAATAATGAAGACGCCCTCGATGAGGAGTTTACCTTTTTGGCCAGAGGGTTGGCATACCCTGTCCCAGAGGGCTACAGAAGCTCAGTGTTTGAGTATGTTTAAGGTAGAAATTGACAGATTTAAAATGGATTTGGAGATTGTATTTGAGGAAAAAGACATTAAAATGTATGATCAGCAATAATTTGTATTCAATGGGAGAAGTTTCCAGCCTTAAACAGGGTCTTAACAAGCTTCAAACAGCTCAAACTAGCTCCCCTGTAACTGGCTCAGCTTGGCCTTTTGTGTAATGAGCATATCAGACTATCAGCTATCAAACTCAGTATGATCAAGTAAAACAAAGAATTGCAGATACTGGAGATCTGCTCTTCCCCTGGTTGCCTTGTTAAAATCCTACAGAGGCAAGCAACTTTAGAATTTAAACTGTAGACATCAGTTAAGCACCAACAACAAACAAAATAAAACAATGTACTGCAAGTACTGGAGACCTGAAACAAAAGCAGAAATTGCTGGAGAAACTCAGGTCCGGCAGCATCTGTTAGAAGAAAACAGAGTTAACACTGAGTTCAGCGACTCTTCATCAGGACTGATGTGTCACCAGACTCTGAATGTGCTAACCACTGAGCCACCAGCATTTGAGCTGGATGAATAAGGGAGTAAAAGGAAGGAAGGGCTCTCTTCTGCTCTCTTCTTCCAACTTTTTCACCCTCCAGGAAGTGATTCTTACTCTGCTAGAGGAGAAAAAGCTGGGTATTTGAGTATTTAGAACTGTATAGCATAGGGACAGGCCTTTCGACCCACAATATTGTGCAGAATATGACGCCAATTTAAACTAAACCCTTCACAAACTAGTTCCCCTGTAACTGGGCCAGCTTGGCCTTTTGTGTTACGAGCATATCAAATTATCAGCTATCAAACTCAGTATGACCAAGTAAAGTAAAACAAAGAATTGCAGATGCTGGAGATCTGCCTTTGGTCCATTTCCCTGAATTTGATAAATGACAAAGGTCAAATCTATTCTCAATTTTCAGCACAGTGTTGCAACTGGTAGTAAGGTTAATAAAGCATATGTGAAAAACATAAATAAATGAAATAATTGGTGAATTAGAATAAATGAAAATGGCAGGACTGGTGCTGTTTCACATCCACCAGTTAAGATATAGAATATAGAATCCCTACAGTGTGGAAACAGGCCCTTTGGCCCAACAAGTCGACACTGACCCTCCAAAGAGTAACCACCCAGACCCACTCCCCTACATTCACTCTGACTAATGCACCTCACCTACGCATCCCTGAACACTATGAGCAATTTAGCATGGCCAGTCCACCTAATCTGCACATCTTTGGATTGTGGGAGGAAACCAGAGTACCCGGAGAAAACCCACGCAGACACAGGGGGAGAATGTGCAAATTCCACACAGTCACCCAAAGCAGGAATTGAATCAGGGTCCCTAGTACAGTAGATTTTCCTGCTCCTTGGATGCTGCCTGACCTGCTGTGCTTTTCCAGCACCACTCAGATCTAAACTCTTGATCAGATGGGCCAATGGGCTGAGAAGTGGTAGATGGAATTTAATTCATATAACTGTGAGTGCTGCATTTTGGAAAAGCAAATCAGAGCAGGACTTATACACTTAGTGTCAAGGTCCTGTGGAGTGTTGCTGAACAAAGACATCTTGGAGTGCAGGTTCATTGTTCCTTGAAAGTGGAGTGGCAGGAAAATAGGATAATGAAGACGGCATTTGGTATGCTTTCCTTTATTGGTCAGAGTATTGAGTACAGGAGTTGGGAGGTCATGTTGCGGCTGTACAGGTCATTGGTTAGGCCACTTTTGGAATATTGCATGCAATTCTGTTCTCCTTTCTATCAGAAAGATGTTGTGAAACTTGAAAGGGTTCAGAAAAGTTTTACAAGGATGTTGCCAGGGTTGGAGGATTTGAGCTATAGGGAGAGTCTGAACATGCTGGGGCTGTTTTCCCTGGAGCGTTTGAGGCTGAAGGGTGATGGTATGGAAGTCATGAGGGGCATGGATAGGATAAATAGACAAGGTCTTTTCCTGGAATGGGGGAGTCCAGAACTAGAGGGCATGGGTTTAGGTTGAGAGGGGAAAGATATAATAGAGACCTAAGGGGCAACTGTTTCACACCGAGGGTGGTGCATGGATGGAATAAGCTGTCAGAGGAAGTGGTGGAGGCTAGTACAATTACAACATTTAGAAGGCATCTGGATGGGTATATGAATAGGAAAGAGTTTCAAGGGATATGGGCCAGGTTCTGGCAAATAGGACTAGATTGGATTGGGATATCTGGTCGACGTGGACTGGTTGGACCAAAGGGTCTGCTTCCGTGCTGTACATCTCTATGACTCTATGCTCCCACAAGCTCAAAATCTCATTAACTTAGGTATAAAATTGAGCCCAACAAATCTCGTAACTTGTGACTATTACAAGGAAGAAAATGATCAGAAGAACTATTAGATTTGTGTAAAAGCTAATATCTCATTGTTTTTGAAGGGAACCTCAGCTGGGCCTACAAACTACTCCAGTACTACTAAATAAAGGTGACTGTTAATGCCCTCAGGTCTTTTGCCATATTTCATCCAGATTGTGATTGTCCAATAATAAGTGATGGATATTTTTAATCAGCCTTTTTGGACTTGTTATTAGCAGATAGTACCTAAACTAGAGAGCCCTCCCGTCCCAGGGGGAGGGAAACCTCCACTGCCCCTTAAGAGCCTTATGAAAATCTGATATCAAAGAAAATTGCACCAAATTTGAGAAAATTCTTATCTGGATGAAAATGAGATCTGATGCCATACGATTTTCTTCTCTCAAGATAGAAAATTGCTTTCATCTTTATTTCTATCTGTGATCTTATTGTTTATTTATGTCGGTAGCACATTCTTTTCCCTTATTTATTAGGGTACAAAAATACTGAAATATTTCATTGCTACATTTACCACAGTCTCCAATTTCTTGCCCCAAGCTCTTATTCTTTTATTTGCTGTTACTGTTCCCTAGTGACTTCAGTGCGGACTTAATTACCATGTAGTTTGCATGCTTCCCTAATACTGCCAATCACCCATGACACTGGTATCAGTGAATTAAAAACTTCCAACACTCCCAAATTTCCTGCATAAACAAGCTAATTTTTTGGATTAAATAAATATTTCTTTTTAAAACTAGTTAATATAAAAATAATTATTTCTCCAGATAGAAAAGTAAGATCTTTTCTCATAATTAGCTTTTATGTAGTGTCTGAAAATGTAAAAGTTCTTTCAGTGATTTGACTGTTTACTTGACCATGGATCTGGGAAGGAAACAATATATTTTTCAAATGTTTACACAGCTTCTCTTTTCATGCTACCATGCTAAAAATATAATACACTAACTGTTACAAAAAATACAGTTCACACACATTTACGGTTGTTCTGGCACTTAAATGGATGCATGGAAAGAGATTTTCAAAGTGTGATGTGCTAGATGTGAAGAAAGCAGTTAGTAATTTCGCAGCTTTCTCTCTGTGATACGCTGCATGTCCTCCAGCTTCTTGGTCATTCTGGAACATTTTGTACAGTTGGCCACTTGATTCTCCCCAGGGCCTCTCTTCCATTGTCCAGATGAGTGGCTGTACTTTCACATGGTTTCACACTTCCCAACCAAACAATTTCCTGCAATGGCTACTCTTCCCAGCTCACATTCTTACCTCTGGAATTCTCCAAGCATCCATTTGGAGAGAAGATGGACTTTCTTTCCGCTTTGTCTTTTTATTCTTGAAGTGTTTATATGGTGCCAGATTGTGGTGACAGTTGAAGCTTTTCACTGTACTGTACCCCACATTGTTCACTGTAGAGTGCAAGTGACAATAAAGCATCATTCATTCCTATTCATTCCTATTTTTTATTCACATGCCAGCCCTTGACAATATCACCTGTGAACACTGTATTGGCTTCCATTTGTGCACTGACAGCAATCGCGTCTTCTTCATCAAACTCCTCTCTCCATCCATCCAGTAGTTCTATGTTAGCTATTGGAAAAACCAAAACTTTCTGCAATTAAATAGTGAGAAGGTCAGAGACTTTGTACTCAGTCCTTGCCATGAATATTGTTCCCTTGTCACTGATTCAGTTAGGGGAGCAGTTAGCTAAGTTGCATGGACAGCTGGCTTTTCAATGCAGAGTGATGCCAATAGTACAGGTTAAATTCTGACACTAGCTGAAGTCACAACCCACCTTTCCAATCTCTCCCCTCACTTGAGGTATAGTGATCCTCAGGCTAAACTTACCACCAGTCATCTTTGTCTCGTGAGAGAATGGGACTATGGCAACTTTACCAAATGCTCCTCTTCACTACAATGAAGGTGTTATTGTTACTGTACACTAAGTCCAGAGTAATAGTAGTTCACATTCAAGCCTTCTCGGTTTTGAACCAAATTGATTTAGCAGGAAATTTAAAGCAGGTCAATTTGATTTGAAGCAACAGATTGTAACTGGGACTGAAAAAATGGTAAAAGTGTCTAGCAATACAAAAGAAACTAAATACCATTCAGTTTCAAACTGTTGAAACCTCAACATGTATATCCTTGTATTTCACTTTTTGGTTTTATTGTTCACCATAAGTAAATCAACCACTGATGCACTCAATATAAATGCTGGGATTGTAATCCTACTATTTCTTCTGCTCTTTACAAATTGTTGAAACCAAATTGATCTCCCAATCTCACAGTTATCCTCAAACTAAACCTGGATTCAGATCATCACGAAGGAAAGGTAGCTTACACTTCCATGACTGTTGGGGAGTGTTATGCTTGTGTATGACTAGTCCTCAGGCAAAATTCACTGATTATTTACAGTTCCAGATGGGATACCTCAACCTGTCAAGTTCCATGGGGAAGAGAGCTCACCTTGGGTCATCTGTCGTCATGACAACTGGTGCTGGAGTAATACTGAAATAGTGAGTGGAAAAGAAAGAAATTACTCTCTGTCACTTAGATAATATATTGTTTGTCTCCATAACCCCTTTGCCAATTTCTAAATGTCTTCCTTTACCAAGGAATCATCTTTTGCTGCACTTTACACTAAAAAAGGTCCTCTTTCATTTAATCCAGTGTGCTTAGTCATTTCGCCTCTTTTCAGTACCTGAACCACTCTGCTTTGCTTTCCCTTGGCTGTGCAGTGCTGATGCAGCTGGGACTAAGCTCAGACAAGTTGCCCTTTCAGTGGACACACTGATGTAATGAGCAGCAGCTGCTTGCTTGCCCGAACTGAAATCTCACGTTTTGAATGAAGACTCATTAGAGAAAAAAAACTTGTTTTTCGGATTGCATTGAAACTGATTTTTGTAAACTTGAATGTAATGTGAATGAAAACTACTCACAGACAACAAAGAGTGTTAACACATAAGACCAAAGACAGAAAAGGAAATCAGTTAAGGGAAAGTCACTGCAGAGCATTTAATTGAGGATCCAGGATCTGACTGAAATGTAGATTACTCACAATGCAAACTCTCTAAGTGAAAAGCTAAGGTTCACAATCATTAAGTAGGTACACAAGGGGGTATGGAAGTTCATTAAGTCACATGTTAGATTTCTAACACTGTGGATTTACTCACAATGTAAATACCTAGTGGTATTATTGGTAGACTATTAATCCAGAATCAAGAGTGTGGTGCTGGAAAAACACAGTAGGTCAGGCAACATCGGAGGAGCAGGAGAATTGACATTGTGGGCATAAGCCCCTCATCAGGAATGAGGCTTGTGGGCCCAGGGCTGAGAGATAAATGGGAGGGGGGGTGGAGCTAGGGGGAAGGTAGCTGGGAATGCGATAGGTAGATGAAGGTGTGGGAGAAGGTGATAGGTCAGAGGGGAGGGTGGAGCGGATAGATGGGAAAGACGATGGACAGGTCAAGAAGACGGTGCCAAGTTGGAGGCTTGGGACTGGGATAAGGTAGAGAGAACGGAAATGAGGAAACTGGTGAAATCCATATTAATCCTGTGTGGTTGCAGGGTCCCAATCGAAGATAAGGTGTTCTTCCTCCAGGTGTCGGGTAGTTAGGGTTCGTCAATGGAGGAGACCCAGGACCTGCATGTCCTTGGTAGAGTGGGAGGGGGAGTTGAAATGTTCAGCCACGGGGCGGTGGGGTGTTTTGGTGCGGGTGTCCCAGAAATGTTCTCTGTAACGCTCTGTAATTGGTGTCCTGCCTCCCTGATGTAGAGGAGACCACATCAGGTGCAATGGTTACAGTAGATGACATTTGTGGAGGTAAATTGCTGTCAGATGTGGAAGGATCTTTGGACGGAGGTGAGGGGCGAGGTGTGGGTGCAGGTTTTGCACTTCAGTGGATTTCACCAGTTTTCTCAATTCCCCTCATCCCAAGCCTCCAAGTAGGCACCACTCTCTTGATCTCTCCACCGTCTTTCCCATCTGTCCGCTCCACTCTCTTCTAGACTTCTCACCTTCTCCCCCACCTTCATCTACCTATTGCATTCTCAGCTAGCTTTCCCCACAGCCTCACCCCCTTCCCATTTATCTCCCAGCTCACAAGCCTCATTCCTGATGAAGGGCTTATGCCCAAAACATTGATTCTCCTGTTCCTCGGATGCTGCCAGACCTGCTGTGCTTTTCCAGGACCACACTCTTGACTCTGATCTCCAGCATCAGCAACCCTCACATTCTTCTATTAATCCAGAATATAAAGTAATCTAGAATGTAGTCCATGTAATGTTCTGAGGACCTGGGTTTGAATCCTGCCATGGCAGATAGTGAAATTTGACTTCCGTAAAGCTCTGAAATTAACTCTAATGATGACCATCATTGATTGTCAGGGAAATATCATCTGGTTAATTGATGCCTTTTGAGGAAGGATACTGTCATCCTTATCTCGTCTGACCTAAATGTGACTCCAGACCCACTGCATTGTGGTTAGCACTAAATTGGCTCTTGAGCAATTAGGGATAGGCAATAAATGCAGGCTTAGCCAATGACGCCAACATCCTGTGAATTATTTTATAAAAATGTACAATACACCACTGTACTCCAGTAGTCAGGTGCAAACAAAGAGATTAGAGGCACTTTCCCACTAAATCTGCCAACATGCTGCTATTAAACTGTCAGTTACTGGATTTATGTCTCTCATTCCATTCTGGTGCCTAGAGATTACTGACTAGCTGCTCACCAATAAAAACAGACATAAATTCCTCAAACTAAATGTCTATAGATATTCACTACTTTTAGCAAACAGGAATCTTTCACAAACAGATTTATGATGCGATCTGAGAAATTTTAAACTTTTATGAAAGCTGATATATTCACAACTATCTAAAAATGCATTGGATGATCAATCAACAACAATGTAAAAAGAAATAATCTAGTTCAGTGCAACACAAGTCTGGGGCTTCTTGTGGCTCTGCTCCTAGACCTAGCCAAGATGGCGATGGTTCAGTCTGGTATAGATCAGGTGTTTGAAATGTTACTCTGGGTGTGTCTTCCTTCTGCCACTTTCTCAGTGCCAAGTGCCCAAGTGAACAGTATGCAGTGTTCAGGGGTACACCTGGCATGTTCTGCAAGTGGAGGGCATTGTAAGGACTGCAGTGTTTTGAGGAAACCAGGATTAATATTATAAATTTATTGCATTTTCAAAGATTTTAAGGAAGAATTATAATGAGGGAGAAAGTTAACTGATGCCACTTCTAATTTTATACAGCGAGGTGCCTTCAAGAGGCCACTATCTTCATAGGATATGTGGAACACCTCTTCGTAGGATATGTGGTACAGTCTCCAATCCTCCCACTTCCTCCAAACGAAAGGAGTAGCCATGGGCACCCGCATGGGCCCCAGCTATGCCTGCCTCTTCGTAGGATATGTGGAACAGTCCATCTTCCGCAACTACACTGGCCCCACCCCCCACCTTTTCCTCCGCTACATCGATGACTGTACCGGCGCCGCCTCGTGCTCCCACGAGGAGGTTGAACAGTTCATCCACTTCACCAACACCTTCCACCCCGACCTCAAATTCACCTGGACAGTCTCAGATTCCTCCCTCCCCTTCCCAGACCTTTCTATTTCTATCTCAGGCGACCGAACCAACACGGACATCTACTACAAACCGACCGACTCCCACAGCTAACTGGACTACACCTCCTCCCATCCTGCCCCCTGTAAAAACGCCATCCCATTCTCCCAATTCCTTCGACCCCACTGCATCTGCTCCCAGGAGGACCAGTTCAAAATACGTACAACACAGATGGCCTCCTTCTCCAAGGACCGCAATTTCCCCCCCGACGCGGTCGACGGTGCCCTCCACCGCATCTCCTCCACTTCCCGCCCCTCCGCCCTTGAGCCCCGCCCCTCCAACCGCCACCAGGACAGAACCCCACTGGTCCTCACCTACCACCCCACCAATCTCCATGTACAGCGCATCACCCGCCGTCACTTCCGCCACCTCCAAACAGACCCAGCACCAAGGATATATTTCCCTCCCCTCCCCTATCAGCTGTCCGTAGAGACCACTCCCTCCGCGACTCCCTTGTCAGACCCACACCCCCCACCGACCCAACCTCCACTCCCGGCACCTTCCCTTGCAACCGCAGGAGGTGCAACACTTGCGCAGTACTTACGAGGCACATATTTATATGTACAGAAACAGACACATACCACCACGTGAGGCCAGGGTGTTGCCATCGTATGAGAAGCTAAGACAGGAGGTGTCACTGCCAGGAGCATGTGCCTGTCGATTATGAAACTTCGTATGAACCTATGGTATGAATGAACAAAGATTAACAGAACATAATCAGAACATCAGCCACAGCTGTCTGCTCAACATCTGCTTCACCTCTCCGTCCCCACCCCACTCCGGCCTATCACCCTCACCTTGACCTCCTTCCACCTATCGTATTCCCAACGCCCCTCTCCGAAGTCCCTCCTCCCTACCTTTTATCTTAGCCTGCTGGACAAACTTTCCTCATTCCTGAAGAAGGGCTTATGCCCGAAACGTCGATTCTGCTGTTCCCTGGATGCTGCCTGACCTGCAGCGCTTTTCCAGCAACACATTTTCAGCACTATCTTCATAGCCTAGGGAATATTCTTCAATGATATCACCGAGGAAACCTACCATGGAGAATAGCCATGACGCTGCCTGGCACTCCATTCACCATCTATAGGGAGTTGACCTAAGACCATTCGAGGTAATACTACTAAAGTTACTTTATCTCCCAGTATCTCAACAACCATTCCCAATATTAGTTGCTGCTGAGCTGGTATATTGGAATCAAAAAACAGACCTAGTTAGTGCCATTATGAATAAGTAGATTCACACTTTGGGAAATATAATGATCGTATCAAAGCAATAAGTCTCCATCACACTACTGAATGAAAGACAAAACCAAAATATAATAGAATAGTTTAAACAAAGAACTATTTTCAATAAGTATTATGCTTAATTTGATTACACCTAGATTATGTTGACATCTGGGTTATGTTTTAAAATATCATGGCATTTAACATGAATGAAAGTTTTTATTCTGTGAATGTGTGTTCCAACTACAATGCCCAAGGGAAGCTAAAAAGCTTCAAAGTCTGTAGTCTCTATTTCTTTCTGCTTTAGGATTCTCAGGTTTTAACTACTTACAGTTTGCTAGCTATTCTCAGATCTATGTGGCAGACAAATATAAACGAGAATTGTAAAATGAGATTTTTATGTTCACATGTGATCAGACAATTTAAAATTTCACTTCAAAACTCTGGGCAACTTTCAGTCCATTGAATATTACATTTAATTCCAGCTTATCAATAACAGAAAGAAATTAATCCTTTAGAACTATCACACTTCGCAGGCAGAAAACCTCACCGGGGTTTCTGTTAAAACACTTATACTTTGCTACCAAAAATCTCAACACATTCCTTGTTTTATTTCTACCCAAGAGTTTCCCTATACAGACGGGTGGCACAGTGGTTCAGCGGTTAGCACTTCTGCCTCACACTCTCTATCTCCATTACAAAAGTCAGCAGGAGGTCACTCATTTTCAGTTCTCCAAACTTTAGCCATATTGCATTAATAAAAGGCGTCCTTTGAACTACAATTCCTTTAGGCCTGTTTACCAGAGATGTGCTTTTATTTCCCTTACATTCAAAGAATTTCAATCCTCAAATTTAAAATTACATTCGCATGAATTAGAAAATAAGATATTTCTAACAGTGTCCCATCTTTCATGCTTCATAAATCTGAAATTATTCAGAATTTTCAATAAGATTAATATTTATTTAAACTAATTCTGTGTTCAATGGACTCTGATGTATTTTGGTTTTGTCTGTAGATTAGTGGTGCAATGGAAATTTATTACAGTCAGAGATTACAATTTATTGCAATCACTGTCCATAGGGAAAAAAAAATGTTTCACTGTGGCTGTTGACATAAACCTGAGGGTTATGATAGAAGACTCATGACTGATTTCACAATTGATCATTATCACAGTGAGGTGCTTATCGTTTTGAGGTTTTAGTGATATCTCCAAGTGCTGACAAAGTATTTGAAGTAGAGCTATGAATACAAATGTTTGTTTAAATAACAGATTAAGTAGTTGAATGAAGCTAAATGCAATGAATGTGATTTTATTAATGAGTTTTTAAATTACTTCATAACGACTAACTTAAAACTTTTTAAATTTCCTCTCAGCATAGGTGCTGACCTCTGTTATGGTCAAACTAGAGTGAGTTGTCATGGAGGATGTAAAGCCAAAGGATGTTAAGTGAGGGGTGGATTCATTTGCCTGAAATGCCAGAAGGGTTTTAGAGAGTCAAGGGCTATATGGAATGCATAGGTTGGCAGAGGATTATAAAGGGACTTGGGGCTTTGGATTGAGGGCCATATGTTGGCACAGGAGCCACAAAAGCGCTAGGTGGGGTTGTGAGATGGCATGGATCTGCATGAGTGGAGCATGGCTAGTATGTGAGGTCTGAGGGTTGGATCTTTTTAAAATATTTTTTAAAGTTGCAACAAAGTCGTTATCACTAAAACTGAGATTCTGCCTCCACAAGCATTGCCCGCTGTGATTACTGCAAATTCCTCCCTGAGGTGGCAAGTCTAACTGCCAGTAAGTTCCTACTCTCCGGAGCAAGGATCAGATTATCTCGGTCACTTTAGTCTGAATCAGGTTCATGGTGTATTCGGGTCATATTGCTAACTCCTCACATTTGTGAAAGATAATAATTCGACAATAACATTATCACCTCAAAGATGTGATTCCTTACAGAGCCTTTTAGAGGAAATACCTACTTACATTTATTAGTCCAATCCATCCTATATCACTTGATATTACTATGAGAGCAAAATAAAGATGTACAGGTAATCACAGCAGCCAATACTTGTAGAGGCAAAATAAAGAGACAGTTTTGGTGATGAGGACTTTATTGCATATTTTAAAAAGATTCAAATCTCACATACTGTCCATGCTCCACTCATAGTGACCCATGCCAACTCATGACCCCACCTAACCCCTGTAGAGAATAGAGGAGATACTAAACGAGTATTTTGCATCAGTACTTACTGTGGAAAAGGACATGGAAGATATAGAATGTAGGGAAATAGATGGTGACATCTTGAAAAATGTCCATATTACAGAGGAGGTGGATGTCTTGACATGCATAAAGGTGGATAAATCCCCAGGACCTGATCAGATGTACCCCAGAACTCTGTGAGAAGCTAGGGAAGTGATTGCTGGGCCTCTTACTGAAATATTTGTATCATCGATAGTCACAGGTGAGGTGCCGGAAGACTTGAGGTTGGCAAACGTGGTGCCACTGTTTAAGAAAGGTGGTAAGGACAAGCCAGGGAACTAAAGACCAGTGAGCCTGACGTCCGTGGTGGGCAAGTTGTTGGAGGGAACCCAAGGGGCAAAATGTACATATATTTGGAAAGGCAAGGACCGATTAGAGATAGTCAACATGGCTTTGTGCATGGGAAATCATGTCTCACGAACTTCACTGAGTTTTTTTTATATAATATATTTTTATTAAGAAAAAATAGATTTTTAAATATTACAACAAATACAAAACAATGCAATTCAAAACAGTACAAAAATAGTACAAAACTAAAATATAAAAGCCCTTGTTAGTGTGGCAGATAAATCTGTGTCCAGGTATTTCAAAAAGAGTTGCCATTGTCTTGTAAAAATTCTCAGTTTTGTGGTGTGCCATATTTGTGAGAAAATCCAGGGGAATATGCTCCATAACAATTGTCCGCCAACCTGACATGCCTGGGGGGGTTTTCTGATATCCAACCTAGCAAGATATTCTTCCTTGCACAGAATGTAAGAATATTGAAAAGATTTTTCTTATGCGAGTCTGCAGGAAATACAATGGGTAGGCCCAAAAAGAGTGAAATAGGATCCTTCTCCACCCCTACACCTAAAATCCTCTCCATTGCACCCACCACAGCGCTCCAATATGTTTGAAGCCTGTCACAAGACCAAAGACAATGGGTAAGAGTACCCATACAGACCTTGGGGCATGGTGAAGATACCCCTGGTTTAAATTTTGACAAATGGTCTGGGGCTAAGTGGACCCTGTGGAGAATCTTCAACTGTAAAGCATGGCTCCTATTGCAAATTGATATCTTCCTTGCATTCTCCCAAATATCCTCCCATGCCTCTGAAGAAACTTCAACACCCAGCTCTCTTTCCCAAATCTTGCAGAGTCGATCAGACTCCTCTGAGGTGGCACCCTCCGGTTGGTGATATAGAGTACTGACAGAGAGTGTATTCTTAGCCCTTAGCACCCCTCTTTCTATGTCAGATTTGTAGGGATCTGTCAAAAGTGTGGTCCTTTTTTGAATAAAATCCCTAACTTGAAAAAAACGAAAGAGGTCTCTATTAGGTAACTCATACTTCCGTACTAACTGATTGAAGGACATCATTACATCTCCCTCAAATAAATCACCCATGCAAGATATACCCCTAGCTGCCCAACGTTTAAATCCTGAATCTATCATACCTGGTTGAAAATTTCGGCATACCCACTAAAGGTGTAAACAAAAATGTTTTGTCAATATTACCTTCTCTCTGCCGAATTGCCCTCCATGCTTTAACAGTATTGATGACTATTGGGTTATGGCAATATTCCCTAACTGTCCTCACCTTGTCTAAAATCAGCAAACTGGTAAGGGGGCATCTTGCCTGGGAGACTTCGATATCTAGGCTGAAAATGTGTTGCTGGAACAGCGCAGCAGGTCAGGCAGCATCCAGGAAACAAGAGAATCGACGTTTCGGGCATAAGCCCTTCTTCAGGAATGAGGAAAGTGTGTCCAGCAGGCTAAGACAAAAGGTAGGGAGGAGGGACTTGGGGGAGATTTCGATATCTAGCCATATTGAAAGAGGGTCCCCACAAACCCAAACACTTACGTAGGTCAAAGGCGAGCTTAATTGGTAAGTTTTAATGTCCGGAAAGTCTACTCCCCCCAATCTGTGAGGCAACTGCAGTTTGGCTAATTTAATGAGGGGCCGTTTATGGTGCCAGATAAAGGAGCTGAACCAACTGTTCAATCTCCTGAGTGTTTGTTTATTGAAAATCAGGGGGA
>NC_057710.1:70048330-70111816 GCF_004010195.1 Chiloscyllium plagiosum
ATATTTATACATATTCCAATTGTTTAACTTAGGTTAGTTTGTCCACAAAGTCTCTTGCCTTCTCTGATGTGTCAAAGAGATGCATGGATCCATCTAAGGTGATCCGAAGCACTGCCGGATATCTCAGGGAGTACTGTATCCTAAGCTCCTTCAATCTTCTCTTGACACCATCATACGATTTTTGTTTCTTGATCACCGCCGCTGAAAAGTCCTGAAAAAACATGATCTTAGACCCCTCGTAAATTAGGGCCTTTGGATCCTTCCCCTGGAGTCTGGAAGCCTCCATGACTCTCTCCTTATCCCGGTAATGATGGAACCGCACCAGGAAAGGACGAGGGTGTTGACCCAGACCCAACCTCCATGCTGCAACACGATGAGCCCTCTCTATCTGCAAATCTCTCATGCCAGTCTCCAAGTCCAGGAAGTTTGGAAGCCAATCTTCAACAAATTCCGCAGTCCGCTCACCTTCCTTACCCTCAGGCAGACCGATGATCCGAATGTTTCTTCTCCTGCCCCTGTTTTCAAGATCATCCACTTGGTCATGCAAATTACAAACCTGTGTCTTCAGGGCTTGGATCTCTTTCTTGAATGAACTGGCATCAGCTTCCACCACTGTGACCCTGTGCTCCAGCTCATCCGTCCTCTTCTCCAGGTCTCCCAGCTGCTGCTCATGCTTGTGCAGCATGAGGGAGACTGGAGCCAGCTTCTCTTCAATCTGTTTCCCCAAAATCTCGCGAGATTTCGAGAGCTGGTTCACCAGGTCATGGAGAGTAATCAGCTCCGAGGCTGCTTCAGGCTGAGCTGCAGGCCCTGCCTCAGATGCTCCTCCTCCCTTTTTAGGTATTTCTGGACACTGAAAATACAGGTAAGTCAACTTTTAAATGTTTCTTGGGGCTCCACAATCTTTCCAACGCCCCAAGAAATCCTGATGACCTGGGTTGGGTGGGTTAAAGGACCGTCCTGCTCCTGCTGCAATGCGAAGCTCTGCAGTGTGATCTTCTCAGATTGCCGCCATCTTAGATCCCCCCACTGAGTTTTTTGAAGAAGTAATAAAGGAGATTGATGAAGGCAGAGTGGTAGATGTGATCTATATGGACTTCAGTAAGACGTTCGACAAGGTTCCCCATGGGAGACTGGTTAGCAAGGTAAGATCTCACGGAATACAGGGAGAACTAGCCATTTGGATACAGAACTGGCCTCAAAGGTGTAGAAGACAGGGAGTGGTGTTGGAGGGTTGTTTTTCAGACTGGAGGCCTGTGACCAGTGGAGTGGCACAAGGATCGGTGCTGGGTCCACTTCTTTTTGTCATTTATATAAATGATTTGGATGTGAGCACATAAGAGGTACAGTTAGTAAGTTTGCAGATGACACAAAAATTGGAGGTGTAGTGGATAGCAAAGAAGGGTACCTCAGATTACAACAGGATCTTGACCAGATGGGCCAATGGGCTGAGAAGTGGTAGATGGAGTTTAATTTAGATAAATGTGAGGTGCTGCATTTTGGGAAAGCAAATCTTAGCAGGGCTTATATATTTAATGGTAAGGTCCTAGGGAGTGTTGCTGAACAAAGAGACCTTGAAGTGCAGGTTCAAAGCTCCTTGAAAGTGGAGTCGCAGGTGGACAGGGTAGTGAAGAAGTCGTTTGTTATGCTTTCCTTTATTGGTCAGAGTGTTGAGTTCAGGAATTGGGAGGTCATGTTGCGGGTGAACAGGACATTGGTTAGGCCACTTTTGAAATATTGCATGAAACTCTGGTCTCCTTCCTATCGAAAAGATGTTGTGAAACTTGAAAGGGTTCAGAAGAGATTTACAAGGATGTTGCCAGGGTTGGAAGATTTGAGCTATGGGGAGAGGCTGAACTGGCCGGGGCTGTTTTCCCTGGAGCGTCAGAGGCTGAGGGGTGACCTTATAGACGTTTACAAAATCATGAGGGGCATGGATAGGATAAATAAATAAAGTTTTTTCCCTGGGGTGGGGGAGTCCAGAACTCCAGGGCATAGGTTTAGGATGAGAGGGGAAAGATATAAAAGAGACCTAATGGGTAACTTTTTCACGCAGAGGGTGATACGTGTATGGAATGAGCTGCCAGAGGATGTGGTGGAGGCTGGTACAATTGCAACATTTAAACGGCATTTGGATGGGTATATGAATAGGAAGGGTTTGGAGGGATATGAGCCAGGTCCTGGCAGGTGGGGCTAGATTGGCTTAGGATATCTGATCGGCATGGATGGGTTTGACCGAAGGGTCTGTTTCCGTGCTGTACATCTCTATGACTATTTGGCCCTCAGCCCAAAGCCCCAAGTCCCTTTATAACCCTCTGCCAACCTATGCCTTTTTCTGGCAGTGATAGAGCTACATGGGACCAAATCACTTCAGATTAAAGAGCTGCTAGTGTGATCTGTTTATTTGAAAGTTGATTAATGGTGCTGTTCTGACTTCCCCATAGACAAACATTAACTTGTCTTGTGCTAATCAGTAATGGTGTTAAATCTGTTGCCTTGGCTTCAACATTAAAGACATAAAATCAATAACAAGTGACATAACGCAGCTGCTGGATTCTGTATTCCTAATATAAATCCACTTACTTACATCTCACTGCATCTTTATTGCAAGCTCAGTTACAATGTATACATGTGAGGGAATTCTAAACTCAGTGTAAAATCATGGCAGTTGTTTGGATCCTGAAATTCATAAAGCATGAATAACCCCCATGTTAAATGCCATTCCCTGAATTATCATCAAGTGAAAATAATTATTTATTATTTGCAACGTTATGACCTTTCATAACTTTGAAAATGCAGGCAGAATTGAAGTCAGCCCATTGTGGTGGGACCAAAGCAGCCTGACCCACTTAATCACAGGAGGGGCCCATGTCAGTCTCCCAGCAACAGCAAATCCTTGCCTGATTTGGTTGAAGTGCAGAAGGGGCTGACACAGAATATCAGTAAGGCTACATAGTAAACCAAATGATATCCATTATTCCTGACCTTACCCAGTTCAGTGGTTGTTCAGAAAGCTATCCAGCAACTCTGCCAGGTTTCCAGTGGCTCCCTCGAGCAATTGCTCAATATCAGCTCGTCCCAACTGGGGGACCTGCCTTTACAGGTTTAGGCTATGGTGTTGCTAAAATCTACCATGGCCTCCAACATCCCTGGCTGCTCAATTAATTCACCCTGTGAACTCTTTCCCTTCTTTGTTCACTTTTGGCCTGGGGTCCTTTGATGATCTATACTCCTGGTAGGTGAATTGCTGTTAGCAGCTACTGCTTCAGGTGTCACTCTCAACCATGAGGAGTTCTCAGTTTTGATTGGCTGGTAAGTCTCAGCAGGTAAGACATCCACCACCAAGGTCCCAAATTCCAGGGAAGACCTGACAATGATCACTTAAATCCAAACACTTAGCACCATTAGGCCTCCCCATGGAATTGATAGAGTTCTCAGTTGGTTCTCCAACCAGTGATCAAAGCCCTTAGTGTGTTGATTAAATACAGCCCTGGCTTCAATCTTTGTTTCACTATTTATTTCCTAAGAAAAACTCTCAATTTTCTAACCTATCTTTTATTTTTGATGTAATTCTAGTGCATTGCCACAAAAATTACATGATAATATCTTTCATCTGTGTGAAATGATCAGAACTGTTGCAAAGAATAGCAGAAAATAAGTGATTCAGAAGAGATCTGAAACATTTGCTCTATTTTTCTCTCTCCACAGAAGCTGCCAGACCCACAGAGTTTCTCTAGGATTTTCTGCTTTTATTAACTGGATGATTGTAACTAAATAGGGACTAATAATTTTCAAATTGCATCATTTTAGTGCCTCAGATTTTCATGGACTGAAATGGTTTTGAAAATGAAATAACTGACTTAAAAAGTTAACAGCAATCAGCTGACCGACACAGGTTAGTTAAACTTCAAAAATTCAAAATGGAATAAACATAGTCATCTGGCCTATGTTACAATGACAGGTCAGAAGCAAAAATACTATGCATGTTTTTAGTCCATAATTTCAAATGAGGGCTGCAAATGAGGTACAGTGACTTTAAATATAAATTTAATGATGGGTGGGCAAAAATTTTGTGGGACCAGGTAGAATGCAATGTTGAGATTTGTCAAAGAAACTTCAGAAAGAAAGAATAACTTGAGTTTATGAGGAGCTGACTACATAATTCCTCACCACCCAACTCCAGGTAGAGAGCCACCCCTTGCAGACATTTTTATGGTTTCCCTTTATGGGAATATACAAAAAAGGAGCTTCAATATGAGTCTGTGTTGTTAATATTAGGCTGTGAAGACCAAAGTGTGTCTAGAATGCTGTGGAAATCACAGTCTGAGAACAGTCAGTAAGTACCCCTGTGCTGTAGGTAAAGAAATAACAATTTATCCCATACTACTGCAGCCCAGATTTAAAAGAAATTAGGGCAACAGTACGCCAATCAAACCAAGAAACTCAAAAATTGACTTTTCAATTGTCATCATTAACAATACTCATGCAATGCATCTATGGTTGCAGCACTGTCTTACTTGCTCTTCTCAAAAATTAGAGAACTGATCTGTAAAACCTTTTTGAGGTTTAATAGCAGAGAATGACAAAATGATAATTGCTCTTATTACTACTTCCTCAGTTTTTCTTCTGTCCTGGCCTGCTATCTGTAATCTTGTTGTTTAACTACTGCTTTCATATATCTCTGCACTCCGTCTCCACTAATCCACTTACCTCCACCACTTTGGCTTCAACATAAATACCAGTTCTTCCTAGCCGCTACCAGTTCTGATGAAGAGTCACTAGACTCAAAATGTTAACTCTGCTTTCTTCTCACAGATGCTGCCAGACCCATTGAGTTTCTCCAGCAATTTCTGTTTTTGTTTCATATCTCCAGCATCAGCAGTTTTTCATTTTATTATAATCTTCTTGTTTTCTTCATTTTTATCTTTTGGGACTTACCTCATATTTCAAATCTTTTTGTATGTGAGTGGTGTTAGTATTTCTTGTGTATAGTAGTTAATAAGCTCACACTTTTTTTGTTAATTCAAGAGAGGTTGTTTACATTGGCTCCTTTTACTATTTTGTGTGTGGGAAAAGGTATCTACGTTCCTTTCTAAATTAATCATGTTGCAACAAACTGAACGGGGTGGGTGAACAAAGAAGGGAAGCCAGTTTTAACCAGTGGGTATGGGGACTTAAGGTGCTTACCAAAAACTCTGACGTAATTCTCCATGAGCAATATAAAAACTCCACCCCCTTCCCAATAGGAATACCCTCAATGAGCAGAGACTGACTGTATCCAGCTACAGCCACACTCACTGATGTTTGAGTGGATCCATAAGTCCCTGTTCCCAAAGAAATCCTTCCCTAGTCACCCACAACTAACTTGGTGGGATGCAGATGGGGAGAATGGTAAGAAGTTGAGGACCCATTGGAGAAAGGGTAAGGTTGGGATCTGTCCTCAGGACAGAAAGGGTAGCCCTGAGATGAAAGGTGAAGCTAAGAAGCCTTTGGGCTGATTTGTAGTGACCTTTTCGCTAAGTGGAATTCCTGTCTTGTTGAAGGGATTCTTGCTGTGAGGCAGATTGAGTCTTCGTGCCGAATTTTACTAAACCTGTCATATTAATTGCCGTTTTTGCTTATATGGCATGTACCATTTCCAATTTCTGTCTCATCTTACCACACGTTATTATCAGAACAACTCATCACTCACTGGATATCCCAGAATTGACTTGCATTCCTGGCATAGGCATCTTTAAAAGGTGTACCCAGACAAACACTGTCAATGCAGAGTTTCCCTGCAACAGTTCCTGACATTTTTTTGGACATGGCAAACAGAGGGCAATCTGTGCCACACTCTATGGTCAGGATCCAGGAGCTCCTACTGGGTGGGGTGGTGTAAATACAGGACTTCTTCTTTCCCCAGGACCATCTAGTGAAGGTTGCCGTCCAAGTTAAAGCAGTCTTAGCCATTTGGAGGAATGTTGGAAGAAAACTAGTGTCTTTCTACACTCGGCTATATCTCTGTTACTGTACCTCCAACCTGCCAAGACTCATGCTCCACCACTCTCACTGTTGCCTGCAATATCTTCTTTACTCACTCTTATAACATCATTGACCCTGCAGGTGCTGCCTTTTTACTCACTCAGGAAACCTCTCCACCTGCGCTGACAGCAATAGTTGTGTCACCCATGTTCATCTCCTCTAGTACTTTGACCTGTTTCTCATTCCATGAAGAAAACAGACCATAATGGTGCAAAAAGAGTCAAGACAGTTGAGGAAGAGATCCTGACCTTCCCCTCTCTGAGCAGGGTCTGGGTTGGTAACATGCTGTGCCAGGAACCCTGAGAGAAGATAGTCCTGCCTGACTGAGTCCTTCACTGAGTCCTGCTGACAACCAAGAAAAGCTTCTTGGTTATCTTTCTGCACTGAAAATGGTATCTCTGACAGAGGTTGCAAAATGTAAAATAGGCACGGTAATGCCAGGCAGAGTTGCTGTGAGCTCAGGTTGACAGAGAGCTGTGATAGTGAGTGAAGAGCCCAGAGATGTATTCTGGTGCTGTCCATGAATGTCCCTGAGTGCACAGTGTTCCTGTTGCAGCATTACAATGATGGTTGCTGGTACATCCCACTGTGCAGCCCTGAAGTTTAGAAGCAGACTGTAAGTGGATCACAAATGTTCTTTGATGATTCTTAGAGGCTGACATGTTAGTGATCTATTTCCATGAATATAGGGTGGGTATGGAATGTGCTCTGAGACATTAGTATCCTGTACTTAATCAGGAGGTCATTTGGAACAAGCAGTGAACTTGACCTGCCACACACTCTCTCAGGTTTGTGGCAGATTATTGGGTGGGTTTGGTCAGATTGCAACTAAAGTATTGATGAGGTAAGTTGAGCCATCTTTTGCTCCTGATGGAAGGGTGGCCACATTTCCCAAGTGTGAGGCGAGCAAAGCATAGAGCGACACTGGGAAACACTGAGGACCAGTCAAACCCTATCACTTCTCACCAGAAATTGCAGTAAGTGTAGGTTCTGGTAAAAGAAATGAAGCTCGTTTTCATCCCCCTTCACCAGGTTCATCTGGAATGTAGCCCAGTGTTGTAACTAGTGATAGTACGAGCCTTACCTAGTTTGCTTGGAGACAGGATTAACCCGACTCAGGCGACCGACTGTGTGAAGTTTGCACGTTCTCCCCGTGTCTGCGTGGGTTTCCTCCGGGTGCTCCGGTTTCCTCCCACAGTCCAAAGATGTGCAGACCAGGTGAATTGGCCATGCTAAATTGCCCGTAGTGTTAGGTAAAAAGGGGTAAATGTAGGGGTATGGGTGGGTTGCGCTTCGGCGGGTTGGTGTGGACTTGTTGGGCCGAAGGGCCTGTTTCCACACTGTAAGTAATCTAATCTAATCTAATCTATTCACAATGGTAGTGGTATCAAAGGTAACAGCATTTGCAGTGGTCTCTGAGAGGTCCATTGAGGTCAGAAAGGATGAACAACTGCAGGAGAAATTGTCTGGAATTCTCTCTGACTGTATGATCACAGGATCTATGCTCAGACATGGTCAGCCAGTGGAGACTGTTTAGTTTGCCGAAACTTCTTCCTGACTCTAGAAGCCCCCAAGCAGGTAATAAATAGAATGTCCTTGGTAGTGGACCAGCAAGCAACCCCACTGTTAAAACACTAGCTCGGAGATCTCCCATTGAAACTGAGGCAGATGCAGTCACTGAACACTGTGATATTAAAAATGACATGCTGATGAGAAAATGGAGACCCTCTCACAAGTCTGTAAATGAGAAGTGGACATCAAGTAGTGATGCCTTTGAGGTACTGTGCAGAAAGATTACAGCTAGCTCATGAAACTCCCATGGCTGGTCTTCTCATCATTCGCAAAACCATGGCCCACGTCAGCCAGCATTTCCACTGGCCGCAGTCATTCAAGGCTATAGTCAGGTCTTGCAGAACCATTCACATCTGCCAGGTTGTGGGAAGGCTCTAACCTGCACCCTAAGGATCCCACAGAACTCAACAAGCACA
Source organism: Chiloscyllium plagiosum (assembly GCF_004010195.1). Lineage (NCBI taxonomy): Eukaryota > Metazoa > Chordata > Chondrichthyes > Orectolobiformes > Hemiscylliidae > Chiloscyllium > Chiloscyllium plagiosum. The sequence continues at coordinate 70,056,343 of NC_057710.1, forward strand.
AGTATCCTCATTGAGAACACTGCTGACGAAGCCACACCACATTTTTCCAGCATTTGCTGCTGTACTTCAGTAACTAAAAAGTTTAAATATCCCAAAGCCTCTTTAAGAAGCTATAGAGACAGGTTAACACGAGAGGGATGTTAATGTAAAGGGGGAAGGGGTAGGGTAGAAGATGAGTGGGTGAGGTATAGGGTGGCAGATGGTTGAGTTAAAATGACAAATGAGTGGGTAAGTCATGTCGGGGGTAGGTCATGTTAGTGGGTGGTCAGGTAGTGGAGAATAGTTAGGTCACTTCAAGGAATTTATCCTTAGAATCATAGAATCCCTACAGCACAGAAACAGGCCATTCAGCCCATTAATCCTCTAAAAGGCAGCCCACCAGAACCCACTCCCTTCCATCATATCCCTGTAACCCTGTAGTTCCTGTAACCAATCAACCCAGCTTGCACATCCCTAGGCACTATGAGTAATTTAGCATGGCCAATACACCTAATGTATACATGTTTGAACTGTGGGAGGAAACCATGCAGACAAGGGGACAATGTGCAAACTCCATATGGACAGTTGCCCGAGGTTTGAATCGAATAAGAATCCCTGGCATTGTGAGGCAGCAGGGCTAACCACTGAGCCATCGATATCCCCTAAAAAGGCCATTTGGCCCATCGAGTCTGCAACAACTCCCTGAAGAGTATTGCATGCGACCACTACACAATGCCCCTGTAATCCCCACTTTACCATCCTTGGGGCAATTTAGCATGATCAATCCACCTAAACTGCACATCTATGGACTGTGAGAGGAATTCACACCACTCAGAAGAATCCCACGTAGACACAGGGAGAATGTGCAAACTCCACACAGAGTGTTGATCAAGGCTGGAACTAAACCCAGGTCCCTGGCACTGTGAGACAGCAGTGATAACCAATGTACCACCATGCCTATAAATGTGGGCTTGACAGGGAATTGAAGGCTGTGGATAATCACTGTGTAATAGGGGTAGCAGTCACATTGTTTTCGGGTTAGTAAAGAGAATCTGGTTAGTCAGGTCTGGTTGAGGGGGTAGCTGGGGATATAAGGGGCATTCAGGTCAGCTCAGTAGGTCATCGTGTTGGGTTAGGGTTTTCGACAAGAGGTCCGAGGGGTGTAGATGGGTTGGAGCAGGCATTTGGGTTGGAAGTGGTAGTCAAGGGGAGAATCAGAAGATAAGTAAGAAAACCTCTTGTGCAGGAGTCCAGTGGGAAGTTGGGGAGGTCAGTTGCATAATTACCTGGTTTTTATCTGTCTAACATTTCCTGATAAGTCAACACCATCTGAAGACTCTGACTCAAACAGAGTTGGAGATTTTTCTGGAGTGTTTTGGACACTGGGTATTTGCTCATTGGATGTTGAAACTTCCAAGGAAGTTCCCATGTAATCAATGCATGAGGACTTCAAAGAACTGTCAATCTTCCCACTTTGTGGTTTGTCAGGTTTCCAACAGTCAGAACATGAAATATCTGGGTTGTTGTTTGTTGGTATTGAATTCACAGGGTTTCGGTGAAACTAGCTAACTTCTCCTTGGAGGGGAAAGACACTTGCAGCCAACAGATCACAAGTGTATTCCTACAATCTGGGTTGGAATTGAATTCAGACTTTAAAAGCCAATTAATACATCTAATAATTTATTTGTGTAATCATATATTTCCTGATGTGATTCTAGCCAGTTACTCAGTTAATGTTCCATCGAAACGGGGCATTTAAATTTAAAAATCACATGATACTATATTAAAATCCAACAGATTCATTTGGAAGTACAAGCTTTCAGAGCGCTGCTCCTTCATCAGGTAGCTAGTGGAGTAGGATCAAAGGACACAGAATTTAGAGCAAAAGATTATAGTGTCATGCACTAATGCAATATATTGAACAAACCTAGATTGCTGTTAAGTCTTTCATCTTTTAGAGTGTGCTTTCGAAACCGGAGCCCATTCTAAAAGATGAAAGATGATATTTTGCTATAAATTCTGTGTGCAATGATCCTACTTCACTAGTTACCTGATGAAGGAGCAGCGCTCCGAAAACCTGTGGTTCCAAATAAACTTGTTGGACTATAACATGGTGTCATTAACTTTCTTCGACACCGGCACCTCCACATCACATTTAAAACAGTCACATAGATATGCATTAATATTGAGCTTCTGGCTTCCAGATCATCAGAGAACAAATATATGATCAAAGATGTTCACTGGGGCCTTGTGGAAGTCTTGAGATGTGGACCTGCATGGGAGTTGCTGGTATATTCTATCTTCTGATGACCAATTCATTTGCTCACCAAGCTAGCCATATCACCAACCCTGTCCCCCAACCACCTAGCCATCCATCAGCTACACAAGTCATCAGCTTATCTACTCATCTCCTTATACCATGACCCCTGATCCACCACATCCAACTCACCCATATGATCCACTTACTCACTTTTACACCAACGTGCTTACCTACTCTCTCATTCATTCATTAACATTCAAACCTGACATATCTATAAAAATGGGGCATGATCTGTCTTCTCCTTACTTAGCTCATCAGGTCTGGCTAATATATTTTGTGCAGTTTTTTGCAATGATATCATAAGTCAGAATACATGCCAAAGCAACTTTTATTTCAGAATACCTCCCATACAGAAAGTAGTCAGATTTGAACTGCTCAAAAGATCAGGCCACATAACAGTTCTTATATAGATAAAGTAATTCAAAACAGGTAATCAGAGATGAGAGGTTTAGAGCAATATAGGTTTTATCAGTCTGATGTTCCACCAATGAAAATTATTACTAAAGGAAGTATTTGGGCTGCTCTAGCCATTATCAAGATAAGCATGTTACATCGTATGGAAGTGTCCTACTTTGTTACTTTGTCCTACTTGTGAACACTTGCACATTCTAAGACACCAATTTTCTATATTTATTGCCTCAACTATCAGTTTGGCCCAATACTCTCCACTAAAATCATTAAGAGTAAACGCCAATGTCTTAGAGAAGCATGGAAACACGAGTCACCTCTGTCCCTGCAAGTACATATCACATCTAGCAAAAGGAGAAGACATTAACAGGAATGTATCGAGAGTTAGGTTTCCGCAATCATGAAGAGAACGAGACCATAAATTTCAAGAAGGGATTATGAATAATGTGTTGTGAGAAGTCAAATGTTTGCACACTGCACTGATCATAAAATCGAGCAATTAAATCTCGAGAAATATGAAGACCATTAAGTATTTGTGGAGATAATTCCAACTAACCTTAGAAACAGATGGGATCATAAATGGTTACATATATAGGACATAGATCGAGTAACTAGAAAATCAAGCCATTCTCAACTATCACTGCTGTGTAAAGAGGTTCAACACTTACTGAACTGCAAAAGCATGTAGCTCTCTGACAGATTTCAGGATTAATTGGTTATTGGACCTATATTTACTGTGAGGACACTCATCAAACAGTCAGCAGAAAATTCACTTGAAGCTATACGTTACACTAACAGGTGATGCAAGCAGCTGCAATAAATAATAAATAATTTGATATCAAGTGTAGAGCTTTTCAAATGCAGTAAAAATCTCTTTTTAAAAGATTGCTGCATTGGAAGATATTACAAGTCAGAAAGGATACAGCGGAGGTTAGATTAGGGTGGAAAAATCCTGACTTTAAAATTCAAACTAATTAAAACCAGGGCAGAAATCATTAGAAAGGAGTAACTGAGCAAGCAGATTAATCTTACTGGTCTTTATTTTAGTTGTTCAGAGTTATTACTAATACCATGTAATTTTGTTACTGTTATATTAGTACTTATTAAAATTAGTAGTTGAGTTGAAAATTTCAAACTTGCTTAGCTGTGGGAAGTGCAAATGTGTGAATGTTAGTAGTTTAAGGGACTATTAAGTAATAATTGGAGTAATTAAGTCCAGTGATATGATATGTCAGTAATACCTGCATCAGCTTTTGACTCTAATATGCACGGAAATTCACATGACTGCAATTATATCTCTTGAACTTTTGCAGAAAAAATAACAGAGCAGAGAGAGGAATGGAGAACTCAAGCAACTGTTGACTGATTAACTTTATCTAATCCTTGGTAAAATAATGTAGAAATTTAGATATACTTAGACCAAAAGGGCAAATTTTCCTAATCATCTGCCAAATCTACCAGGGATCAGTGTAACATCTGAAGAAATAGCATAAATAAAGTTCAGACAAATGCAACTGAGTATTCAGAAGAGCATATCAAAGATATAGTCAATGTGGAAGTATTATGGGTAGACAATGTTTAACTAGCTTGATCAGAGTTTTTGAGAGTTTAAGTCTGATTTCTTCTGGTTAAGGTGATCAAAGGTTATGGGGAGAAAGCAGGAACAGGGTATTAAGTTGGATGATCAACCACTATCGTATTGAATGGCGGAGCAGGCTTGAAGGACCATTCCTGCTGCAATTTGTTTTGTGCATAGATAGATGGGTGCGTCAGTGTTGTTGTGGATACTGTTGAAAAGGGCTATCAGAAAACACTTGAAGAAGAGCTGCTTAAGAAATGAGTCAAGAAAGCTAAGGCTAAACAATGTGGGAGTGACAGCACTGATAGATAGTTAAAGACTCAGATTGGTAAGGGGATCAAGGGTTACAGGGTGAAAGCAGAAGAATGGGGTTGAGAAACATATCAGCCATGATCGAATAGTGGATCAGATTTGATGGGCTGAATGGCGTGAGTCTGCTTCTCCATCTTTTGGTCTTATGATAAGCCAATTATGATGCAGCAGCAGCAGACATTAGTACTGAATAAATTGTTGGAACTGATTAAAATGCCACAATAAAGATTATTGAAGAAAATTATGGCTTGTGGTATTGGGAGTAACAAATTGGCATGGATAGAGGATTGGATAGTTAACAGGAAACAATTTGGCATAAATGTGTCTTTCTGTTTAGCAAAATGTAACGAGTAATGTGCCAAAGGGATCAGTGCTGGGGCTCCACTTTTTACCATTTATATAAATGGCTTTGATGAAGGTTTCAAAGGAATGGTTGCTAAATTAGCTGCTGACAATATGTATAAAAGAAATGTTTTGAATTTGAAGGCATGTACTGTAGCTTTAAGAGAGAGTGAAGGTTGTGCGTATCATCCTGAATCCCAAGAAGCTTTGGAAACGTGGCCTCAGAATCTGAAGACCATGTTAAGAGTCTACTGTCAGGGTTACCCAAATGATTGGGATAAAGGTATCCCACTTGTATTGTTTGCCATTAGAGATGTCCCAAACAAATCTACTCAGTTCACTCCCTTCGAGTTAACGTTCGGATACAATGTGAGAGGCCCTTTAAAATTAATTAAAGAAAAATTGACAGGACCAAAGTTGGAGATCTCATACTTAGATTAGGTGTCAGAGGTGAGGGAGAGATTAAATCGAGTAGATGAGTTAGCTAAACAGGATCCGAAGAGGGCACAGCATAGCATGAAGCAGGTGGCAGATAAAAACTCTGAAATTCGGACCTTTTCCTGTGGGGATGATGTATTAGTATTGTTACCAGTGGCCGGAAATCCCTTCGAAGCTAGGTTTAGTTGTCCCTATTGCATTGAGAAAAAGTTGAGTCAGGTAAACTATCTGGTGAAGATGTAGATAGGAAAATCCTTTTTGGATATGTCATGGGAATATGTTGAAATCTTATTATAATAGAGAGAAAGAACTGGAAAAACAGGTACTAGATATTGCCCTGTAGAGTGAGGAACCAAATCCAGATGTTTTGGAGTTTGATGTGTCTCAAAGTATGTTTACGTAATGAGGAAGTCCTTGACGAGTTGGATAGGTTAGTGAACTATCTGTCTCAGGAGCAAAGAATGCAGATGAAAGGCTTTTTGCAGCAGTATGAGAACATATGCAGGAATAAGATGGGGCAGACTAATGTTATTGCGTTTGAGGTAGAAGTAGGAAATGTTGTTCCATTAAAACAACACCCCTACAGACTTAATCCTCTCAAAGCCATACAGGTCCAGAAGGAGGTGGATGCGATGTTCAATGAAGATATCATTAAACTGAGTCAGAGTGAGTGAAGTTCACAATCTTGTTCGTTCTCAAACCTGACAGAACTCAACGATTTTGTGTGGATTATCAGAAGGTCAATGCCGTAACAAAACCAGACTCATACCCCAATACCAAGATTGGAGGACTGTATAGAGAAAGTTGGACAAGCCACTTACATCACAAAGTTGGCCTTACTATGTGGTTATTGGCAAGTACCTTTATTAGAGAAGGTGAAAGAGGTTTCTGTGTTTGTTACCCCACATGGGCTATATCAATTCAAAGTAATGCCCTTTGGAATGAAGAATGCACTGGCCACATTCCAAAGACTCATGAACAGAGCTGTGGCTGGGTTAACAAACTGTGCAGTTTATCAGGATGATGTTGTGATCTTTAGTCAGTCATGGAAAGATCACATGGTACAGTCGGCAAAGCTCTTTGAAGGATTAAGAGAAGCAAACTGGCAATATTAAACTTAAAGAATGAAGAATTCGCGAAGGCAGAGGGACATTTTTGGGACATAACATCGGTCATGGAAGGTTGAGCTGGAAATGTGTTGCTGGAAAAGCGCAGCAGGTCAGGCAGCATCCAGGGAACAGGAGAACAGCTTCATTAAATATATTCAAGACACAGTTGGGTGAGTTTTTGCATGGTAGGGAAATTAAGGGTTATGGGGATAATGCAGGTAGGAGGAGCTGAGACGATTGATAGATCAGCCAAGATCTTAATGAATGTCAGAGCAGGCTCAATGGGCCGAAAGGCCTACTCCTGCTTCTATTATTATGATGAGTCCAAGCGTATGTTCTTTGTTGGACTGGACGTGTATTGGTGTAGGAAATTCTTCTGCATGAAATTAAGGAATGCTTGCCCCCCTCTGCCCTTTACAATTCAAGTATCCTGGTTTATATTTCGGTAATTAAAGTTCCCCATTGTTATTTCTCTATATTACGGACATTCTTCTAATTTCCCTGCAGATTTGTTCTTCTGCATTCTTCCCACTTGCTGGGAGCCTATAGACTATACTGAGTGATGTAATTGCTCCTTACCTCGAGCCACATTGATTTAGTTCTTGAATTGAGTCATACAGCATAGAAACAGACCCAATGGTCCAACCAGTCCATGTTGACCATAATCGCAAACTAAACCTGCGCTTGACTCATATCCCTCCAAACATTTCTTATTCATGTACTTATCTAATTGTCTTTTAAACTTTGTAACAATACCCATATCCACCACTTTCTCTGGAAATTCATTCCACACACAAACCTCTTTCTTTGTTTCTAAAAAATAATCCTCATGTCTTTTTTTAAAATTCTTCCTCCTCTCACCTTTAAAAATATCCCCTGTAGTCTTGAAAACTCACCCTATATAAAAGAGAACTGCTATTCATCTTATCTGTACCACTCCTGTACCAACCCAACCACCCTGTGGCTCAACATTTCAATTCCCCCTCCCACTCCACCAAAGATATGCAGGTCTTTGGACTCTTCCATCGTCAGACCACAGCGAAACGATGGTTGGAGGAAGAACGCCTCATCTTCCGGCTAGGAATCCTCCAACCACAAGGGATGAACTCGGGTTTCACCAGTTTCCTCATTTCCCCTCTCCCCAGCCTGTCTCAGTCAAATCCATCAAATTCAGCACCGCCTTCCTAACCTGCAATCTTCTTCCCGACCTCTCCGCCCCCACCCCAGTCTGACCTATCACCCTCACCTTGACCTCTTTCCACCTATCACATTTCCCACACCCCTCCCCCAAGTCCCTCCTCCCTACCTTTTATCTTAGCCTGCTGGACAAACTTTCCTCATTCCTGAAGAAGGGCTTATGCCCGAAATGTCGATTCTCCTGTTCCCTGGATGCTGCCTGACCTGCTGCGCTTTTCCAGCAACACATTTCCAGCTCTAATCTCCAGCATCTGCAGTCCTCACTTTCTCCGTCATGGAAGGTTGACCCCAACAAATGCAAAGATGAAAGCCATCAAGGGATTTCCATGACCAACCTCCAAGAAAGAGGTGCTTCGATTTTTAGGACTAAGCAGATTCTATCGGAAGTTTATTCCAAACTTCAGCAGTGTAGTGGCACTGCTAACAGATTTGCTGAAGAAGAACACAAAGTTTCAGTGAACAGCAAAGTGCCTGAAGGCATTTGACAATTTAAAAGCAGTATTAACCACTGCACCAGTTTTAGCTACACCAAACTTTTTGAAAATCTTCAAAGTTGCAATCGATGCCAGTGACATAGGAGTTAGAGCTGTACTGCTACAGAAAGATGATGATAGAATTGAACAGCCAATTGGTTACTTTTCAAAGAAGCTCAACACCCACCAGACAAAATACTCTACCATTGAAAAGGAATTATTGAGTTTGGTACTGGCCTTACAGTATTTGAATGTTTATGTGATGAACAATGTGTCGGAGATGGTTGTGTACACAGATCACAATCCTCTTACATTCTTGGAATGAGTTAAAGACAAGAATATGAGATTATTTTGTTGGAGTCTTATGTTACAGACTTTTTATTTACAAATTGTACATGTTGCGGGTTGTAAGAATGTGATAGCAGATGTGTTATAGAAGATTTAATGGATAAAGTATAGATAAGATTGAACAGATACCAATGTTATCTATATGTATTTCATTGCAATGAGGTTCAGAATTAGAGGAAAAAAAATGAAGCCATCTTTTCAAACTTGGGCAGAGAAATGGCAGATGGAGTTCAATCCCAACAAATGCGAGGTCATGCATTTTGGAAGATGCAATTCAAGAGTGAAATGTACAGTAAATGGAAAAGTCCTGGGGAAAATTAATGTACAGAGAGATCTGGGTATTCAGGTCCATTTTTCCCTGTGCTGTAATTTTCTTTGTCCTTTGTTTTCATTATGATGGTTCATTTTTTCTTAAGAGAGGAGGAGTTACGAAGTTGAAGGCGTGGTCTGTACCTTTAAGGGAGAGTAAAGGGAAAAGTGTGGGGCTGTTTTACCTGGAGCGTCGGAGGCTGAGGGGTGACCTCATAGAGGTTTATAAACTAATGAGGGACATGGAAAGGATAAATAGACAAAGTCTCTTCCCTAGGTTGGGTGAGTCCAGAACTAGAGGGCATCGGCTTTAGGGTGAGAAGGGAAAGAGAGGGACAATTCTTTCATGCAGTGGGTGGTACGTACATTTGTAATGAGCTGCCAAAGGAAGTTGTGGAGGCTAGTACGATTGCAACATTTAGAAAGCATCTGGATGGGTATATGAATAGGAAGAGTTTTGGGGGATATGGGCCAAGTGCTGGCAGTTGGGACTAGATTGGGTTGGGATATCTGGTCGGCATGGACAAGTTGGACCGAAGGGTCTGTTTCCGTGCTGTACATCTCTATGACTATAAAGATTGTTTTGGCAATGAAAGATTGCAGACAACTGTCATATGACTGACTAGCAGTCTCAGAATGCACTGGAAAATTGAAAATATGTAACATTTGGCTGTAAACTAGATACCTCAGTTGTTTTGACCACTATTTGAATTCAATCAATCGATTTAAATTATGCCCCAGGATACTAAACAAATCAAATTTGAATTTTACTGTTTTGACAACATCGAACCAATGAGACGACCCGATGTTTGGTGTTTACATTTGTCGGCATTTTGAGAGTTAGCCAGTGAGAGAGAGAATGACAAACTGCCATCTAGAGAGAGACTGCTGTTCAAAACGCCCTCTGTCAAAGGTACCTTCTTCCTATGAAATATCTTTGCAGCAAAAGATCAAAGACGACCCAGAGGTAGACAGATGCCGACGACGACAACTGCTGTCTGGTTTTGAAAATTAAGTTGATGTAATTTTAATAGGAGCTTTTATTGGATCAGAAGATAGATAACAGACCTTTAAGCGAAAGAAGGCTTGGAGTTGTAAATAGTTGTTGTTTAATGTTTACTTTTAGAGTTAAAGAATAAAATTGATATTTCTCTGTATTCATGGAACTTAGGGAGTTCTCTGTCACTCATACTTTAATGGATTACGAGGTGAGGTGAAATTTTGTGCATATGGTTTAATTAGCAGAAGGGTTCACCACCATGTCATAACAGTAAGTAGTGAAGAGGACATAAATAGGTTGCAAAAGGATATAAGTTGGTTAGATGAGTGGGCAATTGGAGCATGAAGTGGGAAAATGTAAAATTGTTCATTTTTGCAGGAAAAATAAAAAAAACTCATTATTTAAATGGTTAGAGATTGCAGAACTCGAGGTTGCGGAGGGATCTGGATGTTCTAGTTTATCAATCACAAAGTGCTTGTTCACAGGTACAGGAAATAATGAGGAAAACTAATAGAACATTATTGTTTATTGTGAGGAAAATGGAATACAAAAATAGGGAGATTATGCTTCAGATATAAATGCATTAGTGAGATCACATCTGGAGTATTGTGCACAGTATTAGTCTCCTAAATTAAAGTATGATGTTAATGTTTTGGAATCAGTTGCTCACCAGCCTAATATCTGGAATGGATAGGTTGTCTTTGAGAAAACCTCGTGTTGTACCCTGCTGGAGTTTCAAAGAGTAAGAGAAGACTGGATTGAACCAAATAAGATCCTAAGGGGGGGGCTTAACAGAATAAATATGGAGAAGATGTTTCCTCATGTGGGTGAATCTACAACTATGGGTCATTGTTTAATAACAAGTGTTGCCAATTTAAGACAGATGATGGAAATTCTCTTCTCTCAGAGGGTCATAAGTCTTTGGACCTCTGTTCCTCCAACTACATAGAAACAGAGCGTTGAAACATTTATTGCAGAAGGGATGAATAGATTTTTGGGTAAAGAAGGATGAAAGGTTATTAATGTAGGCAGGAATGTGCTGTTGAGGTTACAATCAGATCTGCCATGATCTTTCAAAAGCACAAGAAAGGCTTATAGGTTCAAATGGCCTGCTTCTGCTCCTTGTTTATTATTGTTGTTCATGTGATTCAATACCTAACCAGGAATTAATCATAGTAGTGAGTAATTACTTTTGACGAGGGGTGTGTTGGTGCCCTTGGAATCTGACGACATAAAATAGTATTTTGCTTAGCCCCTACTCAGCGCAACAGGGCAGTATTTGGATATTGCTGTTAATGGTTCAGGGCGTGTGCTACTGATGTACCTACAAAGATGGATTTTTTGTTCCAAGCCTGAAAGAGATTTCATTCCCATATTTGAAGGCACATGCTTGTCGTTTCCACCCATTGCAATAGCCTTTCTAATGTTTTGCGAGGAGTGTACTTGAATCTCTCACTGGGAATTGCCTTGTGACTTCTTCTGATTGGTTGTTGTAATTTCGGGCGAAGATCAGCAAAATGATTATTTAACTTCTATCCAAGGAAATTCTGAGCACAACTTTCTCACAAGATAAGTGACATTGAAGTCTTATTTACTCAATATGGAGTTACTATTTTCAGTAGAGATCCAGTAAGTGATCGAAGTTTAATATTTAGACATTTATGATTGAAATTCGTTGAAACATTCTTTACATTGCTGGCGTGGCTGACTAGTTTATGCAGCCAAAAATATTCCATCTGCATTCCGACTAAACACCCTTTGTACATCATGCTACTCTGTCCCAAAGACCCAGTGTTGACACACAGCTTGACATTGTCCAGTCGGGGAACATTGCAAACAGATGGGAATAGACAAATTCAAACATCGGCTTTTATTTGTAGTCACCAAAGGCAATTGTAAACGAAACCATTAGAGGCTCAGTTTGTCCTCTCGATACAAACCAAATACTGATATAATGACTACATTGCAAAATGTACTCAGCTCCTGTCTTGCTTTGGCAAAAGTGAGGACTGCAGATGCTAGTAACCAGAGTTTAGATGAGAGTGGTACTGGAAAAGCACAGCAGGTCAGGCACCATCCAAGGAGCAGGAAAATCGACGTTTCGGGCAAAAGTCCTTCATCAGGAAGGGCTTTTGCCCGAAACGTCAATTTTCCTGCTCCTTGGATGCTGCCTGACCTACTGTGTTTTTCCAGCTCCTGTCTTGCTTTGTAGCACCCAATACAGCTGAGTTCTGTCACAGACAAGGAGAGCTTCCTCATTTCCAGTAACATAGAGTCTTAGAGCAGGGAAACAGACCCTTCGGCCCAACTTGTCCATGCTAACCAGGCATACCAATCTGACCCAATCCCATTTGCCAGCTTTTTGCTCATATCTCTTTAAACCCTTCCTAATCATGTATCCAACCAGGTGCCTTTTAAATGTTGTGATTGTACCCATTTCCACCAGCTTGTTCCATTCATGCACCACCTTCTGGGTGAAAAAGTTACCCCTCAGGTCCTTTTTAAACCTATCCTGTCTCACCTCAAACCTTTGCCCTCTAGTTTTGGATTCCTGTACCCTAGGTAAAATATCTTGGCTATTCACTCTATCCATGCCCCTAATTTTTTTATAAACTTCTATAAGGTCACCACTCAGCCTCTGACCTTCCAGAGAAAATTGCCCCAGCATATTCAGCTCCTCCCTATAACTCCACTCCCAGTAATGTCCTTGTAAATCTAACCTTGTATGCCTTGGAAGATTAGTCCCATTCCTCAGTTCCTCAGTATTTATTTGATCCTGTCATTATCTGCTCCAATTGTGTACAGCACAGCACACCAGGTTTGTGCGGCACACTGTCCAGACTATACTGGAAGACCCATCTGTGGTCCCAGCAGCAGAAGCACATTTTCAGCAACCCTATCATCTGCCCCACCATGGTCCCAGTTAAGGATTAGATAGCATTGTATCTGCTCTGGTCTGAGGAAGGGTCACTGAACCCAAAACATTAACTCTGATTTCTCTGGCAGCACAGATGCCATTAGACCTGCTGAGCCCTTCCAGTAATTTCTGTTTTTGTTACTGATTTCCAGCATCCACAGTTCTTTTGGTTTTATAGTGTATTTGCCCTCCACAGTGGGTTGTGCAAAGTTGTCATGAGCCATGATTGCTTTGGGTATCTCTTGTGTCCCATTTACCAACCTTGTCATACATTTGGATCCTCAAATGCAGCAGCTACATGAGAATGTTCCAGGATATAGGAGGCATGGTGACAGTCAGGAAATTGGGCATTCTCCTCCAGGAAGTGGTAACAGTGATCATAGATCACCCGAACATCAATAGAATGGAACTCCTTCCTGTTTTTGAATTTTGCAGCACTGTGATACCACCCTCTCAATTCCATACAGTGTACTGTCAATGGCACCCATCCTCTGAGGGAGTCAACTATATTCCCAAATCCTACAGCCCAGGCTACAGCATTGGGAATGAAATTATTCAGTGTGACCTTGCATAGACCCCATTGGTCACTATTCCAATGTATTTGAGGATGCATAACTATTGGATCCCAAACAGGTTTCCCATTGCTCCCTTGAAGGGGCCAGCACATGCAGGTTCAGAGTGCCGTCATCTTCATAGCCACCGGGAGAGGATGGTCTCCCACTCCTACAGCTCGCAGGTCTCGGCCCAGCCTCCAGCTCAGTGTTCCGGGACATATGAAGCCTGTGTCAGCACTGCATCTACTCATCCCCAGCAAATGGATATTCAGGACTGAAAAATTCTCATCCACCTGAGGACCCCACGTATCCTGACAGGCCGGTGGCTGCAACCTTCCCTGATCTAGGTGCTCTTCATGTTCTGTTGCTGCTCCTAGCCTGTGTCTATCTTGAATGTCCTGCATCCCTCTTCACCTTCTCAGGAAGGCAGACACAGCAAACAGCATCCCATCAGCTCAGGGCACTGGGCTCTCAGTGGAAATGGAGACACTGGAACACCTGAAGTGAAAGAGGTACTTGGGTCTCGGGTCAGTCAGTAGTGACATGCCTTGCAGATGAGGGCTATGCACAGCCCTCCAGACAGTGAGACTGTGCTGCACCTTCATAACGAGGGTCATATCTCCATCATTCATTCAGCTTCAGACTCAGCTCGTGCACTAACATGGTGATGGTGCCACACTGCCTGAGTGAACAACACTTTACATCAAACAAGAAGTCCTATTGCACTTCCAGAACCTTCTCATCCCAGACCCACATCAATCCTTCATCTCATTCCTACTGACAAACATGAACAGCAGTCTCCCTTAGTCTTTGCTGTAAAAGAGCCTCAATACCTCAATACAGCAGTACTGATAGTCTTTGGGCTTGGGCTGCAATCTGCTCATGGCATAGCAAGGCAAGACATGGTTGCTGCGAGTCTGTATGTAGACACTGAGTGGATACTAAGAGGACATGTGAGCAACTTTGAGATGCAGCCTGGTCCAGACTGGGAGCTGTGTCCTTCAGCAGCCTTTCAGTGCTAGCTTCTGCTGGGCCCTGCACTGCAGACCTGTGCTTTTTGAGGGGCCTACAAATGGATCAGATGGATAACATGATAGATTGGCAAGTGTTAGATGCCAGCATCTGTTGATGGGTTGTGCGTGCTGCTGCTGCCTGTGGATCATTCCCTGACACGCTGCTCATTGGTGAGGAAGAGAGAGCCAATAACAAGTGGAAGTTACCAGGTACTGTACAGAGTGCCATGTTTAAATTTCTCAATATCTACCTTGTTTGGAGCATTTCGTAAGATAGAAGTTTGAATATTAATGAACCAAGTTACCGCATTAATAAAATGTTTAACAAGCTATAATCCATCTTAAATGACAACTCACCCCTGCCTAGCAACAAACTGATCTCATTGCTTGGTAAAAACATAAAGACACAACAAGATGCTCCCAACATTCAGGTAGATTGTGTCGCACATCTCACCCCTGTCACGCAATCCTGTATAAGATTTTGCCGGTTCTTTAAGTTTCACTTTAGATTTAGAGTTCTGTGAGTGGTTCCAGTTGTTTGGAGTTTGTTTACATGCAATTGAATGAGGCTTAAAAGAAATCTTGAGGTGAATAGTTCAGTGTTTTAGAAAACAAAGCTTGAACTGTCAAAAGAAGAGAAAGGATAAAGATAAAGCAATAGAATGAAACAAAGCTTGCACACCAAAGAGAGGGGGAAATCAGACAACAGAACTTGGCTAAAGAAAACCTTACAGTAATGGAAGAAAGCAGAGATGTTAGCTCTGAGATTGATTCTGATATCAAGAAGGGATTTGCTTTGACTAGAAATCCATATTTAATGCTTAAACTTACAGAGCTTGGAGTTGAAAATACTTCATTAGAAAATGATTTGGAGATGCCGGTGTTGGACTGGGGTGTACAAAGTTAAAAATCACATAACACCAGGTTATAGTCCAACAGGTTTACTTGGAAGCACACTACTTTCAGAGCGACGCTCCTTCATCACTACGACCTGATGAAGGAGCATCGCTCCGAAAGCTAGTGTGCTTCCAAGTAAACCTGTTGGACTATAACCTGGTGTTGTGTGATTTTTAACTTCATATGAAAAGTGAGGTTGAAGTGGCTAAAAGCTCTTTGCACCTTAATATTACTAGATCCTAATATGTATAGTTATGAAGGTATGTCCCAACTCGTCAGAAAAGCAATCCACAGACTAAGCAGTTGTTAAAAGAGCAAGGACAGAGTTAGATGATGTTATGGAGGTGGAATAAGTGGTTTTATTGACAGTGAGAATACGGGACCAGAAGCTGAATGTGAAATCAATATTGTCATCGTATTAGGTGCCATGGTCTGAACAAATAGCAAATTAGTTGGGGGGATTCATTTGATCACACTTGGAAGAGTGTAATTGAAGGAATGTTGATAGAAGAAGAATGGTAATGCAAAGTGTATCAATGGGAATTCTGGTGAGTAATGAATTCATTTGAATATTGTTCAAAGGCAAGGCAATTAGAAGCTCAACTTATAGAAATAATAGTTGATGGCTTATCAGATTTATTAAAGACGTGCATGCTTTCAGATACAGCAAAATGCTATAGCACGGATAGTGTTAATAATCTTGCCATTCTCCTTGATCTGCTCAATGGAAGGATGCGACAACACTACGCCTCAAAGAGGGTCTCTTTTTCTGGCTCACTACTTCCTGATGTAGTTCAATGACATGCTCTGTGAAGCAAGAGATTTGGTTTCCAAAATGGCCAAATATGAGATCTGCTCCTTTACACCGCAGTGGACCTCGAATCGTACTTTAAAATGAATATTCCTGCTTAAAAATGTGGTGTTTCCCAAACTCAGCCATTTTCCATGTTATTATTGACCAATGTTACAGGACCAACGCCACAAATAATAATGTTATTTGATCTGTGATCACTGCCTGAAAGGATAGTAGAAGTTTAAGTGGCAGTAGTTTTCAGAAGTGAAGTGGATGGATACTTAAAATAAAGAATGTGTGTGGGGCTTTGGGTAAGGAACAGAGAAGGGAGTCTAATTGAAGAACTCATGCAAAGAGTCATCATGGACATGACAAATCCAATAAACTACCAAGGATGTATATGAAAGATTGGACAGGTCTTTCACACTACCTCACTCTGAAATTGCACATCTGACTAAATATTCTACACTTCTAACTCATGTGCTTTAGTACTCTTAATTAAATCTCATAATTTGAGAAAAAAAAAGTATAAATAATTAATTTTTCACTCATGGTAATTGTGAAGAACATTATCATGATAACTGTCTTGCATTGTGTTTAGTGTTTACTCAATTTGAGCAGTAGAGGGCACAAACATTCAATATTGAGATCATCTGAATAAATATTAACAAATTGACTTGCCAATGATTCTCTAAGAATATGATACTCTAGGTTACTTCTGCTCAATCTCGTGACAGTAATCAGAATAAACAATAACAGGAATCAGGATAAATATGCAAATGCTGGATCTCTGTCAGCATTAATACCTGATCTATTTTCCGTTGTTCTTCTGGTAGTCAGAGGAAGCACTTGGGGTAAGTGTTAGTAATGGAGTTTCTATAGAAAAAACATTAGAGAGGACTGCATGTACAGAATCATTTTTGGCTGCCACTATAACATTAGCCAAACATCTGTGCACAGACACATCGAAAAGCCACAAGAGCATTGTCCTCCAAAGATCAGTGTTCTCAGTACACCTGGTTGCCATCTGACAGGACACTGACATTTTACGAACTTGAAGGATTCCCCAAGCTTCAAGAGATCAGAGTTCACACTCACTTGGTCACATGTATTTCCTTGCGCAATGAGTATCCCTTTATCAACAGGAAAGGATTCCACTCCACAAATTCAACCAGTAGCAGAACATTTTGTCAGTAAGTTCTGTAATAAAATAGTGGGGTTTCGGAGAGGTAGCATCCATTCCGCAAAAAGAGCTTTTCCTTTGTACCAATGCACATCTCTTCTAGAATTGCTCCAAGTTTGAACATGAGAAGGATATTGAATTGCTTTTAAAATGAATACATCATTTTATACAGTGGACAAATACATGCATCAACCTCTCATGGTGAATTCATGCAAGCTGCACATTTATTGACTGGAAGCCCCAGTGGTTGACAACATTTTCCTGATTGGTTGGAAGCTGCTCTGACCATATGAACTGTCTATCACCTCCTGTATTTGTAGAATGCCAGCTGGTGCTTTAAGGCACTCAGTCTGTTGTAAATGAGATACATCAGCCAGCCTCGCAAATAAAGAAACTGTGAGCAGTTTCTGCACCCTAGGGTGACCAACTAAGAGATCCTTGATTTATTTCACCATGGCAACCTGGAATAAGGAATAATAGAGGAATAATTATACAATATGCTTATTAGTTCCTTTCTTTGCAACATGTATGACATGACCACACAGGCTAGCAGACAGAAGATTGCAGAAGACCACAACAATGTGCCTCGACAATCTTTCCAAACACAGATTTTGCCAGATTGGCAATGCCTACTATGATGGGTGAGAAGACTGGGTTCAATACAACCTTGGCCACTTGAGGGTGCCACAGCCATATTTCAACCTTAGCAGACAGCTAATGGGGAGCTGTTGTCAGTGCTCCTGTTCCTTTAAGGAATGAGATCATAGCTTAAAGACTTGCCAGCCAAAAGGAGAGCTGACCCCTCTTTAGTGCCACCAGTGCTAGTGAGAGTAAGTGAACACTGCCAGCACTGCAGCCAATCTGCTGAGAAACTCATTGCTGGAATAAGTCAGAGGTCGGCGTCATCAGGGACAGCCAGGCAAGTCCTGTTGAGAGATGGAAGTTGATAGAATTGATAAGGATGTGGACACCAAAGTGCCCCCACTTTGGACCACTACATGCCCAGTCAGTAGGACCCAGACCCCATGCTAAGCCCAAAGGGAGGCTGCAAGATTTAATATGGCAGTGTCCCTCCAGGACAGAGAGGTCACCCACCACTGATAAGTTCTGGAGGTGGCGGGAAGTGATCTACAATTAATTACACATGTGATACATTTAACAGGACTGTGCCACTGGCAAAATGCCTTGCAGTACAAAGGCAATGGGCATAACCGCCCACTCTCCATCTTGATTTTCAAGCTGCTCCAACCTCTTATTGAACTCCTGTGGGTAGTGGGGATGAAAACCTTTGTTCACTATGTCTTTCCAAAGCCACGTGACCTCAAATGACGTTCAGATTTATGAAAAATAGTCATTTACAGAGCACACAGAATCTGGTGTTAGATGTGCAGTTGCAGGAATTGAATTAATTTTTATAGCTAAAAGAGAGCTAATCGATGTAACCAAAACTACATAGAATTATTTCAACTTTGTTCTGCAGCTTTTACAGGAAGGTGATAGCTAGCTGTGTCATTATGACTTTGAATGCTTTGTGAGGACATGAGGGAGATTTCAGAATGAATTTGCAATTCTTCTAGTCTCAAATATTAGACTAGGAGATGCCCACAGTGTTAAACAGGAACCCTGCACAAATAAGAGTGTCAACTCTTATCCATGATTGGGAAGGGGTGTTACAAATTGTTTTGCACCCTAGACCTCACTGAGGGCCAGAAAAATAAGATTTGTGAAATTTTGGATCCTTGAAGACCAACTTTGAATCCTCTAATAGTTTTATTTGCTAACATTAGAAATTGTGAAAAGAGGATGAATATTGATCGATATGTGACTGCATTGAAATGTCTAGCTGAAGCTTGAGTGCTTGAATAACTGAAGTATAATTTCACCAGATATACAATTGTCTGCTGAAAATCAAGAAATGTACTCTCAAAAAAGCTCTTGACATGTGTCGATGCTCTTGGGTGGCAAGCAACCAGGTGAAGGATGTTTATAGGAGAAGTGATGAGGCTGTGAATTATGTGGAAAGTAGACCAAACCTTCTAAGTCAATGAAGAAAAAAGTACCAATTAAAAAGGACCAGCAAAAAGATCAAGAATAGAGTACAGAATGGAAATACTGTGGATAACAGTACAAGAAGCTGAACTTCTTTTCACACATGTTTTGCTGTACAGGTGAAAATCAAGCCAATAAAGATAATTGCTGAAAAGCTGTTGGACAATGTTCTGAGAAATTATTATACACCAGGGGTCTTGTTGACAAGTCTCTAGGTAAAAATTGGCGTGTTTTTGTTGAAATAATAATTGCAGACAGAGATCATCAAGTGAATGTGAGGTGTCAGGTGAACACTGGTTCTACGTGCTACATCATGAGCTGTACAGACTTGTGGGAATTTCCTCAAGGTAGTGACTCAACAATAACTCCAAAGGTAAGTTTAAGGTTATATGATAGAAGGATGCTCACTCTGTGGAGAAAAAAACTAAGCCCAGAGTCCAATGCTATGGAAAGGAAGAAAATGTACATTTTTGGACATTGGACTCCATACTAAACAAGATCACCTCATCCCAGTTAAAACAAATCAAAAATTGCACTGGGAGCCCTACAGATACTAGAAGAGATTTATGGTGTTTTCCACATCCACAAGCCACTGATTGTTGTACAATTCTTGATAGACTACAAAGATTGCTTTCATAAATCTTTGATCTCTCCTTAGTGAATATTGTCTTAATGTAGATGAGGGTGTGAAGTCAACTGAACATTGCTTGAGGAGAGTTCTACTTGCCCTCAAGTCCAATCTGAAAGACTAGGTGAAGAACTTGAAAATATAGGAGTAATCAAGTAGGTCAGACATCCTATGGCCTGGATTAACAGCACTGTAGCAATGAACAGTCCTGGAGATGTTTGCTGTACTTTTACATTCACTTGCATGCACTTGGGATTTCACTTGTACCCTACAGTCCCCTAATTTCTTCAGCTTCTGTGCAGTGCGTGGGCTAGAAACTCAGTGTCTTTGAGGTAGTGTTGTGACCATCAAACATTTCATCCTTGCCCAAAGATGATGATCAAACATGATGTCTCAGTCAAGCATGCACAGAACCCATCCAGATCTGATAGGTCAGTGTTCCTTCTGTAAAGTATAGAACGATTCTCAAAACTGCCCACCATTTTCAGCTTATTTGTTTTTGGTGCTCAATCTTCAATTACTAAAATCAATTGGAGAATCAACACCAGTAATGAAGAAATGCTACAAATGACTGATCAGAAGTCCATATAAGAAATTGTGAGAGAATTACCTCAGCTGTCAGACCACTTATTACACCCGCCAGATGTATTTCCTGTCAGAAAGGCAGTAACATAAATGCAAACAAATACAAGTAGAAAATGAAGGTGGCCAAAGAAGACCCAGTGAAATTCATTTAAGGAGGTCATCTAGAGTAGAATACCATTCTTGTGCTTCATGGTTTTCTATACATTGACCACAACAGAGAGTCAGGTTCATGTCAAGACACATCTCTAAGTTTATCAACAATTACATACTCAAATTTGACATCTCATAATTACATTAACAAGTCTGGGTTATATATCTACTTAGATTATGATTACATTTCATGTATAGTTAGTAATAGAGTCATAGAGGTCTACAGCATGAAAACAGACTCATCAACCTAACTTGCCCATGCTTCCCAGTTTTCACAATTTAAACTAGTTGACTGAATGACCAGCACACTAGCTAGCTGCTTGCTAACAGACTGACTAATGAACAGAAATCGTCTGTACTACAGTGTGATGTGTTGTGACGTCATATAGCTACCATGCAACGTTCCCTTTTCTCCCTTTGAGGTAGAAGAAATTGGTTCTGATAATGCTATGCAAGAATACATAGTCATCCATTATCTTAAAGATTACGTTTTGCTGGTCATACAATATGACTCAATCTAGTATTTGTATAATTATCAGAATGCAGTTATTCTGATGTGCTATTTGTCATTGCGTATGGATGTGTACCATGTGTTATAGATATATGGTTGCTGTCGGGTATAAAGTTTTCACTACCAGAGTCATCATTTTGTACAACAGATGGAATGTCTTGTTAACTTGTGTCATCAGTTTCGCTGTAGGATTTGGCCATTGTTTGTGATGGCATCATATGATCTTGGCTGGACACAACAGCCCATGTATTCATGCAAAGATCTGGATCTCTGATGCTTTGTCCTGGCTGAAGTTAGTATAACCATCTGCAAGCTCATTCATCATTCTCTTGTACCATCTTCTCTCTGCTCTCCAACTGTGCATCATGTACATATGGTTAGATGGTAAGAATGTGTGAGGGAAGAACTGAGTGGATCTGTCTCCAAACATGAGAGCTTTAAGTGAGGGTAGCCACTACCTTAAGGAATAGTTTGTAAATTTAACATGGCTATCCACAAATCTTGGCAAGTAGCTTTGCATTTAATAATCATCACTTTCACTGCATGAACAGTGCACTCTGCAAGATAATTAGATTGAGAATCATGAGGAGAGAAGATAGTGTTCAATAATCTTCCTGCACATGTCTTTGAAAGGTATGCTCATGTACTTTGGACCATCATTAGAACATACTGAATATAGTCAACAACGGCTGCATTGGTTATATCTTTGATTTTTCTCATGAAAGGGAATATGGTGAAATAGTCAGCCAACAGGCTGTAGTCATATCCTTAGACACATAAAATATGAGTTGTGAACCACAGCTTACTGGGACATTTGTATGGAATGCAAGGTTCTCTTCATTGTTGAGGTTAATAGATTTGACATGTTTCACACAACTTGATCACTTGGTTGATCAATAGGCAGGTCAGAAAGCTGCAGTGCAGAGGGATTTAAGGATCCTTAGGTGTGAATCACAAAATGTTTTCAGGTGCGATGCACTTGTACCACTGTCAATCTTTGCATATTGAGTATGTTAATAATTTATTTTGGGATATATCATGTGGATGGAGGCAAATGCTTTACCTTTCCTGATGACATCCATATGATGTGTCAATTATTTTTTTTTTATTCATTGACAGAATGTAGGCATTGCTGGCCAGGCCAGTATTTATTGCCCAGAGAACAGTTAGAGACAACCACATTACTGTGGGCCTGACGTCGTATTTAGGCCAGACCAGGTGAAAATGGCTGTTTCCTTGGCTAAACGGCATTTAGGAATCAGATGGATCTTTACGACAATCAACAATTAGACTCTTAATTGTAGATTTTTTATTGAATTCAAATTCCACCATCTGTCATGGCAGGATTCAAATATTGGTCCCCCTGGCCATTAACTGGGTGTCTGAGTTAGTAATCTAGTAATGATACCGCTAGCCATTGCCTCCCTTAACTAGACTCTGCAAGCTGTAATATTGCACTTACCTCTAGGATTTTGTTGGCATGTTTGTGTGCCATGAAGGGCATTTGAAAACATTTTGGCATTACCCTGAGTTGCCACTTCTTAAAATAGGGCTGTTGAACATTGTATTGCTCCTTGGGTTTCTCTGGCACTTGACCTTTTTGCGCATTTTAGCACACTGCCTTCTGGTAGAACATCATTTGCATCCTGTTACAAACTGCCGGCCACTGTTTTGGTGGATGAGGCAATCCACATCACGAACAAGATTTGGTTGTTTCAATGCCCCCAGTCATTGCAATAGATGCGCCATCAAGATTTGCAGATGTCACTTGACTGCTACAGTTGTTTCCATCTTCTTGCAGTGCATCAATGGCATAATATTGTCCAGAAGATCCGTGCAATAAGTTTCTGAGATCTGTGCAATAAAACAACTGTTGGCTGGAGTGAAAGTGATTGTGAATTAGAGCAGAATTTGTCCATTTTTCCCATATGGGACTTGAGGGACGAAGCATAAATAAACAAGTTTAAAATTAAACCATTTCAATGTACAGATTTTTCAGTGAGATTTTACAGTCTCTATTTGCTGATCTGCTGCACTACAGTATACTCTGACACTATTAACTTTTGTCTGTTTGCCTCAGAGCTATTGATATTAAGGTCTGATCCAGTGCAAGTTTATAGCCACACCTCAAGGTTGATTAATGGCATGAGACAGAAAATCTTAAATGCTGGAAATCTGAAAGAAAATGAAAATACTGGAAAATACTGGAAAAGCAAAACAGCTCAGTCAATATTTGAAAGAGGGAAAAAAAATAACCAGTTCACATTCCATCAATTGAAATGTTTGCATATTGTTGCCTTTCACATGCTGACTTGACCTCATTTGCAGTTTTGGGAGAATTATTGCAAGGTCTGAGTCATTAACCAGCCTGGATATTGCCTACTAAATACAGATAATGTTATAGCATTTCCTTCTAGAATCTATAATGTAGTTTACTATCCATTTACAGGATTGTGCTGCAGCTAGTGGTAAGACTTGGAGATTTACGACATCACAGTACCAAGGGAGTGGGCCAAATGCAATCAATACCAGATCTAATTTGTTGTGCTGCAACTTGTCTGATGTCAATGGGATTGCTAATAATGGATTGGCATATTATTTCATGGTATCAGGTTTTTAAGCATCCTCAATGGCCATTAAGAGAGAGAATCAGAAATCTAAGTACTTGTGTGCACAGAAAACAGAAACATTTTGTAAAGTAAGATGTCAACGTGTATGTGAACCAAAATGGAAATAAATCTGTCCCTGATTCATGGCTGGAACACTGAAAAGGCAAAGTAGACTTTACAAGAGATAAATGCAAAAAAAATGTAATTCAGGAGTTTGAATGACAGCCAAGGAACAGTAATTTAGATGGGGTTGGTAGATTATATAAACTGTGGCAATTACCTTATTCATTCCATACTCTTGTTAATTGCTCAAAATTAGTTCTGCATAAATGAACATAAGGAATACAAACTTTAATTCTATAGTAGCTCCAAGTTGACATGCTACTGAGAGATGTTGCACACCTGCTATACTGAAGTTTTAAGTTACACCCGTATCAATTACTGTTAGAATGCAGCACCACCCCTACTGTGCTATACTGTCTCTACCCTGTCCCTATTCCAACACAAAGTAAACTTCAATTCTCAACATGCATGTAATCCTTACCTTTTATATTACTACCGTAGTTTTATAAAAACTATGGAGTCGCAAGTGGGAAGTTTCAGACATACCTAGGGTGGCACGGTGGTTCAGTGGTTAGCACTGTTGCTTCACAGCGCCAGGGACCTGGGTTCAATTCTCACCTAGGGCTACTGTCTTTGTGGAGTTTGCACGTTCTCCCCGTGTCTGCGTGCGTTTCCTCCGGGTGTTCCGATTTCCTCCCACAGTCCAAAGATGTGCAGGTTAGGTGAATTGGCCATGCTAAATTGTCCGTAGTGTTAGGTGAAGGGGTAAATGCAGGGGAATGGGTCTGGGTGGGTCGCTCTTCGGAGGACCAGTGTGGACTTGTTGGATTGAAGGGCCTGTTTCCACACTGTAAGTAATCTAATCTAAACCTATTCTTCAATGCTGCTCAAAAAGATTGATTTATGTTCCACCTATTTCATGATGTTTGGAAAACAGTGTCTATAAAATATGACAGGAAAAAATGCCTGAAGATGCTACAAAGAATAATTTATCTTTCTAATCAGATTACTTTATAAAGTAATATATTACAGAGGTTTTATGAACCATTTCTGCTGTCAAAATGGATTTAGAGACATAGCAACGCTGGGATCTGCATCTAGCCCTGAGTTTAAATAGTGTGTTGGAGTCAGTGAAGCATATATAACCAATTGCACTAATAATAATTGAAAACAGTGTATCAGGACTTTCAAGTAATTGACCATCAGTTATTTTGTTTCAATCAGCAGCAAATAAAGGAAATTGTTTTCTGAAATCTCGCTATCAGGGTGCCATTTTCTACAGGATTGAAGCTCTTAATTAATCTATACTGGTGTGGATCTAATGCTGGAAGCTTTTAGAGGAGGGAAATCTTCTTCCTGGAGGTGGGCTGGAGGTGACCATCTCATTCTGCAGCATAGATGTTTCTATTCAGCATCAACTCCCACCCCCCCTTTTCCTTTCCTTCCACCTCTTGCTCCTTTCTATGAGCAGTCTCCTATTGAGACCTCACGGTCACACCTCTATGGAGGGCTATGTCATACTAGTACAGTACACCACTAAAATGGCTGAGACCCTTCAGGTGGGCACTGGAGAGCACCAGCCAATATCACTAGAAATGCATCTTCAGAAACCCAATGACCTGCTGTATGATTGTTCTGCTGAGCAGATTACCTTGGTTCAATTGGCTTTGTCCATACATAGATGTGTAACATTTCAAAGGTTCTTCACTTCCTCCTGTAGGATTTATCCACACAATTTCAGGATGGAATGAAATCTGAGACATGTAGACTAAAAGTGGATAATAGAGGAGCCAAGCAGCTAATGGGAAAGTGGCTGTACACAGAGAGAAAATACTAGTTGTGGTCACAGATCAGTTCAATAAGTGAAAGGACTTTCTATAGAATCTGATTGGCCAATTACTGGTGTCTTGATTGCAAAATCTGGGGATTCCCTGTACCTTGGAGAATCCAGTGGTGGAGAAGCCCAGTGCTCTGTTATGTGAGTACTTTGTTTCATGAATGTGGTGCCCAGCTCTGTCAAAAAGGACAGCAACAAAGGAACTCCAACATGGTGTGGCATGCAACTGAATTGTGATGACAGAAAGATCCATAACTAATCCTTGGAAGGAACTGGAAGTAAAGAGGTGCATGGTCACAGTGCTGTTGATGGCTATGGATGATCACTGCAGTAAGGATCAAGACCTTTGGCCTTCAACAGACATATGTGTGCAACCATCTGCCTGGAGAAGGTGAGTCTCTTGTGGCACTAGGTTTTGCCTTGTCTAGATCACCCTGAAGCCACCTCACATCTCCAAGGAGCCCGCTCTTTGTACATTGATGCACGTTGGTGGCACTGTGAGATGTGAGGAGGCTTCAGGGTGATCTAGACATGTTGAGCATGTGGGAAAACACATGACAGATGCAGTATAATATGGATAAATATTAAGCTAAGCACTTCAGACTGAAAAACTGAAAGGCAAATGTTATTTAAATGATTATACATTGAGAGTCACAAAAGGATTTAGATGCTCTTGCATCAGTCATTGAAAGTTAATAGGCAGATGCAGCAAGTGATTTGAAAGTCAAATAGTAAATTGGTCTTCATTGCAAGAGGATTTGAGTTCAGAAGGGGGGGGATGTCTTACTGTAGATATACAGGCCCTTGCTGAGACCATGCCTGGAGTATTATGTATATTTTTGATCTCCTTATCTCAGAGAGAATGGAGGTTCATTACGTGATACTGGGGATGGCAAAACTGTCCTATGATTAGTGGTTCATTTAACTGGGCCTGTATTCACTACAGCTTAGAAGAATGAAAGGGGTTCTGATTGAAATATACCATATTCTAGCAAGGTGGAACAGACTAGATACAGGAAAGATGGCAACTCTGGTCGAGGGAGTCTAGAATGTGAGTCACAGTCTCAGGATGTGGGGTGGACCATTTGGGATTATGTTCTGCGTGGACTGGTTAGACCAAAGGGTCTGTTTCTGTGCTGTATGACTCTGTTACTCTGTGAGGAAATATTCCTTCACTTGAGCATGGTCAACCTGAGGAATTCGCTATTTTAGAAGGCTGTGAAGGACACGTCGCTGAGTGTATTCAAGGAGAAGATTGATAATTATTTAGATATTAAAGGTAGTAAAGGGTATGGGGAGAAACCTGGAATATGGGGTTGAGGTAAAGAATCAACCATGACCATATTGAATGGCAGAGTATGGCCAATTCCTGCTCCTAGTGATTATGTCTCTGTGTATTCAGTTTCAATTTGGAGATCTGATGTAATGGTAAAATAATTAGAGAAGGTGATAGAAAAGCAGAATAAGAAGGAGAAATGCAACACATTAGAACTGGGGACACCAGAAATCAATTGATAGAACAATGCTTTAAGTGACCCATCATTCTCCTCACTGAGCAGTTACACAGAACCCTCTACTTTAATATTCCTTATTACTCCATTCAAAACTCCCATAATCCTCAAATAAAGGCAGTTAAAGTCATTGATAAAATTTATATGAACAATTCAGTGACAATGCAAATTCCAAAGATTCTGTGATAAATCACAGAAGGTCACAAATGTGATAAAGATAGTAGCAGATATTATCAAACGCAATACCTTGATTTCACCTCTGACCTAATTGATCAATAATACATAGCACTCAATAAATGTCCTCAGCAAATTTGATGTAAATGTTCTAGAATACATCAAAATGGAAGGCTTTAAGTGATAACATTTTTCAAATGTTCTGTAAAGAATTCATCAACTCGAATACCAATGGTGGACAGCAAACCAGCTCTCTCAAAATTACATTGTCAAATAACAGTGAAGCACTTTCATTTTAATTCTTAATTCCAAGGGCTGCAATTCAGCGATTAACTTAAAAGAAGGGACTATTGAAATGTAAGTTAGGATTTTGGGAATGGATGAGTTCATAAATAAATTATTAACTGCCACTGCAACCTTCACTTGCTCATAATGGATAATTTCTTTAACGTTTAATTTTGATAACCTTTAAAATCAAAACAGTCTAACCAAAACTTTTTACTTACATGTTGATTTAATATTTTGGCAACTCATCTTTGTCGACAAGATATCTTATCAAATGTGGAACAAACTCCTAATTTTACTGAAAAGATGAAAGAACAGTCATTCTTCTGAATTGTTTATTTATGATAAGTTCACGTATTGCTTACAGCATATATCATTCAGTAGATTGCTTTGTTGGGGGAAGGTTCCCTCACACAGAATTCCATTGGAATTCAATTACAAACCATCAAGTTAACATTTCAATGCAATGTCAATGTGAGCTGCTTCTAGTGGTAATGTCACTGGGTTAGAGATTCAGGCTCTGGGGATATGAGGTTCAAATCCCTCTGGATGCAGGTGCCAGAACAGTGGTATGGGAGGGTAAGAGTTAACCTGGAAGTTCTCATCACTGATTCTTGAAGTCACGTGCCAAAATGAGCAAAAAAGGTTGCCCATCTCTACGCATCAACCCCTTCTTCCCCACCCCCCAGCACCCAACCCTGCCACTTAACAGAACCTTCTTTTCCAGCAACACATTTTTCAGCTCTAGATTGGACCTGTGGCAGGGGTGAAAGAATCTACAGGAGAGAAAAATACTTGACCTTATCCTCACCAATCTACCTGTTACAGGCGCATCTATCAATGACTGCACTTGTAGGACTGACTACTTCACAAATAAGATACCCTTCATTGTGTTAGATAGCACTACCACCATGCTAAATGGGTTAGGTTTCAATCAGAACTGGTACCCTCAAGGCTGGGCAACAATGAGTTGTTGTTGGTCCTCAGCAGCAACAGAAATATGTTCAATCAAATCTGTAACCTCATGATCCGGCACATTACCCCACTCTCCAAAATCACTAAGATATCCAGAGGAAAAAATTTTAAAAAACAGTAACTCTTGGAAATGAATGTATTGTGGCCTCCATTTAGGTACACATGATGAATTAGACCAGTATATCTCATTTACTAGTTTTTACTGCTTTTTTTCCTTCTGGGTAGGCGATTATCCTTAAATCAATAAAGATGTTATGTAAGGTGCATAATTTCTACATATTTTAATATAATTTATTTTGGATTTTTGAATTTTGAAGACATCAGTTGGGATTATATTCACTAGAGTTCAGAAAAATGAGAGGAAATCTTCATAGAAACCTATAAAATTCTAAGAGGACTAGACAATTAATTGCAGGAGGGTGTTCCCATTAACCGGGGAGTTCATAACAAGGGATCACAATCTAAAGATTCCCTGAATGGGTTATTTGAAGCTGGTGAAAGTCTAAGCTCAGTAGTTTAAAGGCTCCAGGATGCAGCTATCAGATTCTCAGATGGGAAATCAAAGCCATTGTTAAAGTACTATAGATGTGAAAATAGGCACATTGTGGTGTTAATAAGGTCTGAGGCCCACTGGGAGAAGGCCTGACCTGGAAGGAAAAGGCAGTTGATGCATAGGAATGGCTCTATCTGCAAGTTCCCCTCCATGGCACTCAACCATTCAGATCTGGAACTGGAACTGCAGTGTTGCTGGGTCAAAATCCTGGCACCACCCTCATAACAGCATTATGATTGTACCTTCACCCTAAGAACAGGAGTAGTTCAAGAGGCAGCTTTACACTACTTTTGAAAGAGTACATAAGAATAAATAAAGAAGAAATGCTGGCCTAGCTAG
Organism: Chiloscyllium plagiosum; assembly: GCF_004010195.1. NCBI lineage: Eukaryota > Metazoa > Chordata > Chondrichthyes > Orectolobiformes > Hemiscylliidae > Chiloscyllium > Chiloscyllium plagiosum. Next base: position 70,085,783 of record NC_057710.1, read on the forward strand.
CAAAGTTCATATCCTATAAATATTTTGAAAAGACAATTCATAGAATTTATATTCAATAAAAAATGTGAAATATCAAGCTAGTTTCAGGAATGGTGATTGAAATTTTTTTTCAGATAAAGGTATCACTGATTGTCATAAAAAGTCTAGTTCTCCAAAGAAGGAATGTGCCGTTCTCCCCAGGTCTGGTCTACATAAGACTCCAGATCTAAAACTGTATGATTGACTCTTAACTGTCCTTTGACATGGCTTAGCAAGTTGCTCAGTTCAAGGACAATTAGAGATGGTAAAAAAAAATGCTGACTTGCCTGCAATGCCTACACTCCTTGGAAGAATAAAGAAACATTATATTGCATGTTCCTTTCTTTTGATCATTAGAAGACTTCACTCTAAAATGAACAAGCGCAGTAGTAGATAATCGCTACATCTACAAATGTGAAATAGTCCTCTTCCATCTCACAAGGTATCAGTTAATCCTGGAGATTGTACGGTTCTCATAAATGAATCTGTTTGACCAGCTTTTGCAAATTTGTGGGAAACTAAAATGATACCAGGCAGATTCTGAGGTCAAATTATGTGCTCTCCCTTTTGAGAGACAGTCATCCACGTCAAACAGATTAAAAAGGAAATGGATAGAGGCTTTTCAGGATTTACTTACAATCTGCAGTACAATTGAAGTGATCTCCAGCTTCAAGAGCCACATCTGAATGTAATACTCAACGTCAGCCAAGTTTCTGGGAAGATTCAATATTGGAAGGATAGTAGATTGCAAGATAAATACAACATAGCAACAGTTTGGGTATCTTGTACTGATCTGCCTATTTTTTCTGTGATTGGTGGCCACAAACTCCACATTAATGGAATGATAGCTTTTCCTATTGATGAAGCCTTGCTGACTGATGTGCCAGCGAAAAGAAATCATTATTCTCAAACATTTACCATTTCTGATGGTGTACTCCTCCTTTTCCTTGCACATTATTCAAATTATAGATTTCTCCATTACTAGTCAAAGGGCAGGGATATACTGGGTTTCAGTTGTGCTTTCCTTTCAAACTGTGCTATATTTACATAAAACCATGGGGTATTGTTGGTTCATCAAGACCTCAAGGATGGCTTCTATTGTGGAAATGTTTAGTTTCTTAATTCACTGGTTTTACAGGTATAACTTTTAGTTTTAAGATATGAATTTTTAATGTAGATAAATAGAAATATATGATTAAGAAACTAAGAGAAAAAGATTCAGAAGTGAACACAATTCAAACAGACCTTGGGCAATTGGAGTTGAAAGGAGAAGCTTTATTGCGTTTGCTGGGATGATGGTAAAAAAAACATTCACAGCTAGGATTATAATGACTACTTTGGATCTACATGGAAGGACCAGTTTGCTTAAAGACACCTTGAAAAAGCTTTGAAGTTGGAGTGTAAACTGGAGACATTTCAGTTATTCCTAAAGGTCCTACAGATCAAAGCAGATAAATGCAACTTGTAAACATTAGGTTTGTTGTGTCTAATAAAAGGACTTTGATCTCTATTAGAGATAATAAATTATTCATGTAAGTGCCAGGATCAAAGGATCATTTTGAAGGTAAAAGATAATTAGTTTACATTTTTGTTGGGAACATCTCTAGTATGCCACATTGCAGTGAAAGTAGGTTAAATGAGGAAGTACCTTTTTGTGTTTTGGCATCCTCTGTGTGTTTTATAGTCACAGGCAGAGAGAGAAAGCTGCCATGAGTCACAGAAGAATGTGTGTAGGCATTGAAGTATCTGGTAAAAATCAGAAGATTAATTATAGACCACGCAAGAAGGCAGTGAAGCTCTTGTTTGAAGAAGTTCTGAAGAACATAGAATATAAGATATAGAACAGTACAGCACAGTACAGACACTTCGGCCCTCAATGTTGAGCTGAACTTTTATCCTACTCTAAGATCAGACTAACCTACATACCTTACATGTTACTATCATCATGTGCCTATCCAAGAGTCCTGTAAATGCCCCTAATGTATCTGACTCTACTACCACTGCTGGCAGCACATTCCACACATCCACCTTTCTCTGTGCAAAGAACCTACCTCTTACATCTCCCCTAAGCCTTCCTCTAATCACTTTAAAATTATGCCCCCTTGTGATAGCCATTTCAGCCCTGGGAAAAAAATCTCTGGCTACCCACTCTATCTATGCCCCTCGTCATCTTGTACACCTCTATCAGGTCACCTCCCATCCTTCTTTGCTCCAATGAAAAAAACCCTAGCTCCCTCAACCTTTCTTCATAAGAAATGCCCTCCAGTCCAGGCAGCATCCTAAAAAAATCTCCTCTGCATCCTCTCTAAAGCTTTCACATCTTGCCTATAATGAGGTGACCAGAACTGAACACAATATTCCAAGTGTGGTCTAACCAGGGCTTTATAGACCTGCAGCATAACCTTGCAGTTCCTAAACTCAATCCCCCTGCTATTGAAAGCCAACAGATCATACACCTTCTTAACAACCCTATAACCTTGGGTGGCACTTTTGAAGGATCTATGGACATGGACCCCATGATCCTTCTGTTCTTTCACTCTGCCAATAATCCTGTCTTTAACCCTGTAATCTGCATTCAAATTCAACCTTCCAAAATGAATCACTTCACACTCTTCCAGGTTGAACTCCATCTGCCACTTCTCAGCCCAGCTCTGCATCCTGTCAATGTCCCGTTGAAACCTACAATAGCCCTTCACACTATCCACAACTCCAGCAACCTTCATGTCATCAGCAAACTTACTAACCCACCCTTCTCCTTCCGCATCCAAGTCATTTATAAAAATCACAAAGAGCAGATGTCCCAGAACAGAACAGATCCCTGTGGAACACCACGGTCATCGAGCTCCAGGCTGAATGCTTACCAACTACTGCCATCCTCTGTCTTCTATGGGCCAGCCAATTCTATATCCAGACAACCAAGTTTCCATGGATGACATTTCTCCTTACTATCTGAATAAGCCCTTATCAAACACCTTGTTAAAATTCATATACACCACACCCACTGTTCTACCTTTTATCAATGTGTTTTGTGACATCATCAAAGAATTCAGTGAGGTTTGTGAGGCATGCCCGCCCCTCTCAAAGCCATGCTGACTATCTCTAATCAAGGTGTGTATTTCCAAATAATCATAAATCCTGTCTATCTGAATCCTCTACAATAATTTGCCCACCAATGTAAGACTGACTGGTCTGTAATTCCCAGGGTTATCCTTTTCCCTTTCTTGAACAAGGGAATAATATTTGCTACCCTTCAATCATCTGGCACTACACCAGTGGAGAGTGTGGATGCAAAGATCAATGCTAAAGGTGCAGTAATCTCTTCCCTTGCTTTCCGTAGTAACTTTGGGTATATCCCGTCTGGCCCAGGGGACCTATCCTCAATTTTTCAAAATTTCCAGCACATCCTCAGTCTTAACATCAACCTGTTTGAGCGTATCTGCCTGCCTCATGCTGTCCTCACAAATGACAAGGTCCCCCTTAGTGGTGAATAATGAAGCAAAGTATTCATTAAGGATCTCCCTTACCTTCTCCAACTCCAGACACAAGTTCCCTCCACTATCCCTGATTGGCCCTACCCTCACTCTGGCCATCCTCTTGGTCCTCACATGAGTGTAGAACACCTTGAGGTTTTCCTTAATCCTACCTGCCAAGGCTTTTTCATGCCCTCTTCTAGCTCTCCTAAATCCCTTCTTCAGTTCATTCCTGGCTACCTTGTAACCCTCTACAACTCTGTCTGATCCTTACTTCCTCAATCTTAAGTAAGCTTCCTTCTTCCTCTTGACTAGATGTTCCACATCTCTTATCATCCAAGGTTCCTTTGCCCTCCCATCCCTTCCTTGCCTGAGTGGGACAAACCTATCCAGCACTCGCAGCAAGTGCCCCCTAAACAACATCCACATTTCTGTGGTTCATTTCCGTGAGAATATCTATTCCCAATTTATGCTTCCTAATTTATACCATTGGAATTCCCCCTCCCCAATTAAATACTTTCCCATACTATCTGCTACTATCCCAATCCCTATAGTAAGGGTCAGGAAGTTGTGATCACTATCACAGAAATGCTCTCCCACCAAGGGATTGGACAAGCACCAAATCCAATATGGCCTCCCCTCTAGTTGGCCTAACTACATATTGAGTCAGCAACCCTTCCTGGACACACTTGACAAACTATTTGCACTAAGGAGGTTCCAATCAATATTAGGGAAGTTGAAGTCACCCATGACAATAACCCTGCTACTTCTGTACCTTTTGCAAAATCTGTCTCCCAATCTGCTCCTCAATGTCTCCATTGCTATTGGGGGGTCTATAGAAAAAACTCCCAATAAAGTGACTGTTCCTTTCCTCTTTCTGGCTTCCATGTATAATGACTCAGCAGAGACATCCCTGACCCTGGCAGCCATGAGGCAACATACCATTCAGAAGTTTCATTCGTGACCACAGAATCACAGTGCTAGAGACCTGGCCGCCGTGGCTTTCCACTTGTAGGTGCCCCCCAAAAAACAAACAGTAGCCAAAATGGTATACTTATTATTGGGAATCCTATTGGACTCAAAACAGATTTTCTTTCAGGTTTCCTTCATCATATGTATTTTGCTTTTATTATAAATCCAAGCTTGAGTTGGACTGAGGGGATTAAGGGGAGTTAAGAGTTACCTGGTAGAATGCTAGTGGAATAATCACAGGAAATCTCATAGCTTGATAAATAGAGGAACTTTGAAATGAGGGGAATTGAAGTTAAATCCTGAGAGCTGTGGCACACCTTAGTTTCATTCCAGGAGAAATGAAAAGACCCTCAAGAGCCTGGAAAGTTTCAAAGACCCTTGATGGGATTAAAAACAGCAGAGAAAGTGGCCTGTTAAATATTTTAAATAGTATTTAAATAGTAAAGATTGCAAAATAAAGTATTACATTTATATTACTTAATTGGCTTGTATAAAATACATTTACAATGTGCAACTTTATGGTGTTAGTTGATGAAAAGAGGTTCTGGGATTTACATATTAATGACCCAAAACCTGCAACCCATTCTACAAGATGAAAGACTTAACAGCAATCCAGCTTTGTTCAATATACCATTTTAATTGTAGGGCACTGTGATCTTTGGCTATAAATTCTGTATCTTATGATCCTGCTCCACTAGTTACCTGATGAAGGAGCAGTGCTTCCAAATAAACCTTTTGGACTATAACCTGGCGTTGCGTGATTCTTAATTTTGTCCACTGTAGTCCAACACCTCCACATCACAACTTTATGGTGTAATTCCTTTCAGTTATAAATGAGACTTCTACTTTTTTTAAAAAAAAGTTTCCCTCAAGATCCTAAGAATTTCATTGCAGACAAATTACAAACAGCATCATCAAAATAACTTATGTTTATTTAATGTGTTTAATGCATTAAAATTCCTCAATGCACAGTATAGGAGGGGTATGCAGTAGTAGTGTGATCAATTCAGTCTTCAGCCAAAGACAGGTCTTCTTTTACAGATCCTCCTCCAGGGAAAATGTCCAATAGGAAACCATTTAAAACTCTTTCACCTTCATGATAGAAAGGACTAGCTGGGAGTCCTGATAGTAATTCTTCTAGCTAAATAACTTCATTCCTCATTGCAAAACTAGCAAGTAAAGATTAATAAAAATGAGAGAATATGAAAAACAAAATTCTGAAAACAACTTCCAGGTTTCTGGAGTGAGGTTTCACAGCTTTGTTGGCCCCCCAGAAAGGTAGTTATGCATAGGTCATGAATTATGCTTATGCCTGATCACCCACATTGTTATTTTTCACTTTTAATGGTTATGGTGAAAATGATGGTCAATATCCTACAAACTGGGGACCTAATTTCCTGCAGTGTAGTGGATTGGAAAGTAGTGGGCACATTTATTTTCTAACGCAGTCACAACGAGTCACAGATGCTGGCAGATCTGTTGAGTTTTTCAAGCAACTTCTGTTTTTGTTTCAGTTTTCTAGCACCCACAGTTCTTCACCAGTTCACAGTTTCAGATTTCACAGCAGATTAAGGAGAATAATGCCTAATGTTTCCTCTATTATCTTTAGGATATTGTAAATATTAATGATGTCACACACCAATTATTACAGCAGTGTAAGTTTACTGCAAATTCAGCCCTAATGTTACAGTGCTGCATTGTTGCTTAGGGACTGAACTCTTTGTTTTGTGTAGTTTCCTTAGTAAATTACTTCAATTAATGAGCTCCAGACTTCACCTTCATCAAAAAAATTAACCTTTTATATCAGAGTCAGAGCCCTTTATGTGTGTTGCTTTTATAAAATAGAGAGTGTGGAGTTTCAATGCAGGTCTGTTGCCTTCTGTTTCAATTACATTTGTAATTTCATCCTGTTTTAAGTAAGACACTCTTAGATTTAAAAAGAAAATTCATTCCACCTTCTTGTAAGTCAATACAGCTGTCTGTACTGAAAGGGATGCTGATTTTTGTTGATTTCTTTGATGTCCAAAGCCATTCTCTGATTGGTTTTCAATTAGTTTTCCAAATATTTGCCACAAAGATCTTTTTTATAGATAGCCACTGCTAACTATGATGTGATTTCGTTTCCAATAGGGTATTTTATCTCATGCGATAATGCTTATTTTCTACTTATATTAATGCCACTTACTAGGCAAGAATTTATTGCCCATCCTTATATGCTCAAATGGTATGTAAGAGTCAATCATATTGCTGTGAGTTTGGAGTCACATATAAGACAGACCAGGTGAGGATGTCAGATTTCCTTCCCTAAAAGATTATGATTATGATTATTGATAGTGGTCATCATTTTGCTAGTTTTTAATTTCAGATTTGTATTGAATTAAAATTTCAAGCACGTGTTCCCAGATCATTATCCTAGGATTCTGAGTTATTAGTTCAATTATATTAAGTGTGTTCAGGAACACTTTATCAATCAATATGGAGATGGCCCTACTTGAGAAGGGGCAAAACACAACTTCCCCTTGGGAAATAAGGCAGAGCCAGTGACTGGAGTGTTTGTGGGAGAGCACTTTGGGACCAATGACCATAGTTCTATTAGTTTTAAAGTAGTTATGGAAAAGGATAGATCTGGTCCACAAGCAAAAATTCTAATTTGGGACAAGGCCAATTTTGATAGTATTGGATGGGAATTTTCAAATGTTGATTGAGATAGGCTGTTCGCAGGTAAAGGAATGTCTGGCAAATTGGGAGGCTTTCAAAAATGAGATAACGAGAGTTCAATGCAGCATGTTGCTATCAGTGTGCAGATCAAGGCTGTCAGGAGTAGGGAACACTAGATGACTAGAGATATTGAAGCTCTGATCAAGAAAAGAAGGAGGCATCTGTAAGATGTACACAGCTGGGATCAAGTGAATCCCTTGAGGGGCTGTATGAGTGCACTAAAGAGAGAAACCAAGAAGCCAGAATGGGGACATGAGGTGGCTCTGGCAGATAAAGCTTTAGAGAATCCAAAGAGATTCTACAAGTATATTAAGGGCAAAGGATTAACTAGGGAGAGAATAGGACCCCTTAAAGATCAACGAGGCTGTCTATATGTGGAACCACAGGAAATGGCTGAGATCCTAAAACAATATTCTTCATCAGTATTTACTATGAAAAAAGGCAAGTAAATATTGATGCCTTAAGAATCCACATTATAAATGAGGTGGTGCTGGAGGTCTTAAAGTGCATAAAGGTACATATATTCCCAGGACATTTTGGGAAGCTAGGGAAGAAATTAAGGGGTCCCGAGCAGAGATATCTGAATCAGTGTCAGCCACAGGTGAGGTGCCAAAAGACTAGAAGTTGGCTAATGTTGTGCCATTATTTAAGAAAGGCTGCAGGGAAAAGCCAAGAACTACAGACGGGTGAGCCTGACATCGGTGATGGGTAAGTTATTGGTGGAAATTCTCAGAGACGTGATCTACATGCATTTAGAAAGGCAAGGACTGATTAGGGATAGTAAACATGGCTTGGTGTGTGGAAAATCATATCTCACAAATTTGACTGAGTTTTTTGAAGAGGTGACTAAGAAGATAGATGAAAGCAGATCTGTAGATATTGTCTGTATGGACTTTAGCATGACCTTTGACAAATTTCCACCTAAGACGGTAAGACATAGGAACAGAAATTAGACTATTCAGCCCATCGAGTCTGCTCTACCATTCAATCATGGATGATAAGATTCTCAACCATATTCTCCCGATTTCTCCCAATAACTCTTGATCCCCTTGATACTCAAGAACATCTCTATCTCAGTCTTAAATATACTCAATGACCTGGCCTCAACAGCAATGAATTCCATAGATTCCTCACTCTCTGGCTGAAGACGTTTCTCCTTCTCCATTCTAAAAGATATTTCCTTTACTCTAAGGCCATACCCTCAGGTCCTAGTCTCTCCTACTAATGGAAAAATCTTCCCAACATCCACGCTGTCTAGGTCATTCAGCATTCCATATGTTTCAATCAGATCCCCCTCATCCTTCTAAACTCCATTGAGTATAGACTCAGAGTCCTCATACGTTCCTCATATGTTAAGCAGTTCATTCCTGGGACCATTCTTGTGAAACTCTTCTGAACACACTCCAGGGCCAGTACATCCTTCCTGATAAAAGGGGCGCAAAACTGCACCCAATACTCCAAATGTGATCTGACCCGAGTCTTGTGGAGCCTCAGAAATACATCCTTGCTTTTATGTTCAAGTCCTCTCAAAATAAATGCCATCATTGTCATGGTAGACTGGTTAATAAATTTAGATCAATGGAATCCAGGGAGAGCAGCCGTCTGGTTACAAAACTGGTTTGACGGTAGGAGACAGAAGGTGTTGGTAGAGGGTTGTTATTCAGACTCGAGGCCTGTGACTAGCAGTGTGTCATAAGGATCGGTGCTGGGTCCAATGCTGTTTGTTATTTATATAAATGATTTGGATGAGAACATAGGAGGCATGATTAGTATGTTTGTGGATGACGCCAGAATTGGTGGTATAGTGGACAGCGAAGAAGGTTATTCTAAGAATACAATGGATCTTGAGCAACTGTGCTGAAATATGGCAGGTGGAGTTTAATTAAATAAATGTCAGGTGTTGTATTTTGGTAAGAAAAACCAGGGCAGGACTTACATAGTTACTGATAGGACTCTGGGGAGTGTTTTCGGACAGAGGGTTGAGGTATATAGTTTTTGAAAGTGGCATCACAGACAGAGAGGGTGGTGAAGGCGGCAGCTGGCATGCTTGCTTTCATTGGTCATAACATCGAGTATAGGAGTTAGGACATCATGTTATCTGTACAAGATATTGATAAGGCCACATTTGGAGTACTGCATATAATTCTGGTTGTCCTGCTATATGAAGGATGTTATTAAATTGGAAAAGATTTACAAGCATGTTACCAAAGCTGGAAGGTTTGATTTATAAGAAGAGACTGGGTAGGCTGGGACTTTTTCCCTGAAGCATAGGAGGCTGAGGGTTGACCTTATAGAGATTTATAAAATCATGAGGAGCAGGGATAAGGTGAATAGCCAAAGTCTTTTTCCGAGGGTTGGAGAGTCCAAAACTAGAGGGCATAGGTTTAAAGTGAAAGGGGAAAAGTTGAATGGGACAAAAATGGAAATTTCTGGAAAATCTCAGCAGGTCTGGCAGCATCTGTGGAGAGAAGTTCAAGCTAACATTTCAGGTCCAGAAATGCTTCTTCAGAACTGATGGTAGCTAGGAAAAAAATTGCTTTTTTTTTGCAGAATGATTGGCACTATATCCACAAGCATCTACTCCCCTCACCATCAACACTCAGTAGCAACAGTGTGTAGTATCTACAAGATGCACTGCAGAAATTCACCAAAGACACTCAGACAGCACCTTACAAACCCACGACCACTTCCATGTAGAAGAATAAGGGCAGCAGATACATGTGAACACCATGCCTGTAGGTTCCCCTCACTTACCTAACTTGGAAATATATCACTGCTCCTTCACTGTTGCTGGGTCAAATTCATGGAATTCCCTCCTAATGGCAATATGGATCAACTCACAGCAGGTGGACTGCAGCAGATCAAGAACGCAGCTCACCACCACCTTCTTAAGGGACGGGCAATAAATATTGGCCAAACAGTGACTTCCACATCCATAACCACAAATGAATAAAAATAAGCCAGGTTGCATGGTGGGGTGGTGGTGATGGTGAGTAAACAATAGGCTACGGTAGAGCCCAAAAAGAGAAGAAAATGGCTGGACAGTCAAAGGAATGAATAAAGAAGAATGAATAGCTGCTAATAGGGACTACTGGTAGCTGACAATGGGTTGTGTGTGGTAATAGCCCATGTGATGACAAGGCCTGGGGCTGGGGGGGTGGGGAAAAGCAAGGTTAAACGTGCTCAAGCCCTAAAATTGTTGAACTTGATGTCAGGTCCAGATGGCTGAACAGATTCCAATTAGAAAATGAGATGCTGTTCTTCCAGGTTGCGATGTGCTTTGCTGGAGCACTGCAGCAAGCTTGACATAGAGATGCTGGCCAGGGAACATGGTGGTGTGTTGAAGGGGCAGGCAACTGGAAGCTCTGGATCATTTTTATGGATAGAACATTGGTGTTTTGGGAAGTGGTCCCCCCAGTCTATCCTTTTTTTCCCTGATGTAGACGAGACCAGAGATGCTGCTAGACCTGATGAGTCTTTCCAGCAATTTCTGTATCTGATCCTGATTTATAGCATCCTTGGTGCTTTGGGTTTTTATGTTTAAGATTTAAGAGGGACCTGAGGGACAACTTCTTCAAAAAGAGGGTGGTGTGCATATGCAACGAACTGCCAGAGGATATGATACTGGTGGGTACAATTACAACATGTAAAATACATGGATAGGATGATTTTAGTGAGATATGAGCCAAAAACAGGGGAGTTGGACTAGTTCAGGAAACCCATTCACATGAATGAGTTGGGCTGAAGGGTCTGTTTCTGTGCTGAATGACTTTTTTTATTTAACCTATTTTTCTAATCAACACACCTCTGGAGCTAGTGGGTCTTGAGCTTAGGCCTCCCAGTCGAGAGGAGAGGACACAAGAAGACTGTATGACTCTGTGATGAAAGTGAGGACTGCAGATGCTGGAGATTACAGTCGAGATTAGAGTGGTGCTGGAAATGCATAGCAGGTCAGGCAGCATCCGAGGAGCAGGAAAATCAACGTTTCACGCAGGAGCCCCTCATCAGGAATGAGGGGCTGGATGACTATCATGTCAACCTCCCATAACATAAGCAACTGATGTTTCTTACAGTTAAGTATTATACACAAACTTAGATTTCAGCAGAGTAGCTTGCTTCCAGTAGCATGCCATGCTTCAAGTATTTCCAGGATTGGATGGAATATGAGATTTTAATACCTTTAATTGACATGATGGAGTACAGCGATGATGTCATAAGCATGTCTCTTAAAGGCATACTGATAGTGAAACATAATTCAGCACAGTCTAACAACTATGCTTCCTACATTACAACAGTGACTACACCTCTGAAGCTTCAAAGCATTGGCTTTAAAGTACTTTACAGCATCTGGTGAACAGGAAAAGCATTATACAAATTCAAGTTGGTCTTTCTTTTTAGGTGGGGCATTGCAGACCATGTTACTCTGGGTAAAACTGTTTCTTTTCATTTTCCTGCTGGTTCATTTGCCAATTATTTGAAATCTGTGTAATTTGGTCACTATCCCAACTATCAATGGAAACAATTTCTCCTAATGTACCCTATTGAAAGCTTCATAACCTCTACTGAAATTCCCTTTCATCTTTCTGCTCTAAGGAGAACAATCACAGCTTCCCCAGATTCTCCACATAACCAAAATGTATAATTTCTCATTTATTTCATTCCAAAAAAAACTTCTACCGGAATTAAAATTTCCCAGAACAACTTTATGTTCTTTTACAATTTGTTGTGATTACAAAAGTGCCGGTGTCACTGATGACCGATACTAACATTTTTCACTTGTGCTCTTTTGCAAACAAGCTCGACATTTTTATGTTAAAAATTAATTTCTCATGGTTTATTATTATTTTACTTATCTTTGTCAAGTCTCCATATAAAATAATCTCTGTGATTCTAAATTGCAGGTTTGCCCTTCACGGTATTATGACTTTTAGCAGGTGAGGGTTGAGCTGTGTTTAGGAATTTTGACTGTTTTCTCCACCCAGTCACTGTTTGAAAGACTGTTGTTTCGTTGTTGGACAAAGACCTTTGAGCTGAGTGAGATGTGTTTATGCTTTTGCTATCAAAGGGTCTTTCATCTCCACAAAGCAAATTATTAACACATTCCATTGGAGAGGTGGGGGTGGATGCCGGTCAGAGTGAAAAAAATAGTTGGCTAAAATGGAACAATTTCTTTCACAAACACTTTTATGATAGTGAATGGCTCCCTGCCAAGGACCTTATGCCCAGTGAAGCACTGCTAACTGATTGTTAGTCTGCAGAAGCCCTGTAGGCAGAGCCTTTTGTGTGCAGGAATTTCCAATTATAAAGCCAATGGTGTGGGAGGGGGCTTCTCCAGACTCAGTCAGATGGGGTGTGTGCACTCAGCTTAGCCTGAACCTGCAGAAAAGCAAATTTTTTCTCCCTGATGAATGAATAACCACGTCTGTTCCAAAGTAGCTTCAAGGTTTCAAATTTATTTCTGGATTGTCTTTTATTTTCAAGGTGGAATATATGGTTTTAAAAATGAGAAGGCTTTTATTTTTGCCTTTTTGATAATAGTTCTATGGAAATCATAAAACATTTTACATTGGAAAGACAGCAATAAATAAAAAGCGGCTATAGCAATGACTTCGGCTAGATATATACATCACATCCCACATCTAAGGACCTTCTGAGACCTTTCAAAAACATCCTTGGTTTGTAAACTCTGAGATGTACTTAGATTCATCGTAAGTTGACAGAAATTAGATCAAAACAAGGAAAAACATGTTGACATTCAGAACAGATAGGTACCTGTCTCCTCCATGATAGGCAAATTTGTGTAATGGAGTCTTCTTGTGGAGGTACTGGAATTAGATTATGTAAACAAAAGGCAAAACAGCAAAGAAGCAGGGACTTATATGCTGTCAGAATGACAGGAAGAGCAGCCAGACAGCTATTAACCATTGCTTTAAGGTAATCTTACTTTTGAAGTCGTGAATTTTACCACAGCAAACGTGTACCAGTAACTTATACCAGTGATTACATTGCTTTTTTCAGATAACGCAATGTAAATAAGCCTTTCTGTTGTTAATGCTAAACTAATTATGAACAAGGGGCATAGTTTCCACTGAATGTCATCAGTTTCTTATTGAAGAACCATGCACAATAAGCATCAGTACTCTCTTTGAATTACAAGAATTTGGCATACGCAGGCTGGCATTACTTGCCAAGTGATGCAGGTGTTGTGAGACTGTTTACTAAAAGTAGCACTGCCATCATTACACTACACTTCTTTAGCTGTTTTCATGGACAACAGCTATTGCTAGCGAAAGCATTCTCATGGCTTTAATGAAAACTTTATCTGTTACTGCTATAAATAGAACCATTCCTGGGCATGGTGAGATCGAGACCAAAAGGAAGGAGAATTTATGGAAATGACAGGAAGTCAAACTAGCCAGCAATTTAATTCTGCCTTTGGGCATTTTTTTTCTCTGAATGCACATTTTTGTAGTCAACAGCAGCAATTATAAAAGAAGAGAGTCTGAGACTCATTTACTTGTAATGTCAAAATCTAGAACAGTGCCCAATTGATAGATGTTTGAATGCATACACTTTTCATTTAAAAAGCAGAATACCATCTTACCTGAACAAGTAAAAACTGGTTTTAAAAAAAAGTATTGTCAATCTAAGGATTACATTGCTTGCTTGGTTCACAAAGCCGGTGTAATATTTTAGCAGCAAATTGGCTGAAAACAGTGAAAGGTATTAGTGACAAAAGGGCAGAGTCAGTCTTTACCTAATACAGTTCACATTACACTTTGAATGGGTCCCATACACTAAACTTATGATTATACTGCTCTCAGATTTCAGGGATAAATTAATTGGAAGGAATGGTATGCATCCCCCTGTTATTGTAATGAGGCCATAACACTATAAATGTTATAATGCTACTCTCTATTACTGTGATACAGCTTAAAGCAGCATTTACTCTATACTGGATTTCAAATACTTTGGAATATCCTGAAAGTGTAAAATACATTACATAAATGCAAGTATTTTATCCTCAAAATTTTCTTGTGTTCCTTTGTGTTCCAAAGTTGTGAGTTATACCATCAAAAGCACTGCAAATACAGTTAAAAATTTAAATTACAAACTTCATAAGATAACGTGAAAAATATTGTCTGCTCAAGTTATTTATTTGTCAGTTTTCTTTAAATATGTATCCTGACTCCACTGGAGAGAATAGTCAGGGGTAACCCTTATGGACATTTTCAGAAACTCCACAAAATTCAGGCAGCCAACTATCTGCTATTGAGATAATCTTGCCCTAAAAAAGCAGTGGTCCTGTTTCTAAGTATTGCTGGCAAGTCAGAGGATCTTTGCCAGGGTACCACATGGGAGACTGATAAAGAATATAATAGCTCATAGTCCAAGGTAACTTGGCAAGTTATATCCAAAATTGGCTTTGTGGTAGGAGACAGAGTGTGGTGGTATGAAGCTGATTGGAGCCCTGTATCCAGTGGCGTCCCACAGCGATCTGACCTGGATCCCTTAATGTTTGTCATATTCATCAATAATGAAGATGAGAATGTGAGGGTGGTGGGGTGGGTATTTGGGGAGAAGATGGAGGAAGATGATAAATAAATTTGCAGATTACACAAAGGTTGTCCAGATGGTTGACAGTGAGAGAGAAGGTCTTAGGTTACAAGAGGGTATAGATGGATTGGTCAGATGGCCAGATCAATGGCAGATAGAATTTAACTTTGAAAAATGTGAGCTGGAACAAGACAAGGGAGTACTCAATGAATGACAGGACATTAGGAAGTTCAGAGGAACAGAGGGATATTGGGGTATTTGTGCACCAATTCCTGACGTTTGCAGGACAGGTTAATAGGGTAGAGGAGTAGAGGATTCCTGCCTTTATCAATGGTGGCATGGATTACAAGAGCATGGAGATCATGTTGGAGCTATACAGAACTTTGGTTAGGTCCCAGCTGAAGTACTGTATGCGGTTCTGGTCACCTCAATGTAGAAGGATATGATGGCACTAGAGGGGGTGCAGAGTAGATTCACCAGCATGTTCCCTGGGTTGGAGAATTTCAGCTATAAAGCGAGGCTGGATAAACTTAGGTTCATTTCTTTGGAGCAGAGAAAGTTAAGAGGGGAAGCGATTGAAGTGTATAAGATTGTGTGGGGCATGAACAAGGTGGATAGAAAGCAGCCTTTCCCCTTAAAAGGGGAACAAGGGGCCACATATTTAAAGTGAAAACCAAAAGCTTTAGAGGGATTTGAGGAAAGTGTTTTTCATGCTGGAAGTTTGCTGGGATTCTGGAATGCCTTGCCTAGCAATATAGTTGAGGTGAGTAACTTCACAAACTTTAAAAGGTACATAGATGAACACTTAAAGTATTATAACATTCAAGGTTATGTGCAGAGGGCACGGAAGTGGGACTAACATAGGTAGTAGTGTATTTCTGGCAATACAGACCTGATGGATTGAATTTGTACCATATGATTTTATGACCTTATGACTAATAGCTCAACCCAACAGCACTACTGAGAGTGAGAGCAACTGTTTTGGCTGCAGCATCCACTGTGATGAAGGCCCTATAGTTTAAGTTTCCTGGGGCCATTGAAGTAGCTCCTCTAATGCATGGGTTATTGTGGAGGATGGAGAGTTCATTCATTTGGGGCATTCCTTGTCGATGGAAGTGCTTCATGGAGCACAGGATGTCCAATGAGAGGGAGTGGTTCCCCACAGGACTGCCACCAGCTTTTAATGAGTCACCTCCCCACATGGACCATGGCCTCAGTATTAGCAGGATGCAGTCCTTAAATGGCCTTTAATTGACCACTGCATGTTGGACTTCATAGTGAGAGTATTTGAATAGAGGAAGAAGGATGTCCTGCTACAATTATACAGGGTATTTGTGACGCCACACCTGGAATATTGTGTGCAGTTTTGGTCCCTTAGCTGAGGAAGAATATTCTTACAATAGATGGAGTGTAGTGAAGGTTTACCAAGTTGATGCTGGGTTGGCAGAACTGACATACGAGGACAGATTGAGTCAGTTCAGATTGTATTCACTCAAATTTAGAAAAATGAGGGGGGAAAATCTCATAAAATTCTGCCAGGACTAAACAGGAAGGAAGTTCCCAATGTTGGGGAGTCCAGAAACAGGGGTCATAGTTTCGGTGAAATGGATGAACCTTTTAGGATTGAGATGAGGAGCAATTTCCTCACCCGTAAAGTGACTGGGGTAAAAACATTGTTTTCAAGAAGGAGATAGATATAGCTCTTGTGGCTAAAGGGTTCAAGGGATGTAAGGAAGGGTGGGATTAGAGTATTGAACTCAATGGCCAGCCATGATCATATTGAATGAGGGAGAAGTTTCAAGGGATTAAAAGGCTTACTCCTGCTGCTATTCCTTTATAAATTGGGGGATATTGTGAAGGTTACAGTCACTCCAACTTTCCTAAATTCTTTGCTTTCCCTCCCAATTCTAAGGCACAGCAATTTCTAGCCCACTCCAAACAACTACCCGTTCATGCAATCGAGACCAAATCATTGTCATATATGCTCCCTAAGGTACGTGTCATGAACCAATATGTTCTTTTAAGACTGGACATTGCGAAAACGATCAATGCAAATTATGTGACATTTGGTATTTAAACTACAAAGAGTCCCACATCTCTAGTGAATACTTAATTAAATATGGGCATTCTCAGACATCCAGGAAATTCATACATTTTGTTGTTTAAGAATAGACCAATGCAAAAGACTTTCCAAATATTGTGATTCCCTGATACCAATCAAATAAGTTATCATCCAATTGAATGGATCATTCGAAACAAAGACATTGGCTGTTTCAAACCATCACTACTTAGGATGTGAAATCAACAGGACCACCTACCTTATTTGGAACATCACTCTGAACATATAAAAGTTTCATTCTGAGGGATTCTTATTGTTCAAAGCCTTGTAAATCTCTGATAGATACATTTTTGTTAAGTGTGGCACTGGAAAAGCATAGCAGGTCACGCAGCATCCAAGGAGCAGGAGAGTTGACATTTTGGGCATAAGCTCTTCATCAGGAATGTGGTGGGTGGGGTGGGAGAGCGCTAAGAGATAAAAAAGGGGGGGTGGGGGTTTGGGGAAGGTAGCTGGGAAGGCGATAGGTAGATGCAGATGGGGGACCTGCATCTATTGCATTTTCAGCTAGCTTCCCCCCACCCCACCACCACCCTCCTATTTATCACTCAGCTCCCTTCCACCCCTACATTCCTGAAGAAGGGCTTATGCCTGAAATGTTGACTCTTCTGCTCCTCTGGTGCTGCCTGACCTACTGTGCTTTTCCAGTGCCACACCTTTTGACTCTGATCTCCTGCATCTGCAGTCCTCACATTTTTGTTAAAGACAAGGGATTAAGGCATTTGGGCCAAATGCGGGTATATTTGGCCAATCAGCCATGATCTTGTTGAATGACAGAACAGGTTCAAGTGCTGAATGACTACCTCTGACTCCTATGTCCCCAGAAGTTCTTCCAAAGACATAAGATTAGCTGCAAGAACCTTGCATTTTACATTCAGGATATTTAAGTGGAAAGCAATAACATTCTTTAGTTTAAAACTCACAAAAATGTGGTGTTGGATTAATTTAATTGAAACATGTATGCTGAGGGTTAAAAAAACCTCACATCCCTTACATACTAAAACATGCTGAACTGCGGCAGTAAAGGGAACATATAAATTCAATTCATGATACCAATCAAGGACAAACACTTCAGCATTTGTTCTCCCTTTATGGCTGACATTAACTATCAATGTTTGAAGGGAAACATGATAGACTGATTTTCAGAATTAATTGCCTCAAGTAGTTCAGCAAACTTTGACAGAGGGGGTCTGTTGTTGTTAAATTCTGTTAGAAACAAACTGGGAAGGGTTTCAGATCTTCAATACATATGGTTTGTAATCATCAGCCTTTTTAAAAAAAATACACAATCTTAATGACAGAAGCATTTTAGAGGGAATAGCCAGAAAATTTTCTGTACAGTACTTAACACATTATCCTGATTGGCCGCCCAGCAGTTATCATTATCTCATAAACAAATAGAGATATACTTGGCTTTTTGATCTTCCTCCCTCCCTCCTTTCTTTAGGTAGGACGCATCCTTTCAACAATGTTGGAATTGCCTTTACTCCAGTTTGTAGCTTCCCATATTATGGAGCTGAATCCTGGAACCCTCCATTCTATTGCATTGTTACTATCCTTGCAGTTACACATCTTCAGCTTAGTGCTGCTTTTGGAGCAGACACTAAGCAGATGTTACATGCTTTCATGTAGGCCAGGAAATAACATGATGGGATCAGATGGCCACTGACCTCACTTGTGCACCTCCTAGTGGCTATTTATACATTGGCTACAGCTTACATAAGCATCACCTCTCTGCCCTCTGAGACTATAATGCAATTTGGGGAGGGGTGATCTAAATTAGCTTCAAAATTGTGGAGAAAAATACAAATATAAAATAAAGCACTTTCTCTGTATATTAGTTTTCGTCCCTGAATGCTGACTTACTTTGCACTCCTTTTCGGTTTACAACACTCCTTTTTATATCCAGCAACTCCTGCTTTGAAGTTTTGTTAGATGTTTCACATTGATACGATCCTATCTTTAGTAAGAGAACTCCACAAATTTGTCCTCTAACTGACCCTGTTTCTTTCCCATTCCTTAATCTTGCAGCAGTTATCTGACTTCTAACAGTAACTAATCTATGTTATGGTTCTTTCAAGGATTAAAGTAAGGATATGTTATTTGGATAGTCACCCCTCCCCCACCCCTTTTTAACAAACATGTGGCATTAATTTGCTTCAAGTTACTGACTATGAATATTAACTTTTAGGAGGAGAATGTTGTGTAGAGTCTCCAGCACGTGCCATGCTGTCCACTGTGTTGATATGCCAGACAAGTTAACAAAGTTGTACAATTATATTCTTACTGACATTGTTAATAACTGTGGTGCTTTGAAGTAGTGTTGTATTGCTTCAGATAAATTATATCGTGTTTGTATCATCTTTAATATAAGGACAATTGGCTTAATTTGAACAAAACTTGGCCATTATCATGCAGATTTTCTGTGATTAACAAATGCTTCAGAATGTTAATGCTGGAATAAAAACTAAATGAAAATATGAACTGCAACAGGGTATTTTACTTAACTCTAAATTCAACTGAATTTAGTCACTGAATTTGGAAGTGTAAACCAACAGAAAAATTACAAAATAGAAAGACATTATTCAACCTATTACATCTGTGGTGGACCAGTAAGAGCTTGTCTTTGTAAATTCATTTTACATTTCTTGATTGATATCTCTGTAGGTTACTTCACTTCATGTGCATAGCCAAATATTGTGGATTTCTTCCTCTGCCTCCCATTAAGGCTGTGGGTTCCATTTCCTAATCATCTTCAGGGCAAAACAAATATGTTTTAACTCTCCTCTAATCCCACTGTCAATTACCTAGGTCACAGTTTCTCTGCATTTTGCAGGGCTCAGCTGGAGAGCTCTGCCAACTCTCAAAATCAACATCATATCGGAGCACCAAAACAATCACAGATATCCCTTTGGTAGGATAGAGGAGCACAATAACTTTCTGTAAAATGTGGTATCACAGACAGAGCGGTCCAACAGGTTTGCCAAATTAGCAGATTTCCCTCAAAATCTGGGGCCCATCTATGGCATCCACATCACCACAAGTGTACCAAGCCATCAGTTTAACACCTTCATAAACAAGAAATGCTTCCAGTCTGAATATTCTAGTGGTCCTGCACAACTGTGTAGTCTGGAAATTATTCTGTCTCACTTAACCTGAAGGATTTGCAGCTATCCAGACTTTCCAGACACCAGCACAAGTCTGAAGTTGAGTTCTGGAGGACAGGGGGTGCACCTAAGGAGATGGCTGATGACTTCATTGAGGCAGTTGCCAACAGAGCCCAAAGGCCATTACTAAATAGTGGGCTATCTGCATCTGGAATATCTACTTTAGGTATCTTTACTGTTCTAGATAATCTTTAGAGTATTACTCTTCAAGTGTATCCAGAATGACCATAGTGCTATATGGTATCCAATATAAAATCACAAGATGCAGGAGCGGAAGTAGGCCATTCAACGAGTCACAATGGTGAGATAATCCTCATCTCCACTTTGTTTTATCCCAATTATCCTCGATTCCCTTACTGAATAAAAATCTGGCCATCTCAGCCTTTAATATACTGAAAAAACCAGCCTTAATAGACCTCCGAGGTAAATATTCCACAAATTCACTAGCCTCTGAGAGAAGAAATTCCTCCTCCTTTGTCTTAAATGTGCAATCCCTTATTCTGAGATTACACCTCCTGGTCCTGGACTTACCCACAAGGGGAAACAACATTTGTGCACATACTATGTCAAGTCTTCTAAGAATTCTGCATGCTTCAATAAGGTAATTCCTTATTCTTCTAAATTCCAATGAGTACAGACCCAATCTATGAGGAGAAAGTGAGGTCTGCAGATGCTGGAGATCAGAGATGGAAATGTGTTGCTGGAAAAATGCAGCAGGTCAGGCAGCATCTAGGGAACAGGAGAATCGACGTTTCGGGCATTCCTGAAGAAGGGCTAATGCCCGAAACGTCGATTCTCCTGTTCCCTAGATGCTGCCTGACCTGCTGCATTTTTCCAGCAACACATTTCCATCACAGACCCAATCTACTCAACCTTTCCTTGTAAGACTGTCCCTCCATACATGATATCAGCTAGTGAACTTTCATTGCACTGGCTGTAATGCCAGCATGCCTTTCCTTCGATAGGGGCCCAAAACTATTGACAGTATTCCAGCTGTGATCTGACTGGTGCCTTGTATAGTTCTAGCAAAATCTTCCTACTTTTATACTCTAATCCCTTTGAAAAGAAAGCCAACATTCTAATTTGAATTGGGGCTTTTTGTGATTTATGCACTCCAAACTGTAGCTTTCTGCAGTATTTCTCCATTTAAATAATATTTAACCCCTCTATTCTTGTGCCACAGTGTATAGCCTCATTTTTCCAAATTATATTGTATTCCACCAAGCTTTTTGCCCACTTGCTTAACCTGACTGTATCTCTCTGCAGACTCTTTGTAACATCCTCACCTTTGCTTTCCTAAGTATTATTGTGTCATTACATGGTGCATTGGAGGGGCCTAGGGAGGGGGGGGGGGGGGCAGAAGCCATCCATGTAGAGCATTAGAAGAGAAAGAACATGAAGAGTAGGGGGACAAGGCCCGTCTCCAATCTCATGAATCAGACCCCGAGAAGAGGAAGGCAGCATGAGGAGACCAGTTGGAAACAGGCCCATATAGCAATGGCTGACTCATTGAAGGATGGGCTTAATACCAGGAGTCTGCTAATTCTGAGTATTCTCCATGATATTTGGAAGATCACAAATTATATAGCAGCTTCCATGTAATGAACCTTTAACATGGAAGCTACACTTATTCAGGTCAATACCCATCCCCAGCAAGAAGAAAGTCAATGCCATCAACATGGCTCAAACCATGGCCACTATAATCATTGATCTCAACATAGATCAGATACACAGGAAGATATGGACTCTATGCATCTATGTTAGAGGCTGTCAGTTAGCTGGAGGATTGTGTGCCTACTCCACCATGCCAGGAGTACTAATACAAAGCAGGCTTTACATCCACGACCTTCAGGTAAGATTGTCTGGAGTAGTAGTACTGTAGTTGCTGCACATTGTGAAAGGTGTTGCCACATGTATGTCATCAACCATCTTCTACAATGTCGATATACCATGAGCATTTAGTGTCAGGAGCATGCAACATCTGCAAACACGCAATGCTGCTCCCAGTTCCCAGCCTCTACCACTCAGAAGGTGAAGGCTTCAAATGCAGTGGAGAAATCATTCAAGTGCATGTCCCTAAAGTACACATTGCATCTTAACATGTAGAAAATCTTCAGAAGTGATTGGGTGTCTGTCTTCACCTGTACATGTTCTTGAAATGGATGTCATAAATGGATTGGATCTTTGAGTCTGATCATTGATCATGTCTTAAAGATAATCATCGATGGACAATACATTTTGCAAGGAGCATCTCAATTTGCAAACGTTAATATACTGCCACTTCATCTGAATATCAAGAGGAGGAGATAGTCTTCTACCGCTGGACATGCATGAGTATTGGTTACTTCTAATGATGTCAATAGAGTAGGATTTCAGCACGGTAAAAACAATGACTGCAGATGCTGGAAACCAGATTCTGGATCAATGGTGCTGGAAGAGCACAGCAGTTCAGGTAGCATCGAGGAACTTCAGCAAAATCGACGTTTCGGGCAAAAGCCCTTCATCAGGAATAAAGGCAGAGAGCCTGAAGCATGGAGAGATAAGCTAGAGGAGGGTGGGGGTGGGGAGAGAGTAGCATAGAGTACAATGGGTGAGTGGGGGATTTCAGCACAGTCTACATTGTCCATAATAAGAACCTTCTCCATTCTGTTAAGATTCTCATCATGGGTATCATAGAAAATAAGAGCAGCAGTATGTCAGTCAACCTTTTAAGCCTGATCTGCCATTCATTATGATCAGGGCTGACATTCAACATTGTACTCCATGCCCTTTGAGCCCTTTAATCTGAAGAACTATATCTAATTCCTTCTTGAAAACATTCTTTGGCCTTAGCCACTTTTTGTGGCAGACAATTCTACAGATTCTCCACTCTCTTGGAAATCTCTCCTCATCTCAATCCTAAATGGCCAAAACTATATTCTGAAACTGTGACACTTGGTTCTGTGCTGTCTGGTCATCAGAAACATTCTTCCTGCATCTGTCCTGTCTAGTCCTGTTACTATTTCATAGGCTTCACCCATCATGCTTCGCCCATCTAGTCCAGTAAATATACTCCTAACCAATCCGGTCTCTGTTACCTCAAGAATCAGAAAACTTTAAGGCAGAGAATTCCATAGGGCAGCCACTGTCTGGGTGAAGAAATTTCACCTCATCTCAATACTAATTTGTCTACAATTTTCCTTAGATTATGACCCCTGGTTATGGATTTCCTGGTCATCATGAACATACTTCCTGTGATTTCCTCTCTAGTGCTGTTAGAATTTTATAGATTTCTAAACTCTTCCAGTGAATGTAGTCCTTACCAGTCTAATCTCGCTTCATACGTCAGTCCTGCCATCCCAAGAATGAGTCATTTCCTAAGACAGTATCATAATCTAAATCAACAGACTATCATGAGCAGCTCATCTGGCCAAAATGCCGTCATCTCCATTTTGTGACTAATAAAGCATTTCCAGCCTTCACTTGGTAGAATGTGTTCCATCATCGTAAGGCAAATAGGCAGCAGAATGACTATATTTTCCTTTAGAAGTCCATAAACTGAAACAAAGATAATTAAAAAGGATTGAGGGCAAAGTTGGCTGGAGAGAACTAGGGAAGAAGTTTACCAGCAGGATTCATTGAGGGGCAAGGGCAGACGTTTAGGAAAATAGTTCATGGCTCACAACAAAGATGTATTCCAATGGGAAAGTAGGAGGAATTGTAGGAAGGGGAAATGCCAATCATAATTAACCAGGGAAATTAAGGATAGCATTAAATTTAAATAAAAAGCATACAAACTGCCAAAGATTAGTGATACGCCAGACAATTAGGAAAGTTTTACAAACCAACAAAAGATGACCAAGAAATTAATGAGGGAGAAATTAAATTTTGAGGATAAATTTGCAAGTAATACAAAAATGAGGGTGATATTAAGGGATTCAGGATTGGATGAGAATTTTAAACTCAATTGCACTGGAGAATCCAAAATTAGTGTAGGTGATGTAGACAGGAAATAGGTTATTGAGACTTGGTATGGAATAAAAAGGGCAGTCGAGAAATTAAAGATAAGCCAGCATGACAAAGAAAAAACAACTTGGATGGAAATATGGACATGTTCAAAACCACAGCGTGCAAAAACATTTACATGAACATAGTCACATACAACAGAAGATTGCAAACTGCGTGGATCCCAAGGAGAGTTGTTTGTTTCTATTCAATGCCTAGTTCATAAAAGTGAAATGTAGCACAATAATCCTCCTCAACTGTTTATTGGCATAATTGTAACTAATATACTTTCTTCCATATTCTTTAAAATTCATACACTTCTGATGCTGATAAGATTTCTTTTCTGAAAAGATGATGATGTTTGCATAATAAATGATGGTCCTCCTAAATCAATAACTTTATCCTAATAAGTCCCATCACAAATCTTCAAAATCAGTCAGTGAAGTTGAATGTGGCCTCCCAGTATTATGTGTCTTTGAAAAGGCAGTGAAAACAACCAGCACATTAAGAATTAAAGACATTATGATTCACCAGAGTTTACAGCCAAAACAGACCATAACAGCTCAGTGGCAAACACAGTATCAGACCTAATTATAGACACAGGCACAATCAGCTGCCATTAGAGCTTGTCTAAAACCACACAAGCTCACACTGCTGTGGTCTATGTGTATGACTGAGGGTCAATGGTTTCCTTACGAGTCCTGGTTTCTCATATGTTCTGGCAGCAGACCACACTATATTCTATTTGTTCTTTCATGCATTGAATAAAGAAACAGCTGAATAATTATTGCTGAAAATACACAGGGTCACCTGAGGGTAGTTGTTAAGTAAGGCAAGGGTAAGTTATTTTCAAACAATCTTTTGCTTTGTCTCGGATAATGCATCTTTAAGACATGAGCAAATATCAAGTCAAAATAACTGTGCCAATTAATACTTTACATCATTCACTCAGTAGATCTGCTGCCCTGAAGCCAACAGCTTCAATTGGAATTCTTATTCATGGCAATGTCCTGTCAGTCCCAATACATTTTCCATCAGTAAACATTTGTTTTCCTTGGATTGTGAAGCATAGAGAACCACTTTAAATTAATATGGAGTTTGAACATTATTAATTGCAATAGTCCTTGAACAGAAGTGCAGCTTCCAAGTTTCAGAACCAATCAGGTCAGCCTAGGGATATATAAGCTTTTGCCACACTGCATAAACTCAATTTTCATTAGATTTCTGAGGCCTCAGTACTCAGGTTGCTGGAGCAGTACATCACAGCTTATGTGCTCACCCATGCTACAAGTCAGGAGAAAGCGAGGACTGCAGATGCTGGAGATCAAAGTTGAAAAGCCTGGAAAAGCGCAGTAAGTCAGGCAGCATCTGAGGAGCAGGAGTGTCGACGTTTCAGGCATAAGCCCTTCAGTTCTGCACAGGCATTCCCTCCGTAACTCCCTCATTAGGTCCACGCTCCCTGCTCCCCCCCACCAAACCATCCCTACTCCTGGCACCTTCCCGTGCCGCCATAAGAAGTGTAAAACCTGCACGCACACCTCCCCCTTCACCTCCATCCAAGACCCCAAAGGGTCCTTCCACATCCAGCAGAGATTTTCCTGCACATCCAAACGCCTCATCCACTGCGTCCATTGCTCTCGAAGTGGTCCCCTCTACATTGAGAGACAAGACACCAACTCACGGAACATTTCAGGAAACATCGCTGGAACACGCACCAAGCAATCCCACTGTCTCATGTCTGACCACTTCAACTCCCCTTCCCATTCTCCCCAAGGGCATGCAAGTCCTGTGCCTCCTCCACCACCAAATCCAAGCCACCCTACGCCTGGAGGAAGAACACCTCATCTTCCAACTTGAAACCCTCCAATCACACGGCATCAATGTCGATTTCACCAGTTCCCTCATCTCCCCTCCCCCCACCTTATCCCAGATCAACCCTCCAACTTGGCACCACTCTCCTGAACTGTCCTACTTGTCCATCTTCCTTCCCACCTATCCGCTCCACCCTCCGCTCTGACCTACCACGATCACC
>NC_057710.1:70114669-70125239 GCF_004010195.1 Chiloscyllium plagiosum
CACACACACACCATGGGTGCTGGGGAAAAAGTAAGCACTACCACAGTTAGGCGGTAGTGTGGCGGTTAAAGGAGAAAGAAAAAAAACGACTATCAGAAGAAAAAAAAGAAAAAAGAAAAAAGAAGCATCAGGGGTTCTGTTCATTCTGAGAGCTGGCTCTGAGGGAGCTGGACCTGTGCGTGCAAGAACTCTCCTCCTTGAAGGTGTCTGAGGGGAAGGGGACTGTCCCTGGACCAGCTGCCCTACATAACAAAATAAATAAACAGGAGTGTCGCCCTTTGATGTGAAGGGCATTGCTTGTCACTGGCCACTCGGGTGTTTTCCTATCTTCCTGGTGGTGGAAATTGAATAAAGATTCATACACCTTTATACACAGTGTCTTTCACTGTGTCTCACACCTGCACACACACAACATGGGTGCTGGGGGGAAATATAAGCACTACCGCAGTTAGGCGGTAGTGTGGGGGAAAGAAAAAAGAAAAAAAAAGGGAAAAAAAGGAATGTCAGAGGTTCTGGTCTCTTAAAAAAATAAATAAACAGGAGTGTCAAAGGTCATGTTCTCTCTGAGAGCTGCCTCTGAGGAAGCCGGACCAGTGCCAAATACAATGCACGTGTAACCTGGATAACTTGGTCGCCAGATACCAGTTTCTGTGGCGTTAGTACAAGATGCTTTGGGCTGAATAGCTTTCTTTACTGCAATACTGTACTATGATTGTAGAGCTCTAATCATATTTCTTCAAGAAGGTAGTGGTTTTTTTGAACCGTTGCATCCTTTGTGATAATATTGCTCCCACTGGGATTGTCCTTTTTCCTCTTTCACTTTCATTTGATCAGTTGTTCAGTTCCTGGAGGCAGTCGGAGAGGTCATGAGGTCACCAGTGAGCAGCAGAGCCTGTCGGGATACCCGAGTATACAGTTTAAATTTACTTACTTTCAGATTGGGCATTGTTCAGTTCCTGGAGACAGTCAGAGAGGTCACGATGTTACATATTTTGGCAGTTGTTTTACCTGAAACACTACTCGGGTAGTGTCTCCTGCCCATTCTCCTCCTCTAACCAAAAAACAATTTCTGTGCATCAGATCGTAAGGTGACAAATGTTTCCTTTCGTGTTTATATTTCATTGGTCTATTTGGGAATTTAGAATAGTGGGAATGGAGGTTAGGGCAGTTGAATGTTCCTCCTGCAGTATGTGGGAGGTAAGAATCATCTCTGGTGACCCTGCTGACTTCATCTGCAGGAAGTGCACCC
This sequence comes from Chiloscyllium plagiosum, assembly GCF_004010195.1. Lineage (NCBI taxonomy): Eukaryota > Metazoa > Chordata > Chondrichthyes > Orectolobiformes > Hemiscylliidae > Chiloscyllium > Chiloscyllium plagiosum. The sequence goes on from NC_057710.1 coordinate 70,115,919, forward strand.
AACTCCAGCTCCTTGAGAACCATGTTAGGGAACTGGAACTGGAGCTGGATGAACTTCAGACCATTCAGGAAGTGGAGGGGGTTATTGGGAGAAGTTATAGGGAGGCAGTTACTCCACAGTCACGTGAAGAAAGTAGATGGGTTACTGTCAGGCATGGGAAAGAGAACTGGCAGGCAGTGCAGGGATCGCCTGTGGTGGTTCCCCTCCACAACAAGTATAGCGTTTTGGATACAGTTGGGGTGGAGCGACTTACCAGAGGTAAGCAATGGGGCACAGGTCTCTGGCGCAGAGTCTGTACTTGTTGCTCAGAAAGGAAGGGGGAAGAGGAGCAGAGCTTTAGTGACTGGGGACTCCATGGTCAGGGGGACAGATAAGAAGTTTTATGGGAATGAGACAGACTCACAATTGGTGTGTTGCCTTCCAGGTGCCATGGTTTGTGATGTCTCTAATCTGTTTTTGGGATCCTTGAGGGGGAGGGGGAGCAGCCCCAAGTCATGGTCCACATAGGTACCAGCGACATAGGTAAGAAGAAAGGTGGGGATTTAAGGCAGAAACTCAGGGAGCTGGGGTGGAAGCTGGGTAGAAAAAACAGAGTTGTTATCTCTGGTTTATTGCCTGTGCCATGTGCTAGTGAAGCAAAGAACAGGGAGAGAGCGGAGCTGAATACATGGCTATAGGGATGGCGCAGGAGGGAGGGTTTTGGATTCGTGGATAATTGGAGCTTTCTTGGGAAGGTGTGACCTCAACAAAGAGGATGGTCTTCACCTAAACCAGAGGGATTCCAATATCCTGGGGGGGATATTTGCTAATGCTCTTTGGGGGGTTTAAACCAATGCAGCAGGAGGGATGGGAACCGGAATTGTCATTCTAGTGTAAGGAGGTTGTGGATAGTGAGGTCAGGGATAGGTTTTCAAGCTCACGAGAGGGCACCGGCAAACAGGATGTTGGTTTGAAATGTGTGTCTGCTTCAATGCCAGGAGCATCCGGAATAAGGCGGATGAACTTGCAGTATGGGTCGGTACCTGGGATTTCGATATTGTGGCCATTTCAGAGACGTGTGTAGAGGAGGGACAGGAATGGCTGTTGCAGATTCCAGGATTTAGATGTTTGAGTAAGAGCAGAGAAAATGGTAAAAGCAGGGGGTGGGGTGAGGGGGGCAGCTTGCATTGTTAATCAAGGGTAGTATTACAGCAGCTGAGATAAAGTTTGAGGACTCATCCACTGGGGTAGTTTGGGCTGAGGTTAGAAACAGGAAAGAAGACTCACCCTGTTGGGTATTTTCCACAGGCCTCTGAATTGTTCCAGGGATGTAGTGGAAAGGATAACAAAGATGATTCTCATTAGCAGTGAGAGTAACAGGGTAGTTGTTATGGGGGACTTTAACTTCCCCAATATTCACTGGGAATACTATAGTTCAAGTAGTTTAGATGGGTCAGTTTTTGTTCAATGTGTGCAGGAGGGTTTTCTGACACAGTATGTAGACAGGCCAACAAGGGGCAATGCCATATTGGATTTGGTACTGGGGAATGAACCCAGCCAGGTGTTAGATTTGGAGGTAGGTGAGCACTTTGGTGATAGTGATCACAATTCGGTTATGTTTACAATAGCAATGGGCAGGGATAGGTATATACTGCAGGGAAAGTGTATAACTGGGGGAACGGCAATTATGCTGCAATTAGGCAAGATTTCAGGCAGAGGATGGGGAAGGAAACTGCAGAGGATGGACACACTTGAAATGTGGAACTTATTCAAGGAGCAGCTACAGCGGGTCGTTGATAAGTATATACCTATCAGGTAAGGAGGTAGTTGTTGAGAGAGGGAGCCATGGTTTACTAAAGAAGTTGAAACTCTTGTGAAGAGGAAGAAGAAGGTTTATATGAGGATAAGGCATGAAGGCTCAGCTGGGGGGCTTGAGAGTTATAAGTTAGCCAGAAAAGATTGAAAGAGGGGGCTAAGAAGAACCAAGAGGGGACTTGAGAAGTTATTGGCCGATGGGATCAAGGAAGACCTTAAGTCCTTCAATAGGTATATCAGGGATAAAAGAATGACTAGAATAAGATTAGGGCCAAAGATAGTGTGGAAAGTTGTGAGTGGAATCTGAGGACATGGGGGAAGTGCTTAGTGAATACTTAACGAGAGTATTCACATTGGAGAAGGGCAATCTTAGTGAGAATATGGAGATATAGGCTACTTGATTAGATGGTTGACAAAGAGGAGGTTTTAGCAACTTTGGAAGATCTGAAAATAGATAAGACCCCTGGGCTGGAGGAGATTTATCCTTGGATTCTCTGGAAAGCCAGGGAGGTGATTGCAGAGCCTTTGGGTTCGATCTTTATGTCATCATTGTCAACAGGAGTAGAGCCAGAAAACTGGAGGATAGCAAATGTTGTTCCCTTGTTTAAAAAGGGGAGTCAGGACAAGCCTGGTAACTATAGGCCCGTGAGCCTTACTTCGGTTGTGGGTAAAGTGTTGGAAAAGGTTATAAGTGAAAGGATTTATAATCATCTGGAAAGGAATAATTTGATTAGGGATAGTCAATATGGTTTGTGACGGGTAGGTTGTACCTCACTAACCTTATTGAGTTCTTTGAGAAGGTGACAAAACAGGTGGATGAAGGTAGAGCATGTGATGTATATGGACTTCAGTAAGGTGTTTGATAAGGTTCCACACAGTAGACTATTGCACAAAATAAAGTTTCAGGATTGAAGGTGATTTAGCGATTTGGATCAGAAATTGGCTAGCTGAAAGAAGACAGAGGGTGGTAGTTGATGGGAAATGTTCATCCTGGAGCTCGGTTACCAGTGGTGTACCACAAGGATCTGATTTGGGGCCACTGCTGCTTGTCATTGTAATTTCACATCATGATCTGGATGTGGGCATAGAAGGATGGGTTAGTAAATTTGCGGATGACACTAAGGTGGGCAGAATTGTGGATAGTGCTGAAGGATGTCGTGGGTTACAGAGGGACATAGATAAGATGCAGAGCTGAGAAGTGGCAAATGGAGTTTAATGCAGAAAAGTCTGAGGTAATTCACTTTGGAAGAAATAACAGGAATGCAGAGTACTGGGCTAATGGTAAAATTCTTGGCAGTGTAGATGAACAGAGAGATCTCGGTGTTCAGGTGCATAAATCCCTGAAAGTTGCCACCCAGGTTGCTAGGGTTGTTAAGAAGGCATATGGTGTGTTGGCATTTATTGCTAGGGGGATTGAGGTTTGGAGCCACAAGCTCATGCTTCAGCTGTACAAGACATTAGTAAGGCCGTACCTGGAGTATGCGTGCATTTCTGTTCACCTCATTATAAGAAAGATGCGGAAGCTTTGGAAAGGGTTCAGAGGAGATTTACTCGGATGTTGCCTGGTATGTAAAGGAGGTCTTACAAGAAAAGGCTGAGGGAACTGAGGCTGTTTTTGTTGGAGGGAAGAAAATTGAGAGGTAACTTAATCGGGATGTATAATATAATCAGAGGGTTAGATAGGGTGGACAGTGAGAGCGTTTTTCCTCGGATGGTGAAGGCTAACATGAGGGGAGATCATTTTAAATTGATGACTGATAGATGTAGGACAGATGTCAGGGGTAGTTTTTTCACTCAGAGTATTAGGGGCATGGAACAGTGTCTGCAACAGTAGTAGACTTGCTGACATTAAGGGCATTTAAATGGGCATTGGACATACATATAAATAATAATGGAATGGTATAGGTTAAATGGGCTTCAGATTAATTTCATAGGTCAGTGCAACATCGAGGGCTGAAGGGCCTGTACTGCGCTGTAATGTTACCTGTTCAATTTGCGTCTCAAATGTGCTCCCATGTCACTTTCTTTTAAAAAAAATTACAAGATTTTGAATCATAAGAAATGATGGTGTATGTCCAAATCAGGCTAGCATCTGATTGGAGGGGACATTTCATGGTTTTGTTGTTTTTGCTCTCCTTGTTAGTAAAGATCACAGAGGAGAGAGGTGTTATTGAAGTAAATTTGGTTTGTTGCTGCACTGCAGCCTGTAGATAGTGCAGCATACAATGAGGGAAGGGTATTTGGGGCATAAGGAGACCGGAATCTATCAGAGTGAACTATTCCATCTAAGTGAAAGGCATTGTTCCAGGCAGATTGGAGAGCCCGTGAGAATCTCCCACTATTATATCTACTCCAGAGCTGACAAAAGTGAACCTGCTGGCTCCTGAGCAGCAGGAAACTAGCTGTTGACTGGTAACATCTGCTACAAAGAGAACAGTGCTTCGCACTTTAGTATTCTCAGTAGTGCAAAATTAGAAATTTATATCTGAAAAATGTACTACTGAGTAGTTTTATATAAGATATTACTTGCAACATTTGCCATAGCAGTAAATTCCAATCGATGACAATTGAAAGCAGATCCCCTGAAACAACTGGGATAATTGCTGATATGTATCCAGTTGGAAAAACAGTATAAGATCTCCAGTTAAGTGACAGTAGCAATGCTTCTTACACTACAGTCCCAGTACTGGCACTACTGCCTTCCAATGCGTTTGTCCATTGAGCTGATTTTGCATAGTGATCTTGGAAACCTGCTGGTTAATCTGAATAAATCCAGTTACTGCAGTTGGCTTTGCTCACATCCTGCATCAAATCATACAGAAAAAAGGAAAAATGCACGGCAAAAAGTACAGATTTCATACTGAAGCAAACAGTAAAAGGACCATCCATCAACAAATTCTCTAGTTATTAACATTTAATAGATCCACTTACCTTGAATCTGAGAATAAAATTTGGCACTGAACAAGGACTACTAAAATGATTTTTGTGCTTTTGAACAAAATTGTAAAGAACAGCAAAACTAAATAGATTGAATGACCAAATATTTGTTCTAATGTTTCTGTTTGTAAAACAAAGCAATGGAAGTGTTTTATGGTGAAAACAACAGAACTGAAATATAGGCTAATAGCAGCAACCTTTGAATTCCAAGTGTGCCATAAATTCTTTGCTGAAGAGTAAATGAGGAGTATGAAAAGAATGAAAGTTAAAAATGAAAATGGAAGTAACAGATCATTTCTAATTAGCAGTAGTGTAAGGTGACTCTGAACTAGTGCCGACATCATTGGGGAAATCTATGCAATAGGAAGCAGAAGCGAGTTCTTTCATTTGCTGTCTAACTCGAACATGTGGATGTGTTAATTAAGCCTAACTGCCAAGCGTTGAAGGATGAAGGATTAGAGTTGATCAATGGTTGTTCATATTGCAGTTTTGAAAAATGAGAATATCTGTGGTTTTAACTTTGTGTCTGCTTTGTCCTGCGACTTGCAGTATGCATTAACATGTTCAGCTTTAGACTTAGAGTTCAGTTTTGAAGCAGTTCTGCACCTCAAGAATAATTTTCTTGAAGAGGTGGCATAGTGGCTGAGTGGTTAGCACTACCACCTCACACCACTGGGGACCTGGGTACAATTCCAGCCTCAGGTGATTGTCTATGTGCAGTTTGCATATTCTTCATGTGTCTGGGTGGGTTTCCTCCCACAGTCCAAAGATGTGCACGTTAGGTGGATTAGCCATGCTAAATTGCCTGTCGTGTCCAGTGATGTATAGGTTAGCAATGGGAAATGTAGGTTATAGGGTAGCGAGGTGAGTCTGGGTGGGATGTTCTTTGGAGAGTTGGTGTGGAATTGTCAGGCCTGTTTCCATAGTGTAGGGATTCTATGAAATGCCCAGTACATCTCTATCTTTGACAGTAAATCTTTTTGGAATTATTATTTTTCTATCCATTTCTTCTTTGTGTTTGCTCTTATCCCTTTAAAGTTGTTTTACATCTAAAGTACCTCAATGCTGTTAATAACCTGCTACCTTTAGATTTGAATTCTCATGTTAAATCAATGTCTTAAATCTGGTATCCTAAAGTTTCCTTAAACTTTATGCTCTGTTCTGCAGTTGTAGTATGACAAGTCATTCACTGAGCTTTAAACTCTGTAGGCCAGCAAAGCTGCACTGTATTATTATTTATAACCTGAAAATATATTAAATGACAACTGCTGTGCTACTTATTGGGGTTCCCACACCCTATTCAACAGTCAAATCCCAATTTCCACAAACTTCTCTCACACTCTGCTGTGAAGGTACAGGTTTACTGCTCCTTCATTGGCAAAATGGATGTTTTCCCATCTTCCATGATCCAAAACACAGTACACATCCCTGTTCGCAGTTCCTTTTTTTAAGACAGTTCTTTAGCTATGGCTTTAATAAATCTTCTCAGTGAAATCCTCAGTGCCATTATCTGCTAAAAGTCTTGAAAATTTTTGAAACGTGTTTTCTGTTGGGCTCTTCCTCTTATATCTTCCTTTTTGTCCCCTTACATGAACTGTGCCACTTTTGAGATACTGCGACCTCAATATAAACTCTTTTCTAACCCTTGCTATGTAAACCGTGGCTTTGTTTCATTATCATCACTTCTTATCAGACTCTGGGTATCAACCATGATGCCTGTGATTGGAGTTGTTTTCTGCCACTCTCTTCAAATAATTCTCCCTTCTCTGTTGAGTCTGATTATCCGTTGAGATTAAACCGTTGAACAGTTTTACAGGAAGAAGCATTTGCCTTACATAACAAGGTGTACTTTATTGCATGCTAGCAATAGGTACAATTAACATTAACTAGTTTTACATAATTACAGCTATTGGAGCATGTCTGTCTCTATGGGAACCCTATGCAAGACTGACTGATTCTCTGTCCAAAGACTATGTTACGTCGTCAGATTGGGTGTAGCTAATACATTTTCTGTATTCATGATTCGGAGATGCCAGTGTTGGACTGGGGTGTACAAAGTTAAAAATCACACAACACCAGGTTATAGTCCAACAGGTTTAATTGGAAGCACACTAGCTTTCGGAGCGACGCTCCTTCATCAGGACAATCACCTGATGAAGGAGCGTTGCTCTGAAAGCTAGTGTGCTACCAATTAAACCTGTTGGACTATAACCTGGTGTTGTGTGATTTCTAACATTTTCTGTAATAACTTTCAGAATAACATTACATAGCATTATTCTGTTCAATGTTTACTCTTGAATCAACATCACTGTTAAATAGATTTAATTATCATTATTTCCACACTGTAAAGTAATCTAATCTAATCTAAAATTACAAGGCTGTTGTGGGAGGTTGCTGTGCATCCATTGTCTCCCCATTTCCTACATTTCAACAACAACTACACTTCAAAAGTTACTTAATTGGCTGTAAAGTGGTTTGAGAGATTATGAGGTCATGAAAGGCTTCATTTAATAGCAAGTGTTTCTTTCCTTTTAATGTATAATGCTAGTAAGATTATATGGTATGCTGTTCTTCCTCTGTTATTCACACATAGTATTCCAAACCAATTCACTGTGAATACCTGTAGGATTTTTTTTCTTCTCCATTCACATGTACTCATCTCTCTTAAAACCTCTTGGCTCTGTGATTCTTGTGATTAGTGACTCATGTTCTGTGATGTTGTCTTGGCTATCACACTGTGATGTCAAAACAAGAGAATCTTGACTATCTTGAAAATTTCATATTACCGCAGCGTTCCTTTATTGGGAGCTGATCGAGTGAGAAACCAGGGCAGCAGTGAGCAACAAGGCTGCCAAAATACTGACCAGCTCAATCAAGTATTGCCTGTCAGCAAATCAGATGTTATGGATCACAGAAATAGGATTGGTTAGCTTGGATGGCAATGTAGAGTGATACCAACAGCATGGGTTCAGTTCCTGCAACCAGCTGAGATTACTGTGAAGGACTGTCCTTCTCAGCATCTCCCTGCACCTGAGGTGTGGTGAACCTCAGGTTAAACTACCACCATCCTGTATCTCTCTAAATAGAGAGCAACTCAATGGTCTGGTAGGATTATGGTTACTTTAGTTTAAAAGGAACAGGAGGATCGACGTTTCGGGCATAAGCCCTTCTTCAGGAAGCTTATGCCTGAAACGTCGATTCTCCTGCTCCTTTCATGCTGCCTGACCTGCTGCGCTTTTCCAGCAACACATCTTTCGGCTCTGACCTCCAGCATCTGCAGTCCTCACTTTCTCCTTACTTTAGTTTAAGTATGGAATGTAAATGAGCAAGATATTTGATAAAGCAAGTCAACAGCATCGCTTGAGAAGGTAGTTTGTTACATTTGCATCATTAGCTACAACAGGCTGTGAACGGTACATGATCACTTTACAGCCAATGAAATAGCTTTTGAAGTGTACTCAGTGTTGTAATGTAATAAATGTTACTGCCAACATTGGAATAGCAAGATCCAAACAACACCAATTAAATAAGGACCATATAATTTGAGTTTCTTGTGATGTTGGTTGACTGTTCAGTCGGTTCTGCTCTAACATGTGTTTGTTCAAAACGAATTGGCTTTAATGTGATTGAAGAATTTACACTGTTACTTTCCTTACCTGTGTTGGCTACATTGCAATTCTGGCCCCATTAAGTTAAATGGCGCGGCTGTTGCGTCATTTTCCTATAACGCGAGCACACAAGATCAGAACTGACTGTACTTGACATTGAGGGTAACCAACTGCAGAAAGTGGCAGAGGAGAGGATATTCCACTTAAATTCTTTGATCAGACGAAAATGTATTTGAAAAGGAAAGATGCATTCCAAAAGCAACTAAACAGTGCTCACAACAGGGGAATATTGAAAGCCTCAATGTTTTCATCTACTATGTTTTCAAAGTCTTCCACTGTGGAAGGACATCAGAAAGTAAATCAATTGTATTAAACATTTTGAAACTGTGTCATAGCAACCCAGAAAAAGTAAGAAAGTGACCACAGTCTTTGTGGACTATAGGAATAAGAAACAGCTGTCTGAAACATTGCTTGCAATTTAGAATAAGTAACAAGAGAGTTGAGATGTAAGGGTTTTAGATTCCTTTGAACAATGCACGCATTATGTAATAATAACTATGTTATCAACTATGAATCTACTGTGGATTACCACTCAACTGCTCCATAATAATCATTAATCTGTCAGTGTGGATGCAGTCAGACAGCAGCTGCATGAATTATGTCCATTGTGGTTTGCAAATCGTATTCAAGTATTTGGATTAGTGGTGCTGGAAGAGCACAGCAGTTCAGGCAGCATCCAAGGAGCTTTGAAATCGACGTTTCAGGCAAAAGCCCTTCATCAGGAATAAAGGCAGAGAGCCTGAAGCGTGGAGAGATAAGCTAGGGGAGGGTGGGGGTGGGGAGAGAGTAGCATAGAGTACAATGGGTGAGTGGGGGAGGGGATGAAGGTGATAGGTCAGGGAGGAGAGGGTGGAGTGGATAGGTGAAAAAGGAGATAGGCAGTCCGGACAAGTCATGGGGACAGTGCTGAGCTGGAAGTTTG
>NC_057710.1:70127168-70229219 GCF_004010195.1 Chiloscyllium plagiosum
CGTGCGGATAGTGCAATGATGGTCAGCTGTAGTATGACATGAACCCAAGATCCCAGTTGAGGCCCTCCCTATCGGTACGGAACTTAGCTATCAGGCTCTGCTTGGCCACTTTTCGCTGCTGCCTGTCCCGAAGTCTGCCTTGGAGGATGGTCACCCGAAGATCCGAGGTCAAATGTCCTGGACCGCTGAAGTGTTCCCCAAATGGGAAGGAACACTCCTGTCTGTTGATTGTTGTGTGGTGCCCATTCATTCGCTGTCGTAGCCTTTGCTCAGTTTCCCCACTGTACCATACCTCCGGGCATCCTTGCCTGCAACGTATAAGATAGACAATGTTGGCTGAATCACGAGTACCTGCCATGTACATGGTGGGAGGCGTCCCCACGTGTAACGGTGGTATCTATGTCCACACTTTGACATGTCTTGCAGTGCCAACCGTGACAGGGTTGGATGGAGTTGTCCTGAGAGCCGGGCAGCTTGCTACGAACAATGATCTGTTTAAGGTTTGGCGGTTGTTTAAAGGTGAGCAGTGGAGGTGTAGAGAAGGTCTTGGCGAGGTGCTCATCCTCATTGATAATGTGTTGCAGGTCACGAAGAACATGGCGTAGTTTTTCAGCTTTTGGGAAGTACTGGACAATGCAGGGTACCCTGTCGGTTGCAGCACGTGTCTGTCTCCTGAGGACGTCATTACGGTTCCTTGCTGTGGCACGTCGGAATTGGCGGTGGATGAGTTGAGCATCGTATCCCGTTATTTGAGGGCATCCCTGAGTACTTCCAGGTGCCTGTCACATTCCTCCTCATCTGAACAGATCCGGTGTACACGTAGGGCTTGTCCATAGGGGATAGTTGTTTGAATATATTTTGGGTGGAAGCTGGAGAAGTGTAGCATTGTGAGGGTGTCTATGGGTTTGCGGTAGAATGTAGTGCTGAGGTGTCCATCCTTGATGGAGATGCACGTGTCCAAGAATGAGACAGATAGTCGAGAGTAGTCCATGGTGAGTTTGATGGTGGGATGAAACTTGTTGATATCACTGTGTAGTTTTATCAGTGATAAAACTACACCATGGGTCCAAAGGAAGAAAATGTCGTCAATGTATCTGGTGTATAATGTTGGTTGGAGGTCCTGAGTAGAGAAGTCTTGTTTGAACCTGTGCATGAAGATGTTGGCATATTGGACTGCAAATTTGGTCCCCATGGCTGTTCCATGTGTCTGGATGAAGAACTGGTTGTCAAAGGTAACGACGGTGTGATCGAGGATAAAGCGGATGAGTTGTAGGACGGTGTCTGGAGATTGGCAGTTGTTGGTGTTGAGTACTGAGGCTGTTGCCGTGATGCCGCCATTGTGGGGGATGGTGGCGTAGAGTGCGGAAACATCCATTGTGACAAGGAATGTTCCTGGTTCGACTGGTCCATGGGTGCTGAGTTTCTGTAGAAAATCCGTAGTGTTGTGACAGAAGCTGGGGATCTCCTGTACAATAGGTTTCAAGATGCCTTCAACATAGCTGGAGAGATTCTCACACAGAGTCCCATTGCCTGATACGATGGGACGTCCTGGTGTATCGGCATTGTGTACCTTGTAAAATGTTATCCTTTTACCTCAATGAGGAATCCACCTCACTGTGGTTATTGAGACCATCAACTCTGTCTAACACATTATTATACTTTCTTTCTTTGCACGTCTTCCTGCCCTCGCCCAGAACAATGATAGGGTTTCCTTTGTCCTCACTTTCCAACCCATTTGTTTTCTTTGTTTTAACTCATTCATGGGATGTGAGCATCGCTGGTGGTATTGAGCTGCCATCTTAAACAGCTGCAGTCCAGGTATTGTAGACTGACCCACAATGCACCAGGATTTTGACACAGCAACACTGAAGGAATGGCAATATGTTTCCAAGTCAGGAAGGCTAGTGGCTTGGAGGGGAGCTTTCAGATGGTGGTCTTCCACTTATCTGTTGCCTTGTACTTCTAGATGGTGAATTCCTGCAGTGAATCTTGTATGTAATACACACTGCTGCTATTGAATGCCAGTGGTAGAAGGAGTGAATTTTTATGAATATGGTGACAATCAAGCGGGCTACTTTGTCCTAGATGGTATCAAACTTCTTGAGTATTGTTGGAGCTGCATCCATCCAGGCAAGTGAGACTATTCCATCACACTCCTGACTTGTGCCCTGTATGGCTTTGGTGAATCAGGATGTCAGTTCCTCGATGCAATATTTCTAGCCTCTGACCTGCTGTTTTAGTCACAGTGGCCATGTGACTAGTTCAGATCAGTTTCTGGTTAATGAGTACAGACACTACCACTGCTTCACAAGAGAGCCCCAGGAAGAGCTGTATATTGTTCCTTAGTGTATGATAAACCTTTTGATGTTTGAACAAACCACTGGCTCAGTAATTGTGCCAAAGCTAGATTAACCAATATAAAACAACATCTCCTCCATAAATTTGTGATTCCGTCACAACAGGACTAAGCAGTGTAAAACAGATCCATTTGAACTCAGCACTAAACTTAAATGACCCTGCTACATTTGGGTTTCACTCATGTGTAAATCATACCTTTCACCAACTAGCTAAAACTGGATCTATCAGAAATGGAGGCAGAATTTTGTTTCTCAGTTCTGTCCATCATTTCTGAATGTCTGCGGAGTTTATTGACTCCTTAAAAATCCTGCCGTTAGACTGCCAGGGAGAGAAGGATAGGTTGGAAAATAATACTGAGGTTCAGGATCAACCATGAGCTCTAATTTTTAATCTATTCTTGTGCTGTGAATGCTGCAGGCTCGGCCAACATTTATTGCCCTTACCAAATGATGGATGCTGGGTCCAGCCTGTGGCCTCATATCCCAATAATGAATAAAAAACATTAAGACTGAGGCTGATCCTCAACTTCAGCCCCCATTTCCACCCTATGACTTGTTGCGACCATCTCAAATCAGTGTTTTTTTTCAATTTAAAAGCCATTTCAGTCCATGACAGAGCCAAGGTATTACAATCAGTTGAGGGAATTCAAAAATAAATACTCCTTATTTTATTATCATGATACATTGCCTTCACGTCCTCCATGAGGCCACTATGGAGATCTATTTGTTAACAAGTTTGTAGCTCTAACACTATTTTTCAAGTTCTGAATGTTACCCTTTTTAAAATTGAATGTTAGAATTCTGGAGTCAATCATTCTGGTTAATCTAGCTTTGGAATGATTACTGAATCATTGGCATGTTTAATTAACTACAGCTTGACATGACTAGGTCTCACACTGCTGAAGCCATGATCATTTCACTCCACATCTTGCAGCTATATGTTCTCTTGCATCATAATATGGAAAGTACAATTTACAGTCTCACACACCGTAACATTATGGTTGGCCTCAAGTTATTCCACTCCATTTCAGAAACTGTGATTCAAAAATCTTTCAATGCCTAGCTTGAATATATTCAGCTAATAAACATTCAAAGTTCTTTTCCAAAGTTCTATTCCTCGTCAGTGCAGTCTGAACAGGTAAAGTCATAAAAGAATGAAAGTGTTGGGCACCCAGGCACAATATCCAAATCAAAAATATATATTAGGAAAAACAATGATCCCAACCCCTGGAAAATGTTCCTCTAGCCTTAAAAATATTTTGTATCTATGCTTCTGCTGTCCCTTTTATTCCATGAGCTCTCATATTACTCAAATATCAATCTAAAATACTTGGTTATGTGTCGAGCAAGGACAGTAGCTTACTGACATGATTCCCAATCTGATGTTCCCCCAAAGGCTGCTCTTAGTTATCATTATGTCCTTTAAACCACAGCAAATGTCATTTGTTCATTCATTCCTAGCTCAACAGGGACCAAGGACAGCAGTTCAGTGACATAGCTATCACAGTGAATAGTGCCTGAAAACTGAAGGTATCGATTAAAGGTGAGACGTGTCAACATACCGCAGTTGTATCCATATGTATAAGCTCCAACAATGTTAACTGTCCCACTATCATAGAGAAAAATAAGTTTGTACAGGAGTTGGCATTTTCACCAAATTTTCAAAACAAGATCTGCAAAATGCCCATCAGTGTAAATGATTAAATCATAATATGCTGCTCCTTGACAGGTTCCTGTTGAAGCTATAGTTATATAGTTAAAGAAACAAGGAGAATCTCATGGAGACTCAGGGTAAGACTCTCATGAAAAGAATTTACTATCTCGGGTTAGATAAGACTTCAGCCTTGAGCTCCATGAAACTGGTTTTAGTGAACTGTGTAAATAATTGCCTGCTATTCAGTTTTACTTTTCTGCAATTTTTTTAGTACTTTAATACAGTATGCAAGCTAAGAACTTTTCTTTTACTGATTTATACAGCAATTTTTGATTTGCAACTTTTTGTCACTAATTTTCTCCTTGCTTTTCACATTCAGAAGTTCAGAATTTTTTAATTGGCAGTAAAGCTGACTTGAAGTGGGCGAATCTAATCCCCTTAAAACTGGGAAAATTTAGTTCAGAAGGGAAGTTAAAAAGCTAGAAGACTGACACTGAAAGACCATCATCTAGAAAGTGGCCATTTCTGGTTCGAATGGAGACAATAGAGGGCATGGGCTGAATGGCCAGTGAGAGAAACCAAGGGTCTCAGTGCTCCTCCTGTTTCTGTAACTCTTATTTCATCCCTCCCTAACAAATCCATCATCTGTTAGTTGCCCAGAATTGGGATCTGTAATCAGTTGAATAGTTTTATGCAGGTTTCGCAAAAGCACTTGGCTTTTGTACACTATGCTTCTTTTCACACAGCTCACCAAAAGCCAGGTTTCGTTATGATAGACTTTAAACCCATGACTTTGCAGACAATTACATAGAACTTGAACATTCATATTATTCAGTCAGCTGCATTTCTTTGTGCCTGGCTCTATCCAATTACTGGACAATAATGTCAAAATACCTTTAACTTTCTGAACCAAATAAGAGGCGCAGTTAGTAAGTTTGCAGATGACACCAAAATTGAAGGTGTAGTGGACAGCGAAGAGGGTTACCTCAGATTACAACAGGATCTGGACCAGATGGGCCAATGGGCTGAGGAGTGGCAGATGGAGTTTAGTTCAGATAAATGAGAGGAGCTGCATTTTGGGAAAACAAATCTTAGCAGGACTCATATACTTAATGGCAAGGTCCTAGGGAGTGTTGCTGAACAAAGTGACCTTGGAGTGAAGGTTCATGACTCCTTGAAAGTTGAGTCGCAGATAGATAGGATAGTGAAGAAGGCGTTTGGTATGCTTTCCTTTATCCGTCAGAGTATTGAGTACAGGAATTGGGAGGTCATGTTGCAGCTGTACAGGACATTGGTTAGGCCACTTTTGAAATATTGCATGCAATTCTGGTCTCGGGAGGATGTTGTCAAACTTGAAAGGTCTCAGAAAAGATTGACAAGTTTGTTGCCATGGTTAGAGGATTTGAGCGATAGAGAGAGGTTGAATAAGCTGGTGCTGTTTTCCCTGGAGCGTTGGAGGCTGAAGGGTGACCTTAAAGAGGCTTATAAAATCATGAGGGACATGGATAGGATAAATAGACAAAGTCTTTTCCCTCTGGTGGGGGAGTCCAGAACTAGAGGGCATAGATTTAGGGTGAAAGGGGAAAGATATCAAATAGACCTAAGGGGCAACTTTTTCACACAGAGGGTGGTACGCTACTGCTGCCTGGGATTTGCCTAAAGCCAACTCCTGGACAAAACAAAAACACTGCTGCCCAAGGCCTGCCTGCACCGCTGCTACTTGAGCCCTACAACACCAGAGACTGTTGCTGCTGTCGCCTGGGCCACCCAGAAAACCATCCAGTAGCACAGCATGGTGAGCCCCAATACTGCAGGCCCCAGCCACATCCACGCCAGAGTAGCTGCTGCCTTAGGCTCGGCTGCTCCAACCCTAGCTACAAATCCGACCCCCTTCAGGCACCTGACTAAACCCCTGGGGGTTAAGGCCTACCCACAGATGAACATGACCATCAAGGCTTGCAGCAAGGTCATGGTTAGTGTGGTTGGCCCACTTGCCATTGTCGCTGCAGCCTGCATGTACAGGAAGACCGTATTCTTCCTTAGGACTGAGCAGGTGGTCCATCTGGCAGTGCAGAAGGGGCTCACTGTGGGCAGGACTTTCCTCCCTGTCAACCCACTGGAGGTCACAACCCAGAGGATCGTGATTTCCAACAACCTGCCCTTCATTGCCAGTGAGCTCCTTCTCCCCCATTTCCAAACACTGGGGGACATCTGAACAGGTATCCAACCACTCCTGCTCGGTCTGAAGGACCCTATCCTCTGACATGTGTACTCCTTTCGAAGCCATGTGTTTATTTGCCTGGCCCAGGAGGAGGTCACCCAGGGCTCATTTACCCTCCTCCACAAGGGTATGGTCTACAACATCTTCTGGATGGCAGACAGCATGCAGTGCCACTTGTGTCACAGGGTGGGGCACATCAGAATGAACTGTCCCACCCAGAAGGCTGCCTAGCCCACACTGGCAGCCACAGGTGGTGCCACCTCATCCACGCCCCCTCCCCCTCAGACAACACCACAAGCCCCATCAGCAGGGGTTAAACCAGGGGCTACTGGTACCTCAGCCTCTGGCAAGGGGTGAGCATACAGCTGGTCAGAAGGCACAGACAAAGACACTACGTGCCAAGCCCACCCCCATGGATGGAACCCCATGCCCTCCCTCAGGATTGGACCCTCACCTTGCTCCACCACAGCACAAGAATGCCTCTGTAGCTGCACCAGTGTCACCCTGCGCAGGAACCCTGACCCCCACCCCTCCAGATCCTGTACGTGTACCCATAACTTGCTTCGTTGATTCCCCACCACCACCCCTGTAATGTCCACCCCTCCCCCCCAACCCAGTCCCTGAACCCCACCGTGTGGCATGAATCCTTGAGGAATCTATGCCCTCTGACTGACACCTACCCCACGGTGACAACTCCTAGGGAACTTGGCCCTGAGGTTCCAGAGCCCTGCCCCACTCAGCTGGAACCCAGCTTTTACGCTCCCGCTCCTGTCTCTCCAGGTCCTGGGCAGGAAGTAGGGCAGCACCACCCGACATCCCAAGCGTGGGACAGGAAGTGACACAACTAGCTCTCCCTTCACTCACCACACCCCCTGCTTTCCCCCATCCAATAATGTTCCTGGAGAGGCTGGAGGGAGGAGCCTTGAGTCCCATGACCACCAAGGTGGGCGGGGAAGGGAAGGCCCATAAATTACCCCCTGCCAGCCTAGGGAAGAGGTGCTGCACCCTGGAGGGGAGAGACTTCTAGGTGGCATGTCAGCAGTGCTGACCCTCCCCAGGGATGAGCCCATGGCATCTTGTGCCTGTCCATGACCTAACCTGCCTGTGCCCTCTATGGGCTGCAGCAGGTCCTTCTGATGCTGCTGCTGTTCTGCCAGCTCCTGGGGATGACCTAGAAACCAATGTGGGCCATACGGCACGCCATGGTATTTTAAATACAGCTAGGTCATTGAGAGGTGGAGGGGAGGAAGGTATTATCCTCGCTCCACCCTCTCCCCTCCCAGACTGTTCCTCCAGGTGTCTTGGCCTTGGGGGAAGAACCTTTTCTCTCCCCTCCCCTCCCCCCCCCAAGGAGCTGGGTGTCCTGATGTCAGGAGAGAAATGGGGCCCTGAGCCTCTTCTGCCCCATGACCTGACCTCAGGGCATTCTGGGAAGGGGTGCACTGAGGATGTTACTGCCAGTGACCCTGAGGGTGGGGTTGCTGGAGGTTTGAGGCCAGCTGGTGGTGCCAACTCTTGGTGGGGGAGAGGCAGGCGACAGAGGATGACTTCCTGGAGGAGGGTTCAGGCTTGGCGGTGGACAGTGGGGTGATGTGGAGTCTATCTCCAGTGAAGTTACTGACTCCCAGGTGCTCCCCACCGAGTTGCCTTTCATCCCTCGCCGGGAACTCCGGGAATTTATAGAGGAAACTCGAAGTACCCGGGATAGAGCTCAACTGGCACGAGCGTGTGTACTGGTCAGTCCAGGCTGCTTTCCAAGAACCTAGGCAAGGTATAAACAAGTAAAATTGCGTAAGGAATTTCCTGGGTGCACTCCTGGTGAGGATGAGGGACTTTTGTGCCCCTCTCTCATCTTCCCAGTAAATGTATATAGTTTTAATTATATTGGTGGTGGTTGCACAATACTGCTGACATGAACACAACTACAGCCAGCCTCCACCTCAATGGCAGCAGCGAGTCACAGTGCAGATTCCAGACCTTCTCGGCCCTACCCTAGGAGATGAACCCACCTGGCTCCTGGAGTGGCCAAAGGGGGATCTACAGAAGTCACCTCACCTGCAGGTCAGGTAGGGTGGTGATCTTGTTGGCCCACATTTTCAGCTGGAGATCTTGGGGATCAGGGAGTCTGTGCCAGGATGTTTGCTTCACCTGACGGTGTGCCTTTGTGAATGTCCACGCTCCTGTAGTTGGACCGATGCAAATGTGCTTTTGTGGAGAAGTGTCCTCTCATCTCTCCTCCATCGAAGACCAGTGCATTCTCCTTGGGAGATTTCAAATGCATCCTCAAGGAGAGGGACCACAGCAGTGCTCAGTCTGGTTTGGTGTCTGGGAGGAGGTTGGGGGACTTGGTCAAGTCCTTTAACCATGTGGATGTCTGGCAGAATCTCCATCCCAACTCCATCACCTTCACCTTCATGAGGCCTGGAGTTGGAGTGTCTGGAATTGACCGCCTACATTTCGCAGGCGTGTGCCTGCTGCTTTCCGGCAGCCTCCATGCGGCAGGTGCCGTGCATGGGCCATCACCTGGTGTGGGCAGAACTCCTTCCATTCGGTGCTTGGCTCAGGTCTGCGTACTGGCACTTTAACAACCTGCTGCTGGAGGATGAGCGGTTCCGGGACGCGTTTCGTTGGCTCTGGGCCGGCTGGAGAATGAAGCAGGGTAGCTTCCCCTTCCTGAGGCTATAGTGGGACGTGGTCAAGGCACATGTTTGTGTTTTCTCCGGCGTACACCTGATAGGGGTAGTGACAAAGAGGCAGAAATCAAGGAGTTGGGGAAGGAGGTGTTTGATCTGGAGTCAGTCTCGGACAGCCCGATGTGGACCCGGCCCTGCAGGGGGTGTACAAAGTGAAGGAGGCCGTGCTCTGAGACCTGCAGCTCATCAGGTCCTGGGGTGCGTATGTGAGGTTGGTGGATCCAGTTCCTCCAGGACCTGGATTCTGGCTCCCCTTTTCGTCTACTCGCTTGGAAAAAAGACGTGGCACCCGTCAGCAGCTCCTTGTCCCTGGTCCCTTGTCTCTGATCCAGAGGGTATCAGGGCCCAAATCCACTCATTACATGGCTCTGCTCTCTCTGGATCCATCCAATAAGGATGCTCAGAGTTCTGTGGGAGGACCTGCCGCAGCTCAGTCCTGAGGATGCTCAAAGGCTCGACGCTCCTAGCTGACCAGCTCTCGAGGGGTAAGCCCCTGGGGCTGGATGGGCTGACTGAAGTTCTTCAGGGTGTTCTGGGACATCCTGGGGAGGGACTACGCGCAGGTCCTGGGGGAATGTCCTAATACCGAAGAGCTGCCCCTTTCTTGGCAAAGGGCGGTCATCGTCCAGCTACCAAAGAAGGGGAGCCATTGTTCCTTAAAGAACTGTTCCTCCTCAGCACAGACTACAAACTTTTCACCAGGGTGTTGGCTTCTTGCCTGGCTTCTGTGCTGGCTCACATGGTTCACCCGGACCCGTCCTACACCGTTCTGGGCTGGAGGATATACAATAACATCCACCTGTTCCAGGACCTGGTCCATTTCTGTTGAGGGGCTGGTCTGCCGAAGCCTTCCTACCTCTCAACCAGGAGAAGGCGTTCGACAGGGTTGATCACGAGTACCGGTTCGGGACGCATATCGTCGCCCGGATCTGACTTTTGTACGCCGCTGCAGAGTGTCTGGTTAAAGTTAACGGGACCCTGACGGCACTCCTTCGCTTCGGGAGAGCTGCCCCCTGTCCGGCCAGCTGTATTCCCTGTGCGTGGAGTCTTTCTTGCGCCTCTTGCGGAGGAGGTTGTCGGGGCTGGTTCTGCGCGGTGCGGGCACCGGGGTGGTCCTCACGGCCTACGCCGATGACGTGCTCCTCACTTTCACTGACCCGGCTGACCTGGGGAGTCGAGTGCTGGTCGTACACCAGCTGGTGGCCGCCATGCTGTGGTACCGGCTGGTCACTTTGGTCCCTCCTCCTGGCTTTGTCGCTGACATCCAGAGAACGTTGGTCGACTTCTTCTGGGACAAAAAGATGCATTGGGTCGCTGCGCAGGTTCTGAGTCTCCCTCTTGCGGAGGGTGGTCAGTCGCTGGTCTGTGTCCGCACCCAGGTCACGACGTTCCGTCTTCAGACCTTGCGGCGATACCTTTACATTGAGCCTCCTCCTAGGTGTTGCGCTCTGGCGACGTATTATTTTCTGCCAGGTGCGTAACCTCAACTACGACACGCAGCTCCTGTTCGTCGACCGTGACGGTTTGGAGGTCGCCCTCAAGACGCTGCCTGTCTTTTACCAGGACCTGATCACTGTCTGGAACATGGTCGAATCGTGTCATGCCTACCCTCCGGCAGGAGTAGCGGCTGTCGTCAGGGAGCCGTTGCTCAGGAATCCGCACCTCCGTACTCACGGGTTTGAGTGGCTGTCAGAGGGGAGGGCCATGGCGGCGAGGGTGACCAGGGTCAGGGACGTGCTGGGTGCCAGGGGCCTGGGCTGGACGCTGCCACGGGACATAGCGGGCAGGGCAGCGATAGACGTCCGGTACGTGGCCACCGCCATCCGATGCTTTAAAATGGCGGTGCTCGGACCCGATATAGTGCACCAGTTGGAGGACGCTCAGGTGTGTGGTGGGATCCCGTCCGCGCTCACCTCAGCCCAGACGGAATTTCACATTGGCCCCAAGGTCCCGTACTTCCTGCGGGAGCCTGTGCCCCACAACCTGAGCCACCTCCGGAATTTTAATTATTGTCCCTTTTTTAAGGATGTAAAAAGGCGGGCCCTGTATCGACTGCTGCTGCACACCTTCCACCTCTTCTCCCTCATCCACCGTCTGGACACGCCTTGGGGTTCCCATTTGCCACCAGGCGGTGGGGATCCCCAGTGGAGGGCTCTCTAGATGGGAGTCCTCCCCCTTTCTCTCGGGGATCTGGGGTGGAGGGTGCTGCACGCAGTGGTCCCCTGCAACTGCAGATTGTGGTGGTTCATGGACTCCCAGCCCAACTACTTGTTCTGTGGAGTCCGTGGACTATGTATATATTGGGTGTGGGTGTTTGCACTCCCTTTTTGATTTTCTTAAAAACCTCCTCCTCTGCTTTTGGTTGCACTTCAGTCCCACGCTCCTGATCTTTGGGCACCCGGTACGGAGGGGGGAGGGCAGGTCTGAAAACCTCCTCGTGGGTCTGCTCCTGGGCCTTGTCAAACTGGTCATAAACAGGTCCAGGCAGCGGGCCGTGGAGGGGGTCGTTAGGGCCGACTACCTGCCCCTCTTCCGCGGTTACGTTAGAACCTGGGTGTCTCTGGAGAAGGAGCACGCGGTCTCCACCGACACCCTGGAGTTGTTCAGGGAGAGGTGGGCGCTGCAGGGAGTGGAGTGCATTATTTCCCCCCAACTCTATTTTGATTTAATACCTGCCTTTCCCTTCACAGTTTGATCACACAGCATTGCCCTTTGAATTGAAGGGCACTGCTTGTCACTGGCCACTCAGGTGTTTCCTTTCTTCCTGGTGGTGGAAATTAAATAAAGATTCATACACCTTGTGTCTCTCATTGTGTCTCACACCTGCACACACACAACATGGGTGCTGGGGAAAATATAAGCACTACCGCAGTTAGACGGTAGTGTGGGGGGGGGGAAAGAATTGCAGTGTCAGACATCCTGTTCACTCTGAGGGAGCTGGATCAGTGTCAAAAACTCTCCATGTATAAATAAAGGGTGACTTGGTGATGGGATATTGGCATCTGTGACTTTATTTCTGTGGCAATGAGAGAAAAGCATGCTGCTGAAGAAATTGGCTCTTAACAGTCATCTTTGAGTTGGTGTAAAATTTTCTGGCATCACGCTGTTATTTGGGAAGCTTGACCTATTTGATCCTTCCACTAAAGGATGGGCCCAATAAGTGGGAAAAATGAATTATTTTTTCCAGTCAAATGACAAAAAAACAAAAAAACCTGACTTCATCCTCAGCTTGAGGAAGAGTTCTCAGCTACCTGGGCAGACTGTCTGTCTGTGCTGTTCCAGCTGAGTCAATTTCGCTTCTGCAATATCCCTATACTAATAAACTGTTTACTCCTGCGATCTCTAATTTACAGGGTTAATTTCTCCAACAGTGCTGCATGCAGCGGTCCTCTGCAACTGCAGCTTGCGGTGGTTCACGGACTCCCAGCCCAACTGCTTGTTCTGTGGTGCAGTAAAGCCCGTGGACCATGTATATATGGGATGTGGGTGCTTGCACTCCCTTTTTAGTTTTCTGGAAAACCTTCTGTTCTGCTTTTGGTTGCACTTCAGTCCCATGCTCCTGATCTTTGGGCACCTGGTGCAGAAGGGGGAGGGTAGGTCAGAGATCTCCTCGTGGGTCTGCTCCTGGGCCTGGCCAAACTGGCCATAAGCAGGTCCAGGCAGTGGGCCATGGAGGGGGTCGTTAAGGCCGACTGCCTGCCCCTCTTCAGTGGGTATGTCAGAGCCCGGGGTCCCTGGAGAAGGATCACGCAGTGTCTGCCAACACGCTTGAGATATTCAGGGAGACGTGGGCACCGCAGGGAGTGGAGTGCTTTATTTTACCCCCCAACTCTATTTTGATTCAATCCCTGCCCTCCCCTTCACATTTCTGATCATGCAGCATTACTCTTGTTGAGGAGGGCACTGCTTGCCACTGGCCACCCTGGTGTTTCCTTTCTTCCCGGTGGTGGAAATTGAATAGATTTGTACACAGGTTGTCCTTCACTATGCCTCACACCTGCACACACAAAACATGGGTGCTGGGGAAAATATAAGCACTACTGCTATTAGGTGGTGGTGTGGGGAATAGAAAAATATATAACCAGGAGATTTAGAATCTCCTCAGTTTAGGGGACTGACTCTGGGCCACAGTCAGCGTGTTTTTAAAAAGAAATAACCAGGAAAGATTTTCAGGGAAAGGTGGACACTGTAGGGTGTGGAGTGTTTATTTCCCTCTCTGACTCTATATTTTGATTTAGTCCCTGCCTTCCCCTTCACTTGTTTGTTCACCCAGCATTACCCTTGTTGAGAAGGGCACTGCTTGTCACTGGACACTCGGGTGTTTCCTTTCTTCCTGGTGGTGGAATGCATATAAAAATCTATGCACATGTTGTTCTCCACTATGTCCTACACCTGTGCACACACGCACAACTTGAAAAAAACAGAAGATTGGAATCTCGCCAGTTCAGGGAAAATAACCAAAAAAATAAAAACAGGGTTTAGAACTTCCTCAAAAAAACAAAAAAACGCAGGACATTAGAATCTCCTCAGTTGAGGACTGACTCCGAGCTGGCTGGCCACAGCCAGTGCACTGTGCACTAGTAAATAAAAGGTGACTTGGTGATGGGACCCAGCCTCTGTACAGATATTTCAGTGGCGACAAGAGAAAACAGGACCCACGTGAAGAACATTCACTTGCAACAATCCTTTTTGGATTTGGATAAACATTTCTGTCATCGTGCCTCTATTTGGGAAGCTTGGCTCATTTAACCATGCTGTCAAAGGCTGGGCCCAGTATGTGGAAAGAATGCAGTATTTTCTCTGGACAAATGGCATTCGGACAGTTGAAAAGCAATGAGTAATCCTTCTGACTGCATGTGGAGCTGCAGCATCTTCAGTTATAAGGGGCTTAACTTTCCCAGAGGCACCAGACATTAAAACCTTCCAAGAGTTGACAGAGTTGGTTAAAGAATATTATGACCCAAAACCTCCTCTAATCTTGAGATGTTATTGGTATATTTGGCAATCCATATTGGGATTTTTGACAAGGTGACTGACAGTGGCATGTGATTTTGGGTTGACAATGAATGAGATTAGATTAGATTCCCTACAGTATGGATACAGGCCTTTTGGTCCAACAAGTCCACGCCGATCCTCCGAAGAGTAACCCACCCAGACCCTATATTTACCCCTGACTAATGTCCCTAACACTATGGGCATTTTAGCATGGCCAATTCACCTGACCTGCACATCTTTGGAATGTGGGAGGAAACCGGAGCACCCGGAGGAAACCCATGCAGACACGGGGAGAATATGCTCCGCACAGACAGTTGCCTGAGGCAGGAATCGAACCTGGGTCACTAGCACTGTGAGGCAGCAGTGCTAACCACTGAGCCACCTTGCCGCCCAATGCTGCGAGATGATTTGGTAAGTGTGATTAATGACATAACCATGCAGAAGCGCTTACTAGCTGAAGCCCAATTGGACTTCGAACAGGTACCGCAGCTGGCCTCATAATTAGAAAATATGGCAAGTGGAGCATGGGAACTATAGGGCATTCCAATGGAAGTGGACACCTCACCTGTCTGACTGAGGTTGGGGAACACCACTTGAGTGCAGCTCACTGCAGAGCCTCACGTTGGGCATGTCCTGACCATAGGGACTCTAAGCCAGCCCACGGCAGAACCCCACAACAAAGCCAAGCCTCGGCCAAAAGGCTAAACAGTTCTTCAGGATCTGGTCCGGTGAGCCATTGTAGTTGCTACTGGAATGTGGACTCAAAATAGCAAAGGAGTCCTACAAGGCCTGACTTGAGTAGGAAAACTTGCCGAGCAGTGTCCAGGAGAGCGCATATCATGGAAAGTTCCCCTACATACCAGTTGGAACAATTAAATTGCTTAGTCCCACCCAAATTGGAGCCAATTAAAATGAAGATTTGGTTAAATGGTCACCCAGGTCCGATGGAGATCGAAACTGATGCAGGTGTGTCTGTGGTTGCAGAATCTGTCTTGAACAGGATTCGCTCAGGATTCCAACCTCTAAGCTTGTGTAAGGCTTCAGCCAGACTGAGAACATATGTTGGATAACCGTTGCAAATTAAGGGTATGACTTTGGTTCTGGCCTCCTATAAGAAGCAGTTGGTGCAGCTACTGCTGATGGTAGTAAAAGTCTCGAACTATTGGGGTGGATTTGGTTGAGAAAGATTCACCTAGGTTGGCTCAACATTTTTCGATTGGAAAATGGCTGCCTCAGTGAAGTCCTAGTGAAAATATGAATTTTTCAAGAAGGGCTTGGGACTATCAAAGGAACCAAAGCCACTTTGCATGTTGACCAGGACGCAATTCTGAGATTTTGCAAGGCCCGCCAGTGCCATTTGCCTTGTGGGCATAAGTAGAGATGGAAATTCGAAGGTTGGAAAGTGAAAGAATCATCAGACCAGTGCAGCTAGCAGAATGGGCAGCACAGGTTGAACCGATTGTGAAGCCTGCTGGCTCATGTTGCCTTTGTGGGTATTTTAAGCAAACAGTAAACCGCTTCTCACAGCTGGATAAATACCTGATTCCTTGCACAGAGGACTTGTATGCAAAGTTGGCAAGGGGAACTGTCCTTTACAAAGCTGGACATGAGCCACACCTACCTGCAACTGTGACTGGATGACGAGTCCCAGAGGTATGCCACAGTTAACACCCATAGGGTTTATACCAATATACAAAACTGCCATTTGGGGTATCATCAGCCTGTGCTCTTTTCCAGTGGACCATGGAGAACATTTTACAAGGGCTACCCCAGGTTGCCATTTATCTGGATGATATACAAATAGGGAAGACCAATAAAGAGCACTTGAAGAATGTGGACATACTTAAACATTTCTTCCAGATGACCTTAGAAGTGAAAAATGTGTGTCCCAGGCATCCCCATATGACTTACTTGGGTTACAGTCGACAAAACTGGGTTACACCCATTGGAAGAAAACCTGAGGGTGATCAAAGGAGCCCCTGCTCCTATCCCTGTACCAGAGCTTAGGTCCTTCCTCGGGTTAGTGACTTATTATGGAAAATTCATACATAACCTGGCTTCCATCTTGGCACCGTTACACCTGCTATGATGGCGAAGCCAAGAAGCAGCCTTTAAGGAAGTGAAAATGCACCTATCATCATCTAAGGTGTTGGCCCACTGTGATCCGAAGTGAGAGGTAGTGCTGACATGTGATGCCTCCCAGTACAGTATGGGGGTAGTGTTGGCTCACCGGTGGCCTTAGTGTATACTTCCCGGACTTTGGCTAATGTCAAATGCAAGTATGCCCAGATAGAGAAGGAAGGTTTAACGGTTATCTTTGGTGTGAGGAAGTTCCACCAGTTCTTTTACGGATGGGAATTTGTCATAGTAACAGATCACAAACCCCTGCTAGGGCTACTGAAGGAAGAAAAGGTGGTGTCATCCATTGCTTCCAGTAGAATTCAGCATTGGGCCCTTATTCTCAGTACCCACAAGTACAAGTTAGAACACCAGCTTAAATCTGATATTTCCAGACCTGTGGGAGAGGGTGAAATTCCAGCAGGAACACCAATACTGGTGAAATGCCTTCTGTAAGTGAGAGAAACAATTTAATTAAAGGGATGAAGATTGGTGCTGGAAATGGCCCTCTATGGGTACAGGGTGAGGTTGATATGAGGTCAGGTGCTGTGACTTACAATGTTTGGGTCGGTGACGCAAACCTGAACAACCATGTGCATCACCTAAAAGCTTTTACCTCACAAACAGCAAGCGCAATCATACCTGGCCCCTCCAAACAGCCAGAATGCCCAGCAAAGACTGCAGGTGCTCGCCCTCCAACTGGTGTCGAGGAAACCTTTGAGTCCGAAACAGATGCAGACTCGATATCGTTGCCGCTGGAAGAAGAGGAGAGAACTTTGCTGAGACATTTTGAACACAGGTGGTGGGCCATGGTCTGGTAAACACTGCCTAAATCAGAGTCTGAGTCAGAGGAACCAGACCTGGGCTGAAAATGTCACAAGAGAAGCTACAAATGAAAGACCAGGCCCACATCCTCAGCGTTGGGGAGAAGAGGGTAGGGATGGGGAGGGCAGTAGTGATTGGGACCAGGTGGACCTCATTGACTATGAGGTCATTGTTTTGGATTGTTAACCTTGGCCAATCAGGAAATTCCTGTCTTGGAATCTCCTCAGTTGAGGACTGACTCCAAGCTGGCTGACTCCAGCCAGTGTACTGTGCACTAGGAAAAAAAGGGTGAATTTGGTGACCGGAGCCAGCCTCTGTGCAGTTATTTTGATGGCTCACATTGCTCAGGCCTCGAGGGTTCTATCCTTCACCTGGTACTCCACCAGATCCAGCAAGGTCCGACTGAACAGTTCACCAGATATCACATGATACAAGAAAGAAAGGAAATAATAAGGAATCTGAGTCTTTTTACTCAGCAAACAAATACAGTTGTGCAGAGTGACAGAATATTGGCCGATTAACCTGCAATCAGGATGGTCGACGTGTCAGATTGGTATCTTCAGACACCGACTAACCTGAGGGACAAGCTCCTTAATCAACGAACCCAGGTCCCCTGAAAAGCACGGACTCTGCTGAAGAACACTGCCTGCTACCCCCATTCCTAGGCCCTAGGTAGCTGATTACTTTCAATTAGGAAATGGAGTAGGTCATTGAAATAGTTTAGTAAGGATGAAACCTTCATTTTAAAAGTAATTCTAGATTTTACTCCAAAGTTCAATTGTAAGATGTAGATGAGAATGCAACAAAGGAAACCACATGCCCATCTGGATAATCCCATAATCAAGTTTAGATTACTTTAGCTGCCTATGAAAAGCGATTGGAAAACCAGCAGAAAGTGGTTTTCCTGCACTAAGATTGACAACAGGACACCGCTGACAGGAGCAGTCCATTGTGCAAGTCAAACATCACAGAAGGGAATACAAACCATTTCCACCTTTAAATTCCATGTGATGTGGAATTAAATTCTATGTATGTGTCGAGGTCTCACAGTGGGAAGGGTAGTGAGACTGGGATGGGGTAGGGGAACAGATTGAAATCAAGGTGGGAGGAAGCTTTTTCTCAGAAGGCCGACTTTGGAAAATGGTACAAAAGTAGAAAGAGGGCACTTGAAGTAAGAATTATAAAATGAATCTTTACCACATTGTATAGTATGACCTGCCTAGTCACATTGTCTTTCCTGGTAAGAACCGACAAAGGCTGCTTGGTCTAGTGTTGTAGAGAAAAACTGCTTGGTAGTCAAACAAGTAGAGGGTCTTGTCTTAAACAATAAGTAGTTTATTGTATGATAGCAACTGTGTGTAAGTTACATTAATACAAATGACATTATTCCAGTATGGTAGGGTCTTAGTTCTTCGAAATCCTAAGCCGTTCTCTACCCTGTATCCCCACCTCCTCCTGATTGCCATCCCCTTTTCTCCAGCCTATATGACATCCGCATATTGTCTGATGCTTAAGGCATGTTTCAGTATTAATGCTTCTAGTTCCTTACAACCTTATAGAAATATTGCTGTTTCCTTTTCCACTCACAGTCCATGTAAGATGATCTGGCAGGCTTTTCCCTGCCCCTGAACCCTTTTGCCAGTCTCTAAGTTGAAGCTTTTTATGCTGTGAATAATTACAACCTAGAATACACTGCCTGAAAAGGTGTTGGAAGCAGATTTAATATAATCCTTACTTAACTGATATTGCTTTGCATAGGCTGAGACTTGTCACAACTAATCAGAACTTTCAGAATTATTTAAACATAAGCTACTAATTCATAGATTTTAATAAATTTTATTCATGCTTTTATAAAATTGATATAAACAAGCTAAAAATAATAAAGACAGTAAGCTAACATAACTGATGGAAAAATAAAAGATTCTAATACAAATTTTCCAAAAACAGTTTTCATTTTTCAACCAAAAATACTTGGTTGGAATAGAAATAGCTTGGAACATTTTTGTTCATTACATGGTTAATGGTTTCTTTTCCATCTATTATCTGGCATTCCTGGAATATATAACTCATAAGTTCATCTTGAGGTCACGTAGTAATAGTCTGTTTGTGTGAAACAAAATGCATAACTTATATTTCCATGCTTATTCTGACAACGTTGATTTAAACATCTTCTGCTTTGACATCGAGAATCAGCATCAAAACCTTCCAGGTTTGATAGATTCCAGGTGACTTACAAACCTTTGCAATGTCATGTCAAGGTGCTTCTATCTCAAAATCAGAAAGTCAGCATTCATTGCATTATTGGAACATTTCTGTATCCCTCATGAGCAGCCTTATACAATTTCTGGGCTAAGATTGTCAGTTTGTGTTGAAGTATCAAAAGCTGAGCAATTTATATGGAAGGTGAAGAATTATTCCCATTAATTATTGAAGACTGACAGCTGAGGATACCAAAATACATATGGTATGAGTATTGGAGTCAGGACCAGGCATGCCTAAAATGAGGTATCAATCTGGTGAAGCTAAAACACTAAACTACTTGCATACCAAGCAGGGGAACCAGCGATCAATAGAGAGAAATAAATAATTCCACACCCATCAGATCTAAACTCTGCGGTCCATATTCAGTTGTAATTGGTGGTGGACAAGGAAACAAATAGCAGGAAGTGGGGTCTTCAAAAATATCCCCAAGCTCAGTAAACTAATGCAAATCAGAAGATTGAAGTATTTGCACCTATCTTCATCCTAAAATACTGAAAACTTCATCCTGAGGTCCCCAACACTACCGGTGCCTGTCTTTAAATAAGTTAATCCCCATGATATCAAGAAGTTACTGAAGATACTGGATACTGAAAAGACTAAGGGTCCTGACAACATTTATGCAATAATACAGAAGGCTTGTGCTCTAAAACTAGTTGTGCCTTGAGCTAAGCTCTTTCAGTAAAGCAATGGAAGATGTCATCAACAGTGCTGTCAAGCAGCACTTAGTCAACAATAATCTGCTCACTGACTTCCAGTGTGTGTTCCACCAGAGACACACAATGTGTATGATACTTGCCAATTATCAATCCAATTCTGGATATTGTCCAGGTCTTGCTTCATTTGAACTTGGACTGCTTCAGTATCTGTGGAGTCACAAATGATGCTGAACATTGTGCAATCATTGGTGAACATCCCCACTTCTGACCTTATGATGGAGAGAAGCTTATTGATGAAGCAGCTGAAGATGGTCAGTCCTAGGACACCACGCTGAGAAGCTCCTGCAGAGATGTCCTGAAGCTGCGGTGACTGACAACCATGACCTATGTGCTAGGTATGTCTCCAACCAGTAGAGAGTTTGCCCCTGATACCCATTTATTCCAGTTTTGCAAGGACTCCTTTATGCCACATGGCCAAGTGCAGCCTTGATGTCAAGCACAATCACTCTGACCTCACCTTTCCCATGTTTCAATCAAGGCGATAATAAGGTCAGGAGTGAAATAGCTCTGGTGGAACCCAAACTGGGCATCACTGAGCAGCTTATGACTGAATGAATAGGTGTTGATTGATAGCTCAGTTGGTAACACCTTCCATCATTTTCCTGATGCTTGTTGACCTATCATTGAAATGCTGCGGCCAGGTTGCCTTGCACGTACAGCGAAAGACCCATCTCATGGGTTAGGCCAGGCTGCATTTCAGGGCTGTTTGCTTGCTCTCTTAGTTACTGTGCACTTACTTGGATACTCACAGCATCTCTGCCTTCACTTTTTGAGCTTCATGTTATTCAGAAGTTACAGGTTCACAACATTTCTGTGTTGTCTTGCCATTTATTGTAGACACAAAGCTTGCTATGGCTAGAACAGGGGTTGCTGTGGCTGTGGTGCCTTGATGGCACAGAGAAATGGGGGAGGAACAGAAGAACCAGCAAACCTGGAGCTGGCAATCACCTCGAGCAGCTGCCAAACAGCTTCCACATGAAGAGCTAAAATCTGAAGGTCCACTCATTATGCCCAGAGTCACTCATGCTTGATCCAATTCCTCCAGATGAACAAGGTGCAGTGTCCTGAGACATTATCAGGGAACAATGCTACTTAAGGCAGACTTGCAACCTCAGTTGCTTTTCAGGTCATAACTGTGCTGAACCTTTTATGCAATTAGCTGCTTCCAAGGATGCATGGGACACCTGTGTGGGATCTCTCAAACCTCCACCCACAAATGTATTGAGCCTGTTACAGATGCAGTTTGTGCCAACTACATGGCTTCATCTTGTTTTGCCATGTTAAGGTCAGTGCTACAGTCCGGCCAATGGTCTTTGCCAACGTAGCATTTGACAAAAAGTTGTCAAGCTTCATGCCTCTGATGTTGTTCATATGAACATCTCTGTATCAGGGAATGCAGAAAGTGAATCACTGAAAGTATGTGCATTGAGAGGAAAACAATGTTTTGAAACAAGCTTGGCAAAATGTTGAAGGAAACTGTCTAATCTGGTTTTAGCTAGATAGGCAATAATGTGATCACACTGTATAATCAATTTGCTGAGCTACAATTGACAGAGCTGGTTGGCTTTACAATTAATTTCCATGCCAAAGAGCTCAAAAACCAATCATCCCTTACATTCTAAAATGTTGGTATTCAGAACTCCCTTGAGCCCCTGAAGGCCATTGTGTGGGTGGTTTGGAGGCAAAATCCAGCTGCACTGTGGCTGATAAATTATTTTATTCAGTCTGTGATTCTGTGAAAGAATATTTCTATGATCTATCCTCCCAAACATTGTCAAACAGATCTTTGCAAGTTCTGTAAATAGGACAAAAGAAACAATCATTTTGGACAAATTATAGCATTCCCGTTTCAATAATACTCCCATGTTTTTATAATTTAAAATATCGTTGTCCATGTGCCTAATGTACATAGAAATCAGTATGCCTTTTCTTTCAAAACTGATTTTTAACTTTTAAGTGATTGTGGTTTATTTTGTGTCACTGCTTTCTTCTCCATGTTTTTCACTTGCCACCTTTATGTATAAGTATCGTTAATGCAGCAAGGCGATTCATCTATGTTGAACTCTCACAGTTTCATGAAAGTTCAAACACAGTCCTCCCACTGCCTCACCACTGTGCACCTTTCTGGTTTCTGCTTTCATTAATGATAATGTGGAGAAGTTAACTTTACTTGTGAATGTTCAAATACAGCAATTAAAAATTGCTTAAGCAGATTTTGAATGCTTTTAAAATTCAAACAAATTAGAAATAAAGCTAAATTGAGAATTAGATCTAGCAATGGAACTAAGAATAGCTAAAAGCACAAAGAGGTGAGATGGTGAGCAGAATTATTTATTATGGAGTCAGTTATTAAATGTTACTAAACACACCACAGCAACTATCATTGCAATCCTGCAGCAAGGACATGATCCACTCAGAGATATGCACCCACTCATAGATTGGACCAGACTGTATCTCCAGGCTAAAATATAATAAACAACTGTGGATGCTAGAAATCTGAAACAAAAGCAGAAATTGCTGGTGAATCTCAGCAGGATTAGCAGCATCTATGGAGAGAAAAAAGGGTTAACATTTTGAATCTAGTTTTGAAGGAGGATCACTGGATTTGAAACGTTAACTCTGCTTTCTCACCACATATGCTGCCAGACCTGCTGAGTCTCTCCACACTGTTCACTTGCTCTGTTAATGCTCCCTCGCATTGGGCCTATCTGGATGCTCACCTGGGCCTTGCCTTGTCTTGCCTTTTTATGCCTTGACTGTCAGCCAGAGATACCTGGTTCACATGACTGCTGTCGCACCGTATCATTTAACACAGGCATAAAGTTTGTCACGGCCATCAGCAGGATGATACACTTCGATAAAGATCCTGTCATAATAAGTCAAGACCTCTCTACCATTGCAGGGGCTTGGATATGATCATATCGCCACCCAATGTGGTCACAGTCCGGATCCTGTCCACATAAGGGGTAAAGAATCAAATGATGGACAGCCACCATCTGTCTTGATTCTTTCTTTCTGCCCTATTGTGCGCTGTGTTACTCTTGGATTCATAGAATCCCTACTGTGTGGAAGCAGGCCATTTGGCCCATATAGTCCACACTGACTCACTGAAGAGCATCCCACTGAGACCCACCCCTCTCCTGTATCCCTGAAACCTGTATCCCTGCGGCACAGTGGCTCAGTGGTTAGCACTGCTGCCTCACAGCGCCAGGGTCCCAGGTTTGATTCCAGCCTTGGCCGATTGTCTGTGTGGAGTTTGCACATATTCCCCATGTCTGCGTGGGTTTCCTGCAGGTACTCTGGTTTCCTCCACATTTCAAAGATGTGCAGGTCAGGTGATCTGGCCATGCTAAATTGTCCATAGTTGTTAGGTGCATTAGCCGGAGGGTGGGTTACTCTCCGGAAGGTGGGTGTGGACTTGTTGGGCCAAAGGGCCTGTTTCCAGGGAATCTAATCTAATCTTTTTAAAAAAACCCACATTTACCATGGCTAATCCTGCTACCCTACATATCCCTGGACACTATGGGGCAATTTAGCGTGGCCAATCCACCTAACCTGCACATCTTTGGACTGTGGGAGGAAACCAGAGCTCTCAGGGGAAATGCATGCAGATGCGGGGAGAATATATAAATTCAACATAGAGAGTCACCTGAAGAAATTCAAACCCAGGTTTGAGGCAGCAATGCTAACCACTGAGCCACTATGCCACCCAAGATTGAGAGAGAGAGGAAAGAATTAAAGTAGGTGACATGACTTACTTTTGGTGAGGTGGGAGGGGTCCTGCCTGGATGAGCAGGCAGTATAGGGAGAGTATAAGGTCAGTGATGCTGGGGCTTGGGGTAAGTGACAGTAAGTGAGGGAAGATATTACACGCAATACTGAAAATGGTATAGCATGAGTTTTGGTGGGAGGTGCACAAGAGTGCTTGTGAGGTCTCAGACAGGGAATGGTAACACATATGTTGGTGGAACGCAGAAGGTAATTGACCTTCTTTCTACACTGCTGGGCATCCCACCAGATAGCTCAGTCTGCACTGACTTGGGTGTCAAACTCTGACCAGAGTGGCAAAGCCTGATGTCATGACCACCACTGCTGGCCCTGAGGAAGAGGGCATCTTGCATCTGCATCATCCTATCCAGCAGCACTTCCAAGGCCCTGTTCAGAAAGCAGGGCACCAATTTTGACTGCCATGTCTGGGGAAAATTTCAGGAACCGTGCAGGGCAGCTCCAGGCTGACAGTGTTTGTCCAAGTGACAAAAAAGTTTTAAAGATGCTACCAGTGCCAGAGTTGCTGATCAATCCTAGGATATCCTGGCATTGGAGCATTGTTCTGGTAATGGCAGATAGTAGAATGGGATGAAAATTGTGTGAGAGCTCCCAGAGATGAGGGGTTTGTCGCATGAAGAGAGATTGAACAGTTTAGGCCTATACTCTTTGGAATTTAGAAGAATAAGGGGAGATAAAATTGACATTTTTAAAATGATAAAAGGTGTGGATAAAATAGCCGTGGAGCAGATGCTTCCTATTGTGGAGCATTCTCGGATGAGAGGTTATAGTCTTAGGATAAGGTGTAGTAAATTAAAAACGGAGTTGAGGAGAAACTGCTTCTCCAAAGGGTTGTGAATCTGTGAAATTCACTGCATCAAAGTGCGGTGGATGCTGGGACAGTGAGTAAACTTAAGGAGGAGTTAGACAGATTTTTAATTGGTAATGGGTTGAAGGGATATGGGTAGAAGGCAGAAAAGTGGGGGTGAGGAGCAGATCAGCCATGATTGAATGGCGGAGCAGACTCGATGGGCCAAATGGCCTAATTCTGCTCCTATATCTTATAAACTTATGAGAGAGACAACAGTAGGGCTTATGAATTGAGCCAGGTAAGATAAGACAAAAAAAACCCATTGGACCTCACAGAGAGAGAGAGACACTTCATGAAACTCGACAAAACTGACACTGCCACAGAAAATGTAAGATTCTGCGTATAGTTACAGAATAAAAGGGACATACTTTTTAAAATCTGTGATACAAAGAAATTTCTGCTTCAGCCGGGTAGTGAGTGTCTGGTGGTAGATAGACTTTTGAAATATTAACAACTTGAGGGTTACTTTGAGGTGAAATGAGAAAGGAAGAGTGGCTTAAGGCATCAGCCACCATCTTATTGAATGGTGAGAAAGATTTGAGAGGTTGAATGGCCTAATGTCTGCTTTTAATTCTTATGTGCTTATGTACCAATAGGATATTTTACCTCTCCTGTCAATGCTTATATTATCTTCTGTAACATAAGAAACTGGGAGTGATTATTATGATGTTGAATTTATTGCAACTAGCTATTACATAGAAACATCATATTGCTCAGCCACATAAGTATCTGGGCTAATTTAGTTTACAACACTGTCTTAAAGGTACACTGAGACATAACACAACACAGAAGAGCATAATCTTCTTTTCAATCCCTCGACCAACCCTTGAGCACAACTGCATCCCAGCTCTAAGCAAATCTGCTTTTATTTATACAGTATTGTTCACAATCTTATTAATACAGATCATTTCAGAAAACATAAAAGGGCTTTCCCATATATTTATGGTGAAGAAAAAGGCAAACAGAAACATGTGACTTTTTACCGCCACTATTAAATTAGAATTTGTTTGGTAAGTTTTGCTATATTGCATATAATGCAGTTGCAGATATAAAAATTCTTTCTGAAATCAAAAGTGAGAAATGATTATTCAAATTGTATTTTAGCTGGACAAAAAACCAGAAAGAACTGTGGATGTTGCAAATCTGAAGCAAAAACAGAAAATAGTGGAAAATCTTAGCAGGTCTGGCAGCATCTGTGGAGAGAAATCAAGAGTTAACATTTTGGTTCCAGTGACCCTTCTTCAGTTTCCAGCAACTTCTACGTTTGTTGCATTTTAGCTAGAACTTGTGCTACCTGAAAGTATAAGGAGGAGTTAGACAGATTTTTAATTGGTAATGGGTTGAAGGGATATGGGGGGAAGACAGAAAAGCATATCAGCCATGATTGAATGGCGGAGCAGACTTGATGGGCCAAATAGCCTAATTCTGCTCCTATGTCTTATAAACTTATGAGAGAGGCAACAACAGGGATTACGTAACTGAATATGTACAGTACAACATATATTTTCTGACATTGGTTTATGCATTTAGGACTGCAATCTTTTAATAATTTTTTGTGATTTACGCAGTTGACAGATTGAATAATTAGTTCTTGTTAAATAAGTTAGTGAAGAACTGAACCTGTAGAAATAAAACATTTGGGCATTATCTCAGAGGGAATCTTTCCTCTGTTCACTGGTTGGGAAAATATTAAAGAAAGTGGGAAGATGTTCCATATTCAGTATATCTAAGAGCATAAAAACATTGTTCTAACAGAGGTGCTTGCAATTTAATCACAAGTAAAATCAAAAATCAATCTTTAATTTAGAAGAGCAAAAGTGGAGCAAGGCTATCTGTTCAGAACGAATTGAGAATTATTTATGTGAAGAAACTCGTGCATATTTGCATAATCTGCTGTCTTTATTGATTAAAGAAAATTCATTTCAGTGAGATTGTAATTCATTCAGTCCCATGACTGATTAGATTTTCCTCTCAAATAACACTTGAGTCATAGATGTCTATAATACAGCAAAAGGCCCTTCATCCCATCGAATCTGTGCCAGCCAAAAACTACTACAACTATTCTATCCCACTTTTCAGCATTTGGCCAACAGCACTTGTATGTCTTGGCATTGCAAGTGCCCATCTCAAAACATATATGTTATGAGGGTTTCTGCCTCTACCAACCTTACAGATGCTGAGTGCCCAATTCCTTTCACTGTCTGAATGGGAACATTTTTCCTAACATTCCCTCTAAAATCTTCTGCACTTTACCTTAAACCTATGCCGCTTGGTCATTGATCACTTCACCAAGGAGAAAAATCCTTCCTCTCCACCCTATCTGTGTCTCTCGTTGTTTTATACATATAAATTATGTCCCTTCCCAGTTTTCTCTGCTCCAAAGAAAGCAATTCCAATCTGTCCAATCACTCGTCATAACAAAAGCTCTCCAGCTCAGGCAACATCCTTCGGACTCTCCTTTGCACCCTCTCCAGTGCAAATACAATATGGATTCCAGAACTGCACAGTATTTCATCTATGGCCTGACTAACTTTTTACACAGTTTCAGCAGAACCTTCTTGCTCTTAAACTGTATACCCCAACAAATAAAGGTATGTAGGAGTAAGTGAGGACTGCAGATGCTGGAGATTGGAGTCAAAAAGTGTGGCACTGAAAAATCACAGCAGGTCAGGCAGCATCCGAGGAGCAGGAGAGTTGACGTTTCGGGCCCTTCGGGGAGGGGGAAGGGGGTTGAGAGATAAATAGGAGGGTGGGGTTGGGCTGGGGGGAAGGTAGCTGGGAAGATGATAGGTAGATGGAGGTGAGGGGGTGATGGTGAAAGGTCGAGGGGAGGGTGGAGTGGATAGGTGGGAAGGAAGATGACAGGCAGGACAGTTCAAGAGGGTGGAGCCGAGCTGGAAGGTTGGATGTGGGATGAGGTGGGGGAGAGAGGAGATGGGAAACTGGTGAAGTCGATGTTGACAACATGTAGCTGGAGGGTCCCAAGGCGGAAGATGAGGTGTTCTTCCTCTAGGCGCGGGTGGCTTGGATCTGGCGGTGGATACAGTGCATTATCCTCCGCCATTTCTGCCACCTACAATCAGACCCCACCATCAGAAATATATTTCCCTCCCACCCCTACCAGCATTCCACAGAGACCATTTCTTCTGTGAATCCCTCGTTAGGTCCCCGCCCCCCACAACCCACCTTCCACTCCCAGCACATTCCCCTGCCACCACAAGAGATGTAAGACCTGTGCCCACATCTCCCCTCTCACCTCCAGCCAAAGCCCCAAAGGATCTTTCCACATCCGACAGAGACTTTCCTGCACATCCAAGCACCTCATCTACTGTGTTCATTGCTCTCGATGTTGACTCCACTACCTTGGGGAGACAGGGCGTTTCAGGGAACATCTCTGGGACACACACACACACTAAACAACCCCACTGCTCTATGGCTGACCACTTCAACTCCGCCTCCCACTCCGCCAAGGAATGCAAGTCCTGGGCCTCCTCCAATGCCTCCTCCTCCCTTACCTTGTTTGTTCTGCCCAAGTGCATCACTTCATGTTTATCTGGATGGAATTCCATTTGCCACTGATCAGTCCATCTGACCAGGCCATCTATAATCCTCCTGTAATCTATGGCTGTCTTCATCACTATTTGTAACCCTACTGTTTGTTACATCCTTCATGAACTTACTGATCAACAATCCTACATTCAGTATAAATCATTTATATAAATCACAAAGAGTAAGGGCCTCAAAACTGATCCTTCCAGTCACAAAAACACTCCTCAACATCACCCTCTGCTTCCTGCCACTCAGCCAATTCTGGATCCAATTAGTTAAATTTCTTTGGATCCCAAGGGTTGTTATCTTTGCTATCAGCCTTCTATGTAGGACTTTATGAGAATGCTTGCTGAAGTCCAAGTAGATTACGCCAAACGCATTGCCCTCATCAGCACACCTAATCACTTCTTCAAAAAATTCTATCAAATTGGACAGATATAATCTCTCCTTAGCAAAACCATGTTGACTGTTCTTGATTAATCCTTGCCTCTCCAAACACAAATTAATTCTATCCCTCACAGTTACTTCCAATAGTTTCCCACCACTGAGGTTACACTAGCTGGTCTGTAGTTTCGTTGTTCATCCTTTGCTCCCCTCTTGAACAGCAGTGACCACATTGGCTGACCTCCAGTCCCCTGAACCTCTCCTATGGCAAGACAGGAATTGAAAATTATCGCCAGTGCCCCTATTACTTCCACCCTGGCCTCACTCAGCAACCTGGAGATTTAATTAAGATTTAAGACTGCCAGACCACTCAGAAGCTGCTCTCTTTCTATACTCATTTCTTAATTTATATCACAGTCATTCTCCCTGATTTTTGTACCAACATCGTCCCTCTCACTAGTGATCACTGACACCAAATATCCATTTAGAACCCTACCTACATCCTTAAGCTCCAGACACACATTGTCACTGTGGTCCATAGTGGGCCCTACTCTTTCCCTAATTATCGTTTTACCCTTAATGTATTTGTAAAATAACTTAGGATTTTCCTTTATTTTACCTGCCATTATTCTTTCATGCCTTTTCTTTTTAGGTCCACCTTGGACACAGCACACAGAGATGAACTGGATGAAGATCACATCATAATCTTACCCAACTTGACAATGGGGTTTCTGAAACTTCATGTTTTTTAAATGGATGAAAATCTAATAGGCGCATTTACAACTTTTGTGATCTTTCTTCCTCAATTTTCATAGTCATACAACGTAGGAACAGGTTTTATGGCCCATCATGTGTTTGTTGACCAATAAATACCAAACTGCATTAATGCTATTTACCTGCATTTGACCCATAGCTTACTATGCCCTGACATTTTAAATGCTTGTCCAGATGCTTCTTAAATGTTGTGAGAGTACCTGCCTGCACCACCCTGTCAGGCAGCACATTTCTACCAGTCTCTAAGTGAAAACATCTTTCCTCAGATCTCCTGCTTCCTTCATGAATTTCATAAAAACCCATGGGCAAAAATAAAACGTCTGCTCCTATATAGTTGCATGGAGAGAACCAGAAACCATTGAATCGTACAGTACAGGAAGAGTGCTTTGGGCCTATTGTGCTAAGTCTGAAACAGCAATCCAGGTGGGGATAAAGAACATTAAATTTGAGAAGGAAATTCTGCTTTAACTAAGATGACATCGAAGAAAATACAGTTTCTCACTGTATGTTAGAGGTCTGCCCATGGCGACTGGCATGATGCCAATATCTTTGATAACTGTAAGGTTCCTACTTATTTCAAGAGATGCAGGTCTAATAAGGATGGTAGCTGGGAGACAAGGGCTGCAGACTGAAACCATGGCTAGCGACTCTGTCAGGTAACCATGGTCTGAGGCCAAGTGTGGATACAGAGCAGCTCATTCTCCCAACAGGGCCATTCTTTTACCAGGAGCAAATGATAGCCCTCCTGAAGATGAGATTGCACTTCTTGGATCGGTCTGGGAGGCTTTGCAGTTCCCTCCAGACAGACAGCAATACTATGCTTACATGGTGCACACTTGGGGCAGGGTTTGTGATGAACCCTGAAGATGTGGGAAACTGGCAGCAGACCTCCAAGAGGGAACATGAGGATACTGAGCAAGAGAGACATCACCTTCAGCATCATGGAGCTAGGCAGTGTGAGGTGCAACAAGCCAGACATAATAGAAACAAAGCCAGAAATTGCTCAAAAAGCTCAGCAGTTCTGGGAGCATCTGTGGAGAGAAATCAGAGTTAACTTTTCAGATCCAGTGACCCTTCCTCAGTTCTGACTGAGGAAGACCTGCTACGCTTTTCCAGCAATTTCTGTTTTTGTTTTTGATTTTCAGCATCTGCAGTTCTTTCAGTTTTTATTCAGGCAATAATATATGTGAGCTGGATGAGGTCATCATTCATTGACTGTAAATTTGTTATTGTTTGAAAGGCAAGCAGCCCCTGGTTATTTCTAGAAATAAATAAGCTTTCCTGTTAGTTTCTTTTCTCTTTATTTTTCCTGTTGTTCAATAAAAGTTAAAGTTACCAACTGTTTGAAAGCTTTCTAATATGTGATGCTCCCACATGGAACAATGACAAAATGTTATGCTGCACTTTTTTGGTATTAGGAAAGAGTAGCACTCCTTCAGACATGATCTAACATGATATGATGCTAAGCACAGATAACCTGTTTAGCTTCATTTCTGTAACTGAAGTTACCACAACTCTCGATCAGAGGGTTGGCAATATAAAGCAGGAATACTTTTCTGATTATGAGATCCAGTTTCTAATGAAGTGTCACCTCTTGCATCCAATGTGCTTTCCATAAGATTAGAAGATATAGGAGCAGACGGGAGGCCATTCAGCCAATTGAGTCTGTTCTACCATTCAACGAGATCATAGCTGATCTGTCAATTCTGAACTCCACAAATCGGCCTTTTCCCTATAACCTTGATTCCTTTCCCGATTAAAAATCTATCTATCTCAGCCTTGAAAACACTCATTGACAATGCTCTCTGTAAGCATCCTACCCCCAACATCCCTCAAATGAATAAACAAAAAGCTGTGTGACTGTGCAGTATCTAAAAAAACCCTCTGCCCACTCCATCATCCTCCACCATATTACTTCTGCTCCAGTTAAAATATACTCAGAAATCTGTACAGGCACAAAAGAAAAATAGAGGGAACATTGCTTATTTACACAGTCTCCACAGACCTTTGCAATAAAGAATTCCACAGAATCACTGTCCTCTAGGGGAAGAAATTCCTCCTCGTTTCTGTCCTAACTTGACAATTACATACTCTGAGATGATACCCCTCCGTCCCACAAGGGGCAAAACATTCTCTACATCTAGTTAATTAAACACGAGAAGAATCTTAGGAGCTTTTCAGAAGCTTTTTCTTTCAGTTCCTCCCACCACATATACTGTGCAAGGCTGCCCTGACACACAGCTAGGCTTTAAGTATGGCATCAGTGGAAGCTGCAGGTGAGGACACAATAGCATAAGCGTGATGCTGTAAGATCATGCTGCATGTATAACAATTGTGTGAATTGTGTGAAAAATCCCATTAGAGATTGCAGAGAGACATTCTCTATGAAATTACCTTAAACTGGCACGGTTGACCTTCGGTAAAATTGAACCCTATTTAAGAAAGCAGGGAGACAAAGCTGGAAACTGTAGGACAGTTGGTTTTAAATCTGTCACGGTGAAATTCTAGTACTCATTATTAAAGAAGGTAGAGCAGGTTACTTAGAAAATGTGATCAAGCAGTCACCATGGCTTTGTGAAAGGGACATTGTGTTTAACTAATTTACTGGGTTTTTTTTAAGGATGTTACAAGCAAGGTGGTTGAAGGAGACCTTGTAGATGGGTACCTGGGTTGGCAAAAGGCATTGGTTTGGATGCCACATCAAAGGTTACTATGTAAAAATATAAGCACATGATATATGGAATAATATATTAGCACTGATAAAGGGTTGGTTGGTTAACTGGAAGTAATGATTGGGATAAATGGGCTGTTGGGTTGACAAGCTGCCTCAACTCTTTACAATCTATATCAATGACTTGGGTGAATTGATTGCTAAATGGCATGGTTGCTAAATTTGCCACTGACACCAAGATAAGTAGACACTAAGTTGCCAAGAAGAGGTAGAACATCTGTGGTGGGAGTCAATTGATTAACTGAGCATGCGGAAGTTTTGCAGACGGTGTATAATGTAGGAAAATGTGAATTTGACCCCTTATACGGTGAAAATGCTATTTCATTAGGGAGAGATTACAGAAACTATTATCTGGGTAGAGCACATGCTTCAAATGAGAGGGGAATGTTAGGATTTATTGCAAAAGGAATGTAATACAAAAATAGAAAAATATTGCAGCAGCTGTACAGTGCTCAGGTGAAATCATATCTGGAATAGAATGTACAGTTTTGGTCTCCTTATTTCCGAAAATTTGCAAGTGTATAAAAAGTTGTTCAGAGCTCAACTCATTCCTGGAAAGAAGGTCTGATCTTCTGAAGAAAAGTTGATCAGGTTGTGTCTATACCCACTGGACTGCCAAAGAATGAGAAATGTGCTCATATTGAAACATTAAATATCCTGATACTTTTTCTTGCAGATTAGGATTATAATTTTTAAGAATAAGTGGTTAATGAGATAACGAGAGTTCAGAGACAGTATGTTCCTGTTGGCATGTATGGCAAGCCCCCTACATGTAGGGAACACTGGATGACTAGAGAAAGTGAGGCTTTGGTCAAGAAATAGATGGAGGCATATGTCAGATATAGACAGCTGGGAACAAGTGAATCCCGGGCAGTAAAAGGGCAGTAGGAATATACTTAAGAGGGAAACCAGGAGGGCAAAAAGGAGACATGAAGTAGATTTGGAAAATAGAGTTAAGGAGAATGCAATGAAATACTATAAATACATTAACGGAAAAAATAACTAACTAGGGAGAGAACAGGACCCCTTAAAGATCATCTATGTGTGGAACCGCAGGAGGAGGGTGAGATACAAAACAAATATTTCACGTCAGTACCTCCTCTGGGGAAGGACAGGGAAGCACTGTTCCTTGAAAGTGGAGTCACGGGTAGACAGGATGGTGAAGAAGGCATTTGGCACTCTGGCCTTCACTGGTCAGAACATTGAGCATAGAAATTGGGATGTCATATTGTATCAATACTGGACATTGGTGAGGCCACTTTTAGAATACTGTATAGAATTCTAGTCACCCTTCTACAGGAAGAATGTTGTTAACTTGAGAAGGTGCTGAAAAAAATTACAAGGACGTTGCCAAGACTGGAGCATCAGATATAGAGGGAGAGGCTGTATAGGCTGGGGCTGTTTTCCCTGGATGTTTGGAGGTTGAGGGGTGGCCTGATAGAGATTTATAAAATCATGAAGGGCATGGGTAGAGTGAATAGCCACGGTCTTCTTCTTGGGGTGTCAGAGGCCTGGGTTTAAGGTGAGAGGGGAAAGATTTAAAAGGGACCTGATTGGTAACGTATGCAGGCAGAGGGTGACACATGTATGGAATGAGCTGCCAGAGGAAGTGGTGGAGGCTGGTACCATTACAACATTTAAAAGGCATCTGAATGGGTATATGAATAGGAAAGATTTAAAAGGATATATGCCAAATGCTGGCAAATGGGACTAGGTCAAATTGGAATGCCTGGTCGGCATGGACAAGTTGAACCGAAGGTCGATTTCCATGCTATGCAAATCTATGACGCTAAGACTCCAGGTTGCCCTTTTAAAATAGAAATGAGAATTACTTTTCTCTCAGAGAGAGTTGTTACTTTGTGGAATTCTCTTATCTAGAAAACAGTGGAGGCTGTGTCATTGAATTTATTCTAATCAGAGTTAGCAAATATTTGACAGACAAGGGAGTCTAGACTTAAGGAAGGGTGACAGGAAAATTGAAGCTCAGACCACAATTAGGTGAGCCATGATCT
Organism: Chiloscyllium plagiosum; assembly: GCF_004010195.1. Lineage (NCBI taxonomy): Eukaryota > Metazoa > Chordata > Chondrichthyes > Orectolobiformes > Hemiscylliidae > Chiloscyllium > Chiloscyllium plagiosum. The sequence continues at coordinate 70,161,096 of NC_057710.1, forward strand.
TATTGGATGGTGGGGCAGATTTGAAGAGTCAACTATTTCTTTTGCTAAGTCCTACTCTGTTAAGATTCCTGCAAATTCCAAGGACACAGAATATGTCACTTCTTTCGGATTTCTGCATATCCTCTGCTGAAGTTACAAGCCAAGAGTAACTGCAGGAATTCAACCTTAATGTCCTTTGATCAACTGCTAAATAACCAGCTTTTAACAGATGAGACCAATCTCTTTCTACGAGCTGGCCCTGAGTTTGGAAAACCACAGGACTAACTAGTTCTCAAATAAAGAAAGAAAACACAATTTTTAAATCACAATTATCTGGCTGATACAGCTGTCCCTTTTTCCTTCCACGCTCTCTGCCAAAACAAAGAAAAAAAACTGGTGTCTTCACTCGTTTTACATGACCTGACCTCAGGCTGCCATTTTTGTGGGTTTTTGAGTCAGGAAAGAGTGTAGAAAAGAAAGAAAGGAAGGGCAAAAACATTCTGAATGGGGAAATTCCTTTCTGTGCTGCTCTTGGACAGAAAGCAGCTAGCTGAGCCATGATTTTCAGCCATCAAGTAGTTTCAGCACAAAAGCTACAGAAAGAACCAGCACAAAAGCCACTGGTATGAGATTGGCAGATCATTAGGGTCCATTTAGAGGGAGGTCAATGTAGATGACAGGGTCAATCACGGGACTATGCCAAGGTTAGCATCACATACATGCAACTTGTGGCAGCATTGCAGCAAAGGAAAATAGATTTTCTGATTATTGTTACTGTTATTTGTGTGGTGCTGGTTCTGAAAAAAAAAGCCTAAATATATAAGTACATAATGGCAAATGTATTTTATGTTGTTGATAATCTGATATGATATAGGCAAATAAGTCATAGACTTTTGGTGGACTGGATAATCTCCCATGGTCAGACACACATTGTTCTCTTGTCAACAACAGCCATCTAGAATTGGCTTCACTGTCTGGAACACATCCAGGATAAACAAGTCCCCTCCCTGATGGAGTCTCTGTAGCCGCCCAATATCGGGAGACTATCTAACTCTTGATATGCCAAGCTGTAAAATAAGAATTGCTTGATAACTATTTTAGATATTATTAATATCCTTGATATATTTTCAAGAAATTCTGAAGGTTCTTTAGCAAAGGACAGCTTTTATTTTGCTTACAACTATGTTTTTTTACAAGAAATATCCTTCAGCTCCCCAAATAGTCTTTTTGCCTGACATGTGCCACAGAAATCTTGTACAAATCTGTAAAGCTTGAATAGTAGAACTGTTTGTACATGCAGCATTACTTCTTTACTTTCAGAGAATCATGTCCAGTGCAATGTATACATCTGGATTTAGGTCACACTTTCTAACCAAGCCTCAAAGAAACAATGTCAGAGATGTTGGCACAACTGCTCATAGAAACATGTAAAAGTAAAAGAGTCAAAGTTATGACACTATCAATTTATTGCAAGCATGGCTAGTTATAATGCAGGCCTTAATACTGAGATATACAAGGGAGGGACTACCATTTTAATAAAACAATTCTGTATTGTATATTTGGTATTCAAAGGATTTAAAAATATCTGTAAATATAGTCTGATTGTTTGTGACATTTTTGAGCTTCCAACCTCCCTCATGAGTACTTTTCACTTATTATTATCTAGTTAGTCTGATTAAACAGGTTAGCTTAATTTAACATGTTCATTATATTTTTGGTTTAATCTTAATTATCTAAGTACACAACACGTCGCTTTGGAATGGAGCGCTGCTATATTAATCCCAGATGAACATGACATATGCTGCTACCTTTCCCTCCCAACACAATGTCAATACATTTTTGGATAAACTAATCTCTGTCACAACACAAAACTCCTCAGACTGAAATGGAATGTAGTCATGTGATTCCTTAATCCAAAACAAAATCCTGTCAGATATAATGGTTCAGTGTGCCAGTCTGTACTGGGCACACAACAGATAATACAGTACAGAATCAACGCATCAAATAATGCTGCATAACAGAAGAATTCATTTGCAACTGTTGCAATGTTGTAAATATATCACATTTATATTAGTTACTTATAATAAAGTGTTAATAATAGTAAAAGTGAAATGTGGACAATTCCAACATGCAGTTGGATTGACTGCAATCCCCCCATATAATGAAACAAATACAGAGACCATGAGACTGGCAAAACTCAGCAGTCTGGCAGCATCTGTGGAGAAACAGTTTACATTTTGAGTCCTATATGACTCTTCTGCAAAACAGTTTAAGTTAATGGAAATTAATTTATTCTACATTCACAACCCAATCACTTCAGTTCTGCCGTAGAGATGCCCAAGTCTAATTTCAGCAAGAGAAAATAAGAGGACTTCCAAAATTTATTCTATCACTGGTTTGAGACACTTGTGAAATAATTACAACAGATGTGAAGCACAAATGCATGATAGTGCTTAGAAATTTAATTTATAATCATCTCAGAGTTAGCTAATTCATCTGTTGGGTCATTGTTACCATTAAAATTGAATGAAGGACAGATTGTTGCATAATGATAATATCGCTGCCCTCATACGCCAGAGGCCCATGTTAATGTTCTGGCGACATGAGCAAATCCCACCATGCTAGTTGGTAGAATTTAAATTTGCTGAACTTGTCTTGTGGCAAGTGATAATGTCCATGCTTCTAGTCCAAATGATCTAGGTTTAGGCCATGCCTCAGCCAAACAGGTTGATTTCTGAAATAAAAACTTTAATGGCCTTTACGTAAAAGTGAGTGAAACACTGTTCATGTGTGTAATGATATGTGCAGGTAGCCCCCTGTTCTCTGGTCTGAGGGTATATACAGCCAGTGATATAACTGGGTCGGCTGACTTCACGTTGTTGGAAGTAGGAATTAGTGTCAAGTTGGTATTTTTAGTAACAACTGAAGAATACAGCATAAACAGAACAGAAATTGTATAACTTACAGTTGGGAAAGTAATGCATCATTTCACTCTTAAATTAGTAAACAATGGTTTCCCTTCTGAAGTTTTCTATTAATGCTTAAAATAGAATAAGCCCATTAAATTGGACTTTCTCAACCAACTGATAGCAAAGCTATTAACTTAGGCATTTCAAAATAACCTTAATTAAGTAATTTTCAGAGACCATTATTGTATTAAATGGAAACAAGCATGAATGCAAAACTAACTGAAAATTTTAGAGTACATGCCTTTCATTAACAATGTGCAATGCAGAAGACTTATTATTAAAGTTAAGGAAAGAACCATCTTTCCATAAGGAAAGAACCACCGAGATTTCTCTGCTCTTCTACACTAACGGTAAGATTCTTGGTAGTTTAGATGGAGAGAAATTTCAGTGTCCATGTAGATAGATCCTTGAAAGTTGATAGAGTTGTTTAGAAGGCATGTGGTGTGGTTAGCTTTTATCTGTAGAGAGATTGAGTTTCGGAGCCACGAGGTCACGTTGCAACTGTACAAAACTCTGGTGTGGCTGCACTTGGAGTATTGCGTGCAGTTCTGGTCGTCACATTATAGGAAGGATGTGAAAGCTTTGGAAAAGGTTTAGAGGAGATTTACCAGGATGTTGCCTGGTATGGAGGGAAAGTCTTACGAGGAAAGACTGAAGGACTTGAGGCTGTGTTCACTAAAGAGAAGGTTGAGAGGTGATTTAATTGAGACATATAAGATAATCAGAGGGTTAAATTGGGTGGACAGTGAGAGGCCTTTTCCTCGGATGGGTAGGGGAGGTGTCAGAGGTATTTTCTTTACTCAGAGTAGTAGGGGTGTGGAACGCACTGCTTGCAACAGTAGTAGACTCACCACGTATAAGGGCATTTAAATGTCATTGGATTAACATGCGGATGAAAATGAAATAGTGTAGGATAGATGGGCTTCTGATTGGTTCCACATGTCGGCGCAACATCAAGGGCCGAAGGGCCTGTACTGAGCTGTAATGTTCTATATTCTATCTTCTATGTTTAATTTCAAAGTTGAAAACCCAAAGAAGGTGAATTCTGTTGTTACATGGATCTAGCAATGTACTAATTATTCACAGTCATTATTGGTTAATAATATATGCTATTCTGGTCTCCTTCCTATCGGAAAGATGTTGTGAAACTTGAAAGGGTTCAGAAAAGATTTACAAGGATGTTGCCAGGGTTGGAGGATTTGAGCTATAGGGAGAGGCTGAACAGGCTGCGGCTGTTTTCCCTGGAGCGTTGGAGGCTGAGGGGTGTCCTTATAGAGGTTTATAAAATCATGAGGGGCATGGATAGGATAATAGACAAGGTCTTTTCCCTGGGAGTCCAGAACTAGAGGGCATAGGTTTAGGGTGAGAGGGGAAAGATATAAAAGAGACCTGAGGGGGCAACTTTTTCATGCAGAGGGTGGTGGGTGTCTGGAATAGGCTGCCAGAGGAAGTGCTGGAGTCTGGTACAATTGCAACACTTAGGACATCTGCAAGGGTATATGAATAGGAAGAGTTTAGAACGATATGGACCGGGTGCTGGCAAGTGGGACGAGATTGGGTTGGGATATGTAGTTGGCATGGATGGGTTGGACTGAAGGGTCTGTTTCCGAAGGGGCTGTACATCTCTATGACTCTATCACTCTAAGTGTAGAGCTTTGTGTAAAGATGCGTTGTTAGGTCTGTCAAAACAAATTATTTTGTTGTTATTACAGCTACTGCATGAGATGAGGCATTTGTGTAAACATTCCTTGCAACTAAAAACAATTGCTCATTTAATATATTAACACAAGTGGCATGTATAAATCATTAACAACAGAAAATGCTGGAAATCATTAGAAAAACAGAAAAATAGTAAATGTTTCAAGTCCAATATAACTCCTCTTCAGTTCAGTTTCTCTTTCCTAAAATGCTGCAAGACCTGCTGAGGTTCTCCAGCATATTTTGTTGTTATGTCAGATTTTCAGCATCTGCAATATTTTGCTTTTATCTTTTATTGCTGCACATGGTTTTAGGGACAATTTGCCCAGCCAATATCCAATTTATGGAAGCAAACCTGAACAAGTACTTATACATTTGTACATGAGGGCGATATGGGTTTTTAACATTTTTTTGGTGTTCGTTCTTTGTATTGTCTTGAATTATATTGTTTTGTATTTGTTGTAATATTTAAAAATCTATTTTTCAATAAAATATATTTTAAAAGTTTGAGTAATTTATATGAGGAATGTTTACAACAGATTATATTTTGTTCAGAGCATATTGATCTTTGTTTAGGTATAATATTGCATAAGATGTGGTTATAAGTCACTGTATAAGAACAGACATTAAGTTGGGAACTGACTATTGCAGAGTCTAGGCTTGAGATGCTTTAGAACAATTATAAAACTCTAAGCAAACGTTTAAGGAAAAGACTCCAGAGCTCCAAAAAAGTTAAAAACCCATATCGCCCTCATGTACAAATGTATAAGTATATATAGAAAAAGTATATTTAAAAAACTTCAATTTACTACTTAACTCAATAAATAATAAGTAACAACAAACTAATAAATAATGATAACACAACTCAACCAAACAAAACACCCACTCGAATATCGAGAGCAGTAGTTTTCACATATTCATACATTCACAGATTCCCCCTCTCCGGACATTGAAGTTGTAAAACACAATCATTATGGTTATATAAAAGCCCTTGTTAGTGTGGCAGATAAATCTGTGTCCAGGTATTCCATAAAGGGTTGCCCTGTCTTATAGAAATTTTCAGTTTTGTGATGGACCACATTTGTAAGAAAATCCAAGGGGATTTGCTCCATAATAATTTTCCACCAACCTGAGAGGTCCGGGGGTTTTCGGATACCCAACCTAACAAGATATTCTTTCTTGCGCAGAAAGTGAGGATGTTGAAACGTTTTTTCTTATGCGCATCTACAAGGAACACACTGGGCAGGCTAAGAAGAAAAGAGATCAGGTCCTTCTCCACCCTTATACCCCAAATCCCCTCCATTGCACCCACCACAGCACTCCAGTATGTTTGAAGCCTACCACTGAGGTAGGAACTGAGACAATGGATGAGAGTGCCCGTACAAACCTTGCACTTGGGACATGTTGAAGATACTCCTGCTTTAAATTTTGACAAGCGATCCAGAGCCAAATGGGCCCTGTGGAGAATCTTCAACTGTAAAGCATGGCTCCTATTGCAAATTGATATCTTTCTTGCATTTTCCCAAATATCTCCCCAAGCCTCTGAGGAGACCTCAATGCCCAGCTCTCTCTACCACACCCTGCAGTCGATCAAGCTCATCAAAGTGCTGACAGAAAGTGCACTCTTAGCACTGAGCATCCTCCCCTGTATGTCGGATTTGGAGGAATCAGTCAAAAGTGTAGCCTTTTTTTTGAATAAAATTCCTAACTTAAAAAAAAATGAAAGAGGTGCCTGTTAGCTCGTTTTTCCGTGCTAACTGTTCAAAGGACATCATTGTGTCTCCCTCAAATAAATCGCCATGCAAGATATATGCCTAGCTGCCCAATATTTGAATCTATCATCCCCGGTTGAAAACCCGGCATACTCACTATACGTGTAAGAGATGTTTTGCCAATATTACCTTCCCTTTGCCGAATTGCCTTCCATGCTTTAACAGTATTGATAACTATTGGGTTATGGCAATAAGCCCTAACTGTCTTAATTTTGTCCAAAAACAGCAAGCTGGTAAGGGGGCACCCTGCCTCAGAAGAGGGTCCCCACAAGCCTAATCACTTAAGTAAGATAAAAGCAAACTTGGTTGATAGCTTTTAATGTTCGAGAGATCTACTCCCCCCAATCTGGGAGACAATAGCAGTTTAGTTAATTTAATAAGGGGCCGTTTGCGATGTCAAATAAAAGAGTTGAACCAGCTGTTCAGTCTCCTGAACTTTTGCTTCTCGAAGATCAGGCAGGGCATCCGTATAGGGTACAATAAACGGGGGAGAATATTCATTGTAATAAGTGCTATTTAATCCAACCATGAGACAGGAAGTGCCTGCCATCTTGGAAGGTCTTGTTTGATTTTGTCAAATAATTGAACAAAATTAGCTTAAAACAACCAATCTAGAACTGGAGTGATGAATATGCTCAAATACACAAAACCCTCCCTGTGATCACTTAAATGGGACTTGATATTCGCCCTCAAGATGAGCACCTTTGTAAGACCACCCACAGGCACAGCCTCTGATTTTGCAAAATTAATCTTGTACCGTGAAAATATTTCAAATATATCAGGTGAGGCACCGAAACTGCTGGATTTGACAAAACAATGAGGACATCATCCTCATACAATGAAATCTTATGTAATTTTGACTCCACTTCTGAAGCTGGTATATTAGGCTGTTTACGAATGGCCTCCACCAATGGTTCAATCACCAATGTAAAACGCAATGGTGAAAGGGGACAACCCTGCTGGCTACCCCTAAAACTATTAAAATTGCTTGATCGTACCCCACTGGTAATGATCGCAGTGAGAGGGTCACTGCAGAGAACCTTTACTCATCTTACAAAGGCTTCACCCATGCCAAACAGCTCCAGAGTGTAAAAAAGGTACGGCCATTCAACTCAGTCAATTGCCTTCCCTGCATCTAGAGAAATCACCAATCCCTGGATTGACTGTTGTTGACATGCCTGAATTACAGTAAGCAGCCTCCTAACATTATTGGAGGATCTGCGGCCCTTTATAAAGCCCTTCTGTTCCTCTTTAACAATAGAAGGTAACACAGTATCCAGCCTTAACACAAGAGTCTTAGAGAGGATTTCGAAGTCCACACTTAAGAGCAAAATGGGCCTATATGGAGCACAGTCCTCTAGGACCTTCTCTTCTTTTACGAATAAGCAAAATATTGGCCTCTCTTAGAGATGGCGGGAGACGATCATGATTGTACGAGTCATTGAACACGTTAAGCATCAGGCCTGACAATATGTTTATAAATTCCTTATAGAATTCGCTGGGAAGTCCATCAGGATCAGACGCCTTTCCACTCTGAAGCTGCTTCACAGCCTCCTCCACCTTTTGCTCTGATAAGGGGGCATTGAGAAAAGACTCTTGTTCGGGGGTCACGCCTGGGTCTTCCAGATCCTTAAAAAAAGGATCCCATTTTGGCCTGCCCCGCCTCACAACCCTCAGATTGGTATAATTCAGAGTAAAATCTCTGGAATGCCACATTAACCATTTTGGAGTCACACATTAGGTTCCCAGACCCTTCCCTAATCGACGTAATGGCTTGAGGGACACTCCTTTTCCTGGCGAGATATGCTAAGTTCTTGCCCAGTTTGTCACCATGCTCATATAACTTTTGTTTTGGGAAAGTAATCTCCTACTTTGCTGTCTGCGTGAGCACGGAATTCAATGCAGACCGCAGCACCATAATCCTCTGTAGCTTGACCAACGAGGGCCTATCAGAGTTAGCCTTCTCAGCTGTTTTCAACCGTGCTTTGAGGAGACGTTGCTGCTCACCCTTCTGCCACTTCCTACTGGCAGAGTAGGAAATAACTAATGCTCCGTCATAGGCTTTGGCAGTTTCCCAAAGGACGGACGGGCTACTAACCAAACCTGAATTAATGTCCAGGAACGCCCTAAATTCCCTAGAGAAATACTTTACAAACTTATTATCCTTAAGAATAAAGGATCCATTCGCCAGTGCCTAGAACCCACTGTAACATCCTTAATCTTAACCACCAGGTACACTGGAGCGTGATCGGAGATGGTAATATTACTAATTATACAAGATACCACCAAGTGCAGGGTTGCCACGGGTTCAGAAAAAAAATCAATCCTAGTGTGACATCTGTGTGGATTGGAAAAACATGTAAAATCCCTGCTTGTAGGGTGGAGACGCCTCCAGACATCCACCAACCCTAACTCCCCACACACAGATCCACTAATTGTTCAGTTTGTACAGAGGGTTTCGTAGAGCCATTGGGCAACCTGTCTACTGTGGGATCCACGAGACGATTAAAATCTCCCTCTATAATGATATGCCAGGACCCGAGACTGATCAATTTAGAGAACGCACATACCAGAAATTGAGGGGATGGGCCGGAGGGCAATAAACATTTAAAACATCATATTCTTCCCCATTTATCAGGGCTCTGAGAATTACAACCCCCCCTGTATATGTCTTTAACACACTCTTGTAACTTAAATGGGAGAGTCTTCCTAACCAATATAGCCACTCCCCTACTTTTGGTATTAAAAGATGAAAAGTAAACCCGATCAAAGCTGTAGTTTCAAATGCTCCATATCATCAAGTGTGTCTCCTGTAACAAAGCAATATCCATTTTCTCCTTTCTAAGACTCAAAAGTACCTTCTTCCTCTTAATTGGTGAATGACTCACCTTGATGTTCCAGATACTCTATTTAATCAAGTCATTAGCCATAACCTTCTGCAGTAACACTTAGATTCAAGAGAGGAGGAACTTGAACCACAAATCATCGAGCCCTAGTGTCACAAGATCCAGTGAACATAAAAACTACAAAAACTAAAACCACTACAGTTAACAAACCTACAAAGCTATCAAAAATTATACACAACAAAAACCAAAAACAAAACCCATCATATAAAGCACCAATAATGCTGAATAGGGGAACTCACCCCCCGGCCCAAAGGAGGCAACTACCCATCCCAAAACCCAACCTTCTATCCCGCTGCCAATACTGCAGCCCGGGCATTTAAATACCTAAACTGGACATAAACTGCCCATAAGTAGGCATCTAGCCATCCCAACCATTTCCACCCCTCCTAGCTAGAGCCACACCGCAAACACAAGGAAAATAAACCATGTAACAACAATGCGAATAAAGAAATTTTGAAAAAAAAAGGGTAAGTACCCCACCCATCCTTTGGTATAACTTAACTTAGAAATTGAAAATATACATCTCAAGCGCTGCCAAACATACTTTAGATCAGATTATTACCTTTTAATAAAATGGGAAAAGAAAGCCCTGACCGGATTTCCTCTTTTTTTTTAAAGAAAACAGATAAATACCCAAACAACACTACTATTTGTACATATTAAATTGTTCAGATTAAATTAATTTGTCCATAAAGTCTCTTGCCTTCTCCGATGTGTCAAAGAGATGTACAGATCCATCTAAGGTGATCCACAGCACTGCTGGATACTTCAGAGAGTACTGGATCCTAAGCTCCCTCAGTCTTCTCTTGACACCATCATAGGATTTTCTTTTCTAGATCAGTGCCGCTGAGAAGTCCTGGAAGAACATGATCTTAGAGCCCTCGTAAATTAGGGCCTTCCTCTCGATGCTGGAAGCTTTCACGATTCTCTCCTTATCTCTGTAATGATGAAACCGCACCAAGAGAGGACGAGGATGTTGACCCAGACCTGACCTCCGCACTGTGACCCGGTGAGCTTCAAGCCTCTATTCCAACCTCCAAGTTAAGGAATTTTGGCAACCAGTGCTCCATAAATTCCGCTGGCCGCTCACTTTCCTTACCCTCTGACAGACAGATGATCCGAATACTTTTTCTCCTGCCCCTGTTCTCGAGGTCATCAACTTGGTCAAGCAAATTATGGACCTGCATCTCCAGGGCTTGGATCCCTCCCTTGGAGGAACTGGTTATCAGCTGCGACTACTGTGACTCTATGTTCTACCTCATCCGTCCTTTATTCCAGGTCTCCCAACTGCTATTCATGCTTCTGTAGCATGAGAGAGATCGGGGCCAGCTTCTCCTCTATCTGTTTGCCCATCATCTCATGAGATTTCGCAAGGTCCTTCACCAGGGCCTGGTAACAAATCGAGTCTGAGGATCCCGCAGGTTGGACTGCCGGCCCGGCCTTGGACGCTCCTCCTCCCTTCTTCGGCATCTCTGGACGGCGAGAACAAAGGTAAGTTTATTTTTAACAGTTTCCTGGGACTCCACGACCTTCCCAGAGTCCCAGGATATCGCGGTGGTCCGGGTAGGGCAGGTTAAAAGTTCATCCTGCTTGTGCTGCGGTGCAGAGCTCTGCAACGTGATCTTCCTAGACCACCACCATCTTCAAACGCCATAAATTACTCAAACTTTATGCGTTTATTCATTAATTTTACAGGGCTTACAGATTTTGACCTATACTTCAGGTCGGGGTGTCCAGAAGAGCAAAAACTAGCACAGTATCTGTATTGGCTGAAGCAGAAAACAGGAGCTTAGTTTTAAAATTGTATCCTAATTTACAGCTAATTTCTCTAGGAGGCATTGAATGGCATCAGTAGGTGCCATTCTGTCTGACCAGCATCCAGAAATGCCTTCTAGCATTTTCCCCAATTAAGCTGGTATTTTGGGCACACATCATGACCACTAAAAGGCTCATTTAAAAAGAAAATCTAATGTGAATCAAATCCTTTCACTCAGGACTTAAGTCAGTTTTTAGAGCACTTTATGTTGGATTGATACTAAAGTAGCAAGAGTATATCCTACAGGTAAACTGAAAGAAAGTGTTACCTTGGTTGTATAGTTTGAAAAAGAATTCAACATGTTCATATCCTTGTTGGAAGTGTTACTCAGTGTTTCTGCGTTAATGTAGTTCCAACAGGATATAATATCAATTTGTAATTGATTAATTCCATTGTCTCTCTAGCATGGGAAGCCTGAGTTCTCTTTACATCAGAACAGATCATTGACAACATCTAAGTTGGCCCAGTAGTCACTGGTGCCAGTGAGAATCTGGCACAGAGTAAAACTATATAGGTTGAATTTGACTTGGGTAACATTGCACTTAAATTATGGTACACAATGTCTGCATTGATTCAAGGCCCAATTTACATCCTTGCAAGCTGCAAAGTATGATTGACCTACTAGTTGCCATTAATAAATCCAGTAAGGAATTAAGGAGAAAATACTTTAATCAGAAAGCAATTAGAATGTGAAACTCCTTAGCACATGAAGTACATGATTTGAATGTCATGGACTGGCTTAAGGAGGAGATGGCGAAGTATATAAAGAAAAAAAGAACAGTTAGTTACATGGGTCAGGTTAGATGGAGAAAGGTGAGAGGAGTATTAATACCAATGTAGACCACTTGACATAAATAGCATGTAAAACTATGTAAACTATTTTGTTGTGCTTAAGCTACATTCTTATAAGTAGTACAGAAGCACCTCAAAGTGATTGAAGTTACTTTTATTGCTGGCATTTAATTGATTTGCTTTTCTAAGGCCCCCACACTTGTAATACATTGGATGTAATACAAGAGCTTAAGCAAACACTAAGAGTGGGAGTAAATGTGTTTTATAGTTATGACTCATTTATTTTGATCTCACATTGCATTTGAAATTATTCATGTGTCCTTTCATGTCTGAATGGTCATAAATCCTACAACTCTACTGTGCTGGTTTCCACAGTTCAAGTCTTACCTGATTCTATCAGTTGTCTCGTGTGGATCAATAAAAATAGAGAGATTTGATTATTAATAATCTTGCTAGAAAGAAAATGGGAGAGACAGAGATTGTAGCCTAAGATTGCCCTTTACAATATTAGCAGATTTAAGTATAAAGACTAAATCTAATAAAATTAACAAAATAACTGGATTATTTCCATCCCAAGGTATAATTGAGAAAAGCTTAATTTCAGCCCTCTGAGTTTCATTATCAATTGCCAAAATACTTATCTCCAACAGTTACAAAACAGAAAAAGGTTTTATAAGAAAATAAACTGTGAATGATAGAAATTGGAAGTGAAAATCTGAAAATGCAAAATATAATCTTGTTTTTTCTTTCCTTTCCAAATATAAATTCATCTACCATGTGTATCAGACATTGTCTCATAGCCCATCAACTTTGCTATGAATATTGTAGACTAAAATTAATATTGTTCCATTACTTTAGATCTGGATCCACAATATTCTCTGAATAAGTGACAACAAAAGCTTGGGAATTTTTTTTAATGCCTGAGTATAATCACTGAGAGCTAAAACTTAGCTAATGATAGCTTTCTATAGGAAATTCAAGGCAACACAGATGCTTTCCTGGTTTTTGTAACATATTGAAAGGAAAATTATTTGATGTAGGCATAAACGCATTCCCTGGAAGAGGTAACTACAGAATATCATAGAATCCAGAGGCTTTGTTATTCAATTATCATTGCTGGGGGTTGAGGCACAGAAATGGAGCAGACAATCTAATTACTTGTTCTCCACCAAGCACATCTGCAATTCATTGTCCTAATATAAATGAATGAAGCTGTTACTGAAAACAATTATGAATCTGAAATAATTATTATCAGTTCTCAAATTAACATGTGTGCAATGCCCCATTATTCTCATTGGGAATGAAATGGAAGTTGATTTCATGATTACAAAATTACACTGACAGGAAGCCAAAATTTATGTGCTTTAGGGTCAATACTTCCGGTGCTCAGTGTATTTTTGTTTTATATCCCATGTCTGGTCAAACTGTTAGGTTTTAGAAGACTAGTCAGAAAATGAAAAACCAATGGAGTCCGGGGGTAAATGTTACATTGGATCCAAAATTAGTTCTGTTGCTGGAATCAAAAGTTCATAGCTGATGGGGTTTTTGGGGCTAGGAGGTGGTTGCCAATGGTGGTCCACAGGTTTCAGGACTGAGTGGTACATTTTTCTTGGTGTAGAAATAGTTTAGATTTACATGAAAGAGATATAATTAAAAATTGCCAAAGTTGTGAAAATTAACCATGTGATTGATAGTGAGGAAGAGAACTATACACTACTAGAAAATACCAATTTTCTGGTGAATGGAAAAGTATCAATTAATAAAAAAAACTATTTTCTCATCAACTCATTCAGCAATATTTTACATATGTTTAGGATAGGTGAAACTTTAATCCAAGTCTCCTGCCTCAGAAGTGAAGACATTCTCACTGTGCCACAACAGCCAATTGGAGAGTGGTGTGAAATAATGCATTTGGGGGGGGGCGGGTGTCACACAAATCATGGACGTACACAATAAATAGTAGGATTCTGGAAAATCCAGAAAAATTGTGGGGCCAAAGAACCATACAAATGATACAGCACAAAAGGGTCCATCTTGTCCATGTCAACATAAAAAGATGCCCTTCCTAATCCCATCTTTCTGCACATAGCCCATAGTCTTGCAGCTTACAGCACTTAAGCTGCAGACCCAGATGATTTTTAAAAGACTTTAGGGTCTCTGCCTCCACGACCAACTTAGGCAGTGAATTCCAGACAGCCGCAACCCTCTGCATAAAAATGTTTTTCCTCACGTATCCTTGATTCCTTCTGCCACTTAGCTTGAATCTATGACCCCTAGTTTTTGAACTCTCTGTCAAGGAAAGCAAATTCCTCCTGTCTATCTCTACTCCTCACAATTTTGAATACTTTATTCATGTCACCCCTCAGTCTTTTCTGTTCCAAGAAAAACAAACTCAACCTGTCCAATCTCTCCACATACCTACAATTCTCCAGCCCTGTGAACATTCGAGTAAATCTTCTCTGCACCCTCTCCAGAATAATAATGTCCTTCCTATAATGAGGTGACCAGAACTACACACAATACTCAAGTTGTGGCCTCACCACTGTCTTATAAAGTTTCATCATTCTGTCCCTATTAGTGTATTCTATACTTCTGCCAATGAAGGAAAGAATTCTGTATGCCTTCTTTACAACCTTATTTACTGTACTGCTACCTTTAGAGACCTATGCATTTGATTAGATTCCCTACAGTCTGGAAACAGGCCCTTCGGCCCAATAAGTCCACATCGACTGCCCAAAGGGTAATCCACCTAGACCCATTCCCCTACTCTATAGTTACCCCTGACTAACGCAGCTAACACTGTGGGCAATTTAGCATGGCCAATTCACCCGACCAGCACATCTTTGGACTGTGGGAGAAAACCGGAACACCTGGAGGAAACCCACGCAGACACGGGGAGAATGTGCAAACTCCACACAGACAGTCATCCAATGCGGGAATTGAACTCAAGTCCCTGGTGCTGTGAGGTAGCAGTGATAACCACTGAGCACCCATGCTGCCCCATATGTGTGCCACATTTACATGTAAAGATCTCCCACTTCACCAACCCCTCTCAGTATATTCCTGTTTATTGTGTATGCCCTTTTGCTGTTTGATCACCCTAAATACATTACCTCATATTTATCAGAGTTGAACTCCATCTGCCACTTTCCTGTCCATTCTGCCAACCCATTTATATCATTTTGGAATTACAGCTATACTCTACGCTATTCATTACATGGAGAAAGTGAGGATTGCAGATGCTGGAGATCAGAGTCGTGAGTGTGGTGCTGGAATAGCACAGCAGATCAGACAGCATCCAATGAGCAGGAGAATCGACGTTTTGGGTGAGAGCTCTTCATCAGGAGTTCCTGATGAAAGGCTTATGCCTGAAACATCGGTTCTCTTGCTCCTCTGATGCCACCTGTGCTTTTCCAGCACTACACTCTTGAAACTATCCATTATATAGCCAATTTCTGTGCTGTCTGCACATTTCCCAATTGTACCCCCACATTCAAATCCAAATTGTTAATGTATAAAACAAGCAGCAGGAGTCCCAACACTGAGCCCTGTGGAACACCAATTGAAACAGCTGTTTGCAAGAGCCGCTTTCAACCATTATCCTTTGTTTCCTGTCACGAAGCCAACTTTGGGTCCAATTTACCACATTACCCTGTATCCCATGGGATTTCTTTTTAACCAGGCTGCCATGTGGGACCTTGTCAAATGTCATCTGAAAATTCATGTGACAACATGCACTGTACTACTCTCTTTGATCCTCCTTGTCACATCTTCAAAGAATTCAATCAAATTTATACAGCATGTCCTTCCCTTAACAAAGCCGTGCTGACTATCCCTGACTAGTCCATGCCTTTCTAATTGACTGTTCATCTGATCTCTCAGGATTGATTCTATCAATTTGTCCAATACTGAAGTACCTATAATTGTTTGGCATTTTCTTTGTATCCTTATTAAACAACAGAACCAGATTTGCATTCCTCCAGTCCTCCAGCACCTCACCTGTGTCTCATGAAGATTGGAAAATAATCCTCAGAGCATCTGCTATTTCGTCCCCGACCTCCTTCAGCATCCTACAGAACAATCCACCCAGACCTAGTGACTTATCCACTTTCAAGAATTCCAACTCCCCTCTGATTTGTGCTGGTTGGGTGAATTGGTCATGCTAAATTGCCCATTGTGTTACGTGCATTAGTTAGGGGTAAATATAGGGTAGGGGAATGGGTCTGGATGGATTACTCGTTGGACGGTCAGTGTGGACTTGTTCTGCGCTGTATTGTTCTATGTTCTATGAGGTGAAGTGGATAGGACGGTTAAAGGATAACATTTTTACTCCTGATCTATCTGTTCCTTTTTCCATAATAATACTAAATCTAATTGAATTGTGATCACTATTGCTGATATTGTTTTCACTTCACCCACTTGCCCATGTTCATTGCCCAGGACTAAATCCAGAACTGTGTCACCTCTCATTAGACATGTCATGTATTGTTTAAAAAGATTCCTGGACACAGTACATGAATTTTTCACCCTCAATACCCCTCGTATTGTTTGAAACTGAGTTAATATTGGGATAATGTCTCCTACTATTATTGCCCTCTTATTCCTACAGGCAGAAATTTGTATACATGCACATTCTTCTATCTTCCTCCCACTGTTTGGGGGTCTGTAGTATATTCCTAGTAGTGTGACTGCCCCTTTTTTTATTCCTAAATTCAACACATAAAGCCTCATTTGTTAACCTGTTTAGTATGTCATCCCTTCTCACACTGTAATTGATTCTATAATCAATACAGCTACCCACCCCCTCTATTTTTGTCACTCACTCTATACTGCCAGCAATAGAACTGCCAATTTTGACCTTTTTTAGACAGGTTTCCATTATAGGAACCACATCGTGCTGCCATGTTTCTATCTATGCCCTTAGTTCATCTGCCTTGTTGTTATATTCCTTGCATTGAAGTATAAACAACTCAACCCCATCAATTTCCTTTACCGGATGCTTTTGAATCTCATTTCTTTTGTCTTTTCGAGTCACTGATTACATCATTAACTCATGTTCTCCCTCCTGTTTCCAGCTCTGAATCTGATCCATCTAAGTCTACCCTTAGTTCCTGTTCCCCTGCCAGTCTAGTTTAGTACTAGGCCTTGATATTTCATGACTTCAGGTTCCAGAATTTAGTCATAGTGGTTAAAAGGCATCTGGGAAGTTTTCCTTTATTGGCTTAGATTTCAGGAGCAGGGACGGTATATAAAATTGAATGAAAGAGTTCTAATGGAATGTTATTAACTTGTAATGCTTCTCCCTCCTCAAATGCTACCTGACCAGCTAAGTATTTCCAGAATTTTCTGTTTTTATTCTTTCTTTCGTTTTCTTTTCCTCTGGTGCTTTCCTTTAAATTCATCTTTTAACATATTCTTCATTGTTCAAATCTTGCACTGATTATTTCATAGTTCTTCCATCTGGTTAATTAAGGTGATACAGTTATTTCTCCTGTTTACTCAGTTCCCAGTGCCCTGTTGAGACCATCGCACCATTCCCATTTCTAATTTCAAGCATCTTGCAGGGCAAATACCTTGCAGACTGAATTCTAATGACCGGTAGCTGCCATTCATCAGCCTGCTTCAATTATATCTAGTGCCTTATCTCTCCCTTTAGTTTAACTTAGCTTTTCTCACACTTTCCTTTTTCTTATATTATCTCATCACTTTTTAATGTCTCGAAGATTTACCTCCTCCCAGACACTCTTTTAAGCTAAAAATATTTAAGCTAAAAATTTGTTAACTATTCAGGTTACATTCCATGTATTCCCTGTGAGCTGAATGTAACCTATCTTAGATATGTCACTTTCTCTTTCCTAAACTTTAGAATACTAGCCCTTATTTTTAAGTTTCTTTTTAGATTCCTTCCTGATACTATTCATTTTCTTTATCTCTTAACTTTTTAAAATCTTTTCTCTTTTTCTTCATTTTTAAATTATAAACATAAAGGCAATTCACCTTCTTCCAATATATTTTCTGCTCCTTTTTTAACCATATACATTGAGTTTGCAGCATTGTGGCATCTCTGTGTCTATTTCTCTCACTTATCCACAAAACTCAGGATACAATGTTAGGTTACTTCAGTCTTCTCTCATATTTCAGTTCTCTGATTTATGGGTGAAATTATTCTTGGGTACTGGTGCAAAACAGGTCATAGCAAGTCAGTAGTCCTTTTACATACAGCACACTTTTCTTTTCCATTGACTTTAACCACATGGGTGGTGTGCACAGACCCTTACAAATTACCACTTACCTGCTTTGTATTATATTGCAAGAGTAATTTCATCCATTAGGAAGAAGCCTCTTTTCAGCCACCTTTACCCCCCTCCCCCATCCCCCAGCAACTAAACCCTCACTTGTATTTTGGGAACAAAATTGGGTTCAGTATCTAAGATGTGGTCTGACAGATCAGTGTCAAATTGCAGCCTTTGTTCCTCTGATTTCTATGCTACTAATTTGACAAGTAGTTCAGTTTTATAGTTGTTGATTGCTACTCTGAACTTATTAGACCTATGAGCGCTGCATCTATTAAATCTCCCACATTTTTTCCAATTTCATCTTTAGCTGTTACAAAATTGTTTCCAGAGTACCTATGATTGGTGTCTACATATAATTTCAATCCTACATGTACAGATATTCACACCCACCTATGTTTAGTTTCATCTATCATCGGTGACGATTTCATTCATCTTACTTTGAAGTTTGTAACTCATCTCCCCAGAACAATCTGGCTTTTAAAATGTGTTTTCAAATTTGATCAGCTGAATTCAAACAGCTTACAGAAATTAGAAGAAGATTTATATGCACACATTGAGGAAAGTGTTGGAGCAGATTAAGAAAGCAATTACTGCAGCAACCAGGAACTTGGGCTGTATAAATAGAGGCACAAGATAGAGAAGGAAAGAAGTTCTGGTGAACCTTTACAGAACCACATTCTGCCTCAAATGGACACCATACTTAAGGGAAAACTGGAAGGGTGCAGAAAAGACTGCAAGAATATTCTGAAGATAAGTCACTTCAGCTATATGGATAATTTGTCAACACTCTTTTGATAAAGGTATTCAAAATTCTGATGGATCTGTCAGGATCTAGAAGATATGGTGGGAGCAGATTCAATCGTAACTTTCAGAAGAGAATTGACAGCAAGGCACTACTTGACCAGGGTGGCATCAAGGTGCCTAAATAAAACTAAAATTGAAGTCAGTGAGGATCAAGGAGAAAACTCTCTACAGATTAAAGGATCTTGGTTGAGTTGATGGAAGTCCATCAACTAAGCCACAGGCAACTCTGCAGGACTTCACCAGAACTGGGTCCAAGGCCAAACTATGTTGGTTGCTTCATTCTTGGTATTCCCTTTATCAGAAATACAAAAATGTGGGGATGTTCACTGATGATTACACAGGGATGAAAATTGTGTTCATTTTGCTAAGTTGGAGGTGTATTATTTTGGAGAGTTTTCACTGCATTTCTACTTGGCTGATCTCCCAGATGTCCCTCGATGGCCTCCAACACTTTCAACCTCTTCCAGTCACATTTTCTTGTAGACATGTTGCTGTTGCCACTGACCAGCTTGCATCCTCGCCTTTTTTTTAATCTCTTCCTCAGCTGAGAAGAGTTCATGAGAAATCACAAACCACATTTGGCTCAATGAAGACTTTTGAGTTGTAGCCTGACTTTTTCACAGCACACTTTGACACAAGACCCTTCAAGCTATGAGCCTCAGGGAATTGGCAAATAACAACATAATTGATAAATATAGTAAGTAAAAAGGTTTACCAGGCAATGCTGCAAACTTAACTGCAAATTTCTAACTCCACACTCTACCATGAGCTATCATCATATCCTTAATCAACAGGAAGATGTATGGTCAGCCCAAGTGCCAACCGTAAAACCACTCAAATATGCAAAAGTTAATTAATTTGGTATATGACATGCTAATAATTTATAATTAATAATTATTAGTAATTACCAAATTATAATTAGTCTTTAATGAAGAGTGAGTGGGCTTCTACCTTCCACATTTGAGTTCATGGCATACTGGTTTGAGATCTCTATCACTATAGAATATGAAAATGCTAGTCTAACCTCTAGTGAATTGAAACTTATTAAGTTCATTTGGTTGATCTCAGGAAAATAGAATAATTAAAAGTGTGGCTGCATTCAACTTGAACAGCAAAATAATACATTTCTGTTACACGGTTTAATGCTCCAGTGTTTGCAAAATTTACTGAAATACTGTAGGCAACTGCAGGAGATTTCCTGGTGTATTCTGAAATATTGTTTTTGTCAAATTCAACACCTGTGTAATTTTAGTGCTTTAATATTTTCCAGTGTAGGTTATAATTTGGCCTCTGATTTCCAGTCATTAGCTGCTGTGTAAATATATTACGGTTGAAAAAAGGAAACATCTGTCAGAATATGTCATGAGAAACTATTAAAATTTTGCATACTGAAGTGACATTAGTGCACAGTTTGAGTGCACAGGTAATCTGCTGCTGCCTTTTTTAAAAAATTGCTTTCTAGAAAACATCATTTAGGCTCTTCTGATCATAACAGCAGATGCTGCTCTGGGACTTAATTGAGTGGGGCATCCAATCTCTTGTTTTCTTGCTCGTCCCCCCCCCCCCTCCTTTATTTCCTGTTCTAAACTGACCTCCCCTCTTGCTTTGTGTGGAGGGCAAAAGGAAATGGATCCATTTGTGCTAGTCTTTTAAGTACACACAGCCTTACAACCCCACGACACATTGCAACTTTTCTCATCCCTCCCTTGGCACTGTGCGACAGAATAAACAGAGTCAAGAACATAAAAGGAGCGTTTTCAGAATATTTCAAACTCCCATAGCAACTAGAAAGCTTTAATAGGATAGCCTTTCTTCTCTCTCATGGAAACAATTTTTTGTTAGCGTGGAGCTGGCAGCAGTTCAGTCCTGAGAATTTTAAGTTTTGAAGGTTACAAAACTTGGCCACTGTTCAATGTTTGAGTTAAAGGCAACTTTCTGTATTATACTGTTACTTGCAGTTTTTTATGGTAACGCAGTTTCCGTTTCTTTTACAGAAAAAGAAGTATTTTGCTTTTGAAGTATACTATTATAATCAAGCTGCCACAATGATTTACAGTAGTCTCTCATATAAGTGCTTGAAAAGTCTGTATGTGCATTTTTAGGTTTCACAGTGAATCAAAAAATAATTCAAGTACATCGTGTGATGTTAGTAACTGAATAATACTTCAACCAGTTTAAAGCATATATTTTTTAAAAAACTTTACATTATGTTGGGCCGTGAAACTAAATACAATAAACTTTTTATGTACCAGCAGCCATGGAACCAAGTTATTATTCCTGTTGATCAAAAGATCCATATAATCAGTATAAAAACACACACTAAGTAGTACAAACATAATGCAGGGGTTGTACACATCACAGTTATGCATTTTTTACAGCATAAATCACTGAAATAATAATGCATCTTTGCTTTAGATAAAACTTATCAGCACAAAGCCTTCTTACTCGCACCCTTAACTGACTACTCGGACATTGTGATAATACTGTATACTACTGGTATTTGAGGTATATAATTTTTACCAGTTTATTGTGAGTGCTGGTTCATGAAGTGCCAGTTTAAACAAAATTTTCTATAGTCATAAGTGGAGTGTGCGTTTCCAAAATGTGTTATGTCAATTCCCCACATTTTGCGTCAACATTGAAGTTACAATGTTCATCACTGACCTCAAGAAATATTGCCCAAAAAAAATAATGATCTCTGTGGAGTGTATGCCCATTTCCCAGTGGCAGCTTAAATCTGGAATCATGTCAAATTGATCTCCTGATGTGCAGCAGCAATGAAGTAAGCAAGCAATGGAGTTTGGCTGCTTACCCTATCATGCTGAAGTATGCTCACAGGCAGCAATAGAAAGCATTCAAACTCTTTACTCCCAATTTAAATTATATATCAAATTGATTGTATTAAGATAAAGTGAACATAAAGTAACAAAATCAGCTATTATATTTTTTTAAATGTAGTTTGTGTTCAAAATAATGGTCAAACCTAAATTCCACAAGTATTAGCGTTTTAGGGAGTGTAGATGTTTAACAGTCATTGTAAATATCGTGCACCATTTAAAAACCAGTTGTGTCTCATTCAACAAGATAGAGCTCCGTCAAGGTTTTATAGCAAGGCTAACAATTCTTATTCCTCCTTGCCCATTGCGAAACTTACCTGAGCATCTCTTGATATTAAAGTCTGCCTGTCTTGCCAGTTTTCATGATTTAGATTGGACATTGAGCACTACTCACATGAGATGTAAAATCATGGCAAGATCCATATAAAAGATCACTTTTAAACATTAATAGGTATGTAGCTGCCTGAAGCAGACCTTCATCCTTATAATTAGTATCAGCAGAATAATTATAATAGTGGACACAAACACATGGGAAACTCAGTCAAAGGCTAGCATTGACCAGAATTTTACTGACTTTATTGCTCTGTTCCCTCTGGGTGGGCAGTTTTAAAATCAGACACAATGTGAGATTACAAAATACATACATTTCTAAATCCATTGGCCTCCAACTGAAAGCCAAGTTTGCATCTGTATTCTGCTCTGATTGGCTGATATAACATGTCCTTCTGCTGGCCGTAACTGGCATTTCCAGTGTATTTTTTCACTAACATGGAACAAATAATTTCCATAATGTTTCCCAGTTAGCTTCACAAATGAAACTCACTCAGTAAGCATAAGAGTTCAAATGAAAGGCCAAGCTATGTATATAAACTTATGAACTTTTGCCTGAGAGGCTGATGCTAGGCAGCCATAAATTATAATTATTGTACTTTCTACTATAAAGCACACCTCATATTTGGTTATTCGTTTTACCAAGTGAACAATTACACCCCTCTAAAGTGCCTTAAAATATTTGTGTGTGTGATAATTGGTTGACAGTAGTTTAGCAGAGTCCGTAGTAACTATTGAAGATCCATTATTGGTTAATCAAGGATGTTATTGGAGAGATACAACATGCTGTCTGGGCATCTCATAATGTAGCAAATGTTTTACCATCTGCAGTTCAATATTTAATGAAGTATTTTTAGACCTTCAGCCAATGTGATTCACTTCACCAGATTTCTTTATCATTCATTCATGGGATGAGGGCAGCATTTATCGCCCATCATAGAATCATTGAATTTCTACAGTGTAGAAAGAGGCCATTTGGCCCATCAAGTCCACACTGACCCTCCAAAGAGCATCCTACTCAGACACCCTCATCCCACCCTATCCCTCTAATTCTGCATTTTCCATGGCCAATCCACCTAACCTGCACATCTGAACTGTGGGAGAAAACCAGAGCATCCAGAGGAAACACACTCAAGATATGGGAGAATGTGCATACTCCACTCAGACAGCCATGCAAGGCTGGAATCAACTTGGAACCCTGGTGCTGTGAGGCAGCAGTGCTAACCACTGAGCCACCATGCTGTCCATCCTCGGGGGTGGTTAAGGTTCAACCACATTGCTGAGGTTCTGGAATAGGTAAGGACAGCATTGTGAGCCAGATGGGGTTTTCCAGCAATCAGCAATGGATTCATAATCATCATTAGACTCTTAATCCCAGGTTTTTATGGAATTCAAATACAACAATCTGCCAAGGCAGGATTTGAACCCAGGTCTCCAGATTAACAGTCGAATGATATTACCATTAGGCTATGTTAGTAAGAATCAGCTCAAGGCAATAATCTTGTGCTCCAGAATAAACCCTTCGCTAAATTGTTCCCAGAAAACATAACCATTTATGCTTCAATGTGGAAAATCAGAAAATGGTGGGGATTTTATTAACAATTGTATAATTTTCAGTTCCATCTGTAAGTCCCCAAAACTGAAGAAATCTATGTGTAGTCAAACCTGTACAATATTTAGGTTTGAACTGTTCAGTGGCAAGTGACATTCACACCACCAAGTGCCAGGCAATGACTAATTTCAACCTCAGACCATCTAGCCACCTATGCATGTTTAATGGCATTACCACTGATGAATCACCCAGCAAAATCACCCTGGGAGTTACTGTTTGTGAGAAATTGAACTGGACTTGCCATATAAATAGTGAGGCTAGAAGACCATAAGACAAAGGAGCAGAAATTATGACATTCAGCCCAAGTCTGCTCTGCCATTCAATCATGGCTGATAAGTTTCTCAACCCCATTCTCCTACTTTCTCCCTGTAACCCTTGATCTCCTTAACAATCAAGAACCTATCTATCTCCGCCTTAAATATACGTAATGACTTGGCCTCCACAGCCTTCTGCGGCTGTGAATTCCATAGATTTGCCACTCTCTGGTTGAAGAAGTTTCTCCTTATCTCCATTCTAAAAGGTCTTCCCTTTACTCTAAGGCTGTTCCCTTGGGACCTAGCCTCTGCTACCAATGGAAACATCTTCTCACTGTCCACTCTGCCCAGGCCATTCAGTATTCTGTAAGTTTCAATTAGAGTCCCCCCAATCCTCCTAAACTCCATCAAGTTACCTGAGTCCTCAAGTGTTCCTCATATGTTAAGCAGTTCGTTCCTGGGACCATTCTAGGAGAAAGTGATGATTGCAGGTGCTGGAGATCAGAGTTGAGAGTATGGTGCTGGAGAAGCACAACAAGTTAGGCAGCATCCAAGGAGCGGGAGAGTCGACATTTCAGGCATAAGCCCTTCTAGCCCAATACATCCTTTCTGAGATATGGGGCCCAAACTGTGCACAATACTCTAAATGTGGTCTGATCAGAGCCCTATAGACCCTTAGAAATACATTTCTGCTTTTATATTCAAGTCCTCACAAAATAAATGCCAACATTGCATTTGCCTTTCTAACTACTGACTCAACCTGTAAGTTTGCCTTGAGAGAATCCTGGACTAGAACTCTCAAGCCTCTTTGCACCTCAGACTTCTGAATTCTCTCCACATTTAGAAAATAGTCCATCCCTCCATTCTTCTTATCAAAGTGCATGACCTTACACTTTCCCACATTGGACTGCATCTACCACTTCTTTGCCCAATCTCCTAACCTAACCAAATCCTTCTGTAGCTTCCCCACCTCCTCAATACTACCTGACCCTCTACCTATCTTTG
This sequence comes from Chiloscyllium plagiosum, assembly GCF_004010195.1. Classification (NCBI taxonomy): domain Eukaryota; kingdom Metazoa; phylum Chordata; class Chondrichthyes; order Orectolobiformes; family Hemiscylliidae; genus Chiloscyllium; species Chiloscyllium plagiosum. Next base: position 70,186,166 of record NC_057710.1, read on the forward strand.
TGTTGTCTGCAAACTTAGCCAGAATGCTCTCAATTCCTTCATTGAGATTGTTAATGTATGAAGTGAAAAGTTGTGGTCCCAATACTGAGCCTTGTGGAACGCCACATGTCACTGGCCGCCATCCAGAGAAAGACCCTTTTATCCTCACTCTCTGCTTTGTACCAGACAGCCAATTTTCTATCCATGCTAGCGCCTTGCCTCTAACACAATGGGCCCTTATCTTACTCAGTAGCCTCCTATGCGGCACCTTGTCAAAGGCCTTCTTGAAGCCCAGGTTGGTAACATCCATTGGAGCTCCTTGATCTAATCTGCTCGTTACTTCCTCAAAACATTCTAGCAGATTTGTCAGACATGACCTCCCCTTGATGAAACCATGCTGACTTTGCCCTATTTTACCATACACTTCCAAGTATTCAGAAATCTCATCTTTCCCAATGGATTCCAGAATCTTACTCACTACCAAGGTTAGGCTAATTGGACTGTTATTTTCTGTCTTTTGCCTTACTCCCTTTTTAGACAGAGCTGTCACGTCAGTGATTTTCCAGTCCTCTGGGACCCTCCCTGACTCTAGTGATTCCTGAAAGATCACCACTAAAGCCCCCACTCTCTCTTCAGCTATCTCCTTTAGTGGGGTATAGTCCATATAGTACAGGTGATTTATCCACCTTCAGACCTTTCAGTTTTTCTAGCACCTTCTCCTTGGTGATGGCCACCATACTCAGCTCTGCCCCCTCACCCTCTTGAAGTTTTGGGATATTACTCATGTCTTCCATTGTGAAGACTGACCTGAAGTAATTATTCAGTTCCTCAGCCATTCCCTTGTTCCCCACTACTATCTCTCCAGTGTCAATTTCCAACAGTCCAATGTTCACTTTTGCCTCTCTTTTTGCCCTTTATATATCCAAAGAAACTCTTACAGTCTACTTTTATATTTCTGACTAGCTTACCCTCATATTTAATCTTTTCCTTCCCTAATACTGTTTTGTTGCCCTGTGTTGGTCTTTGTAACTTCCCAATCCTCTGGTTTCCCTCTCTTCTTCGCTACTTTAAAAGCTTTCTCTTTTGCTTTTACGCTATCCCTGACTTTCCTGGTCAGCCATGTTGCTTCATCCTCCCTGTACCATGCTTCATTTTTCTTGGGATGTATCTCTGCTGTATCTCCTGAATTACTCCCAGACACTTGTGCCATTGCTGTTCCACTGTCTTTCCTGCTAGACTCCTCTCCCAGTCAAATCTGTCCAGCTCCTCCCTCATGCCTCTGTAGTTGTCTTTATTCAGCTATAATACTGTTACCTGTGATTCTATCTTCTCCCCCTCAAATTGCAGAGTAAATTCAATCATATTATGATCACTGTCTCCTAAGGGTTCCTTCACCTTAAGCTCATTTATCAAGTCTGCCTCATTGCACAACATTAAATCCAGTATTGTCTCTTCCCTAGTGGGCTCCACCACAAGCTGCTCCAAAAAGCCATCTCATAGATATTCCACAAATTCCTTTCCTTGTAATCCATGACCAACCTGATTTTCCCAGGCCTATATTGAAATCCCCCATGATCACATCCTTTCTATCTCCTGGTCAAAGGCTGTAATTTCTGCAGCAAGTAACTCATCTCCTAACTCCCAAAACCTTTTCACCACGGCATAAATCAGGACTGTCATAGAATACTCCTTTTTCACATGGGGAAGTACAGCTTCTACAACATTCATGAAGCTTGGCACTGTCCAGGCTATTTTATTGTCACTCCCCCTTCAACATTCACTCATTTCAATACCAGTGACACCAATATGTACTATCTACAAGATTCATTTTCGCAACCATTAAAGACTCCTTTGGCGCTACTTTAGAGCTCATAACCTCTACATTAAGAAAAATAAGGGCAACTTTCATACAACACCAAACAACACCTCATCCTGAATTGGAAGTATATCATAATTTTTTCTCTGTTGCAGGATCAAAGTCCTGAAACTCCCTTCCTAACAGTACAAGAGTGTCCCTACATAAGATGAAACACAACAGTTCTAGAGGTCTCACCATGACCTTTTCTAAAGCAATTAGTGATGGCTAACAGATATGATCCATCGTCTCATTACAGTAATAGAATCATAGTGCACAAAGCAGACTGTTCGGCTCAACTAGTCCATACCAAACTAAAGGAGTCTCACCTGCTTGCTCCTGGCCCATATCTCCAAAGCTTTCCTACTCATGCACTTATCCAAATGTTTTTTAAATGTCGTAATTGCAGCCACATCCACCACTTCCTCAGGAAGTTTATTTCATACATGATAGTGGTGTGAGGTTGATTTCACTGCCTGCAGCAGGGAGTCACTGGGTGCCTATGGTCAGAAAACTGGGTTTGAAGCTTAAAAATAAAAACCTTCAGAACTGCAGATCCTCAGAATTTCACCAGATTTGAAAAAGGGTCACTCGACCTGAAATGTTAATTCTGATTTCTCTCCACAGATGCTGCCAGACGTGCCAAGCTTTTCCCAGCAATTTCTGTATTGTTTTTGAGGCTTACAAGGTGGGTTAGAGAGACAGGAAGGAAAGATAGACTTCACTTGGGTCTTCTCTTGTCAGCATCTCAGTTGCTTGACCACTTACACAGAGAAAGCAGATCCTTAAACATACAATGAGTGAGCCTTTCACATGACAGACTGGCAGAGATTCACACATGGTCATTATTGCAAGGTTTGTGAAGGTTTGTAGCTCAGGTTGAGGTTTAGGGTGTAGGTTTGCTCGCTGAGCTGTAGGTTTGATATCCAGACATTTCATTACCTGGCTAGGTAACATCATCAGTGGCGACCTCCAAGTGAAGCGACGCTGTTGGCTCCTGCTTTCTATTTATGTTTGTCCTGGATGGGGTTCCTGAGGTTTGAGGTGATGTCATTTCCTGTTCATTTTCTGAGGGGTTGATATTTGGTATCTAGAGCTATGTGTTTGTTTATGGCATTGTGGTTGGAGTGCCAGACCTCTAGGCAGACCAAATACTTAACTACACCAGCAACCATCCCAACACACACAAACAAAGCTGTATCAGAACACTATTGCAACGAGCCACCACACACTGCAGCACAGACGAACTTCGGAAAACAGAGGAGAACCACCTATACAACGTATTCAAGAAGAATGGATACTCAAAAAATACAGACCGCATATTCCTCAAGAACAAACCATGACAAGCAGACCAAACACAGCCAGAAACCCTAACCACCTTACCATATACCAAAGAAGTTTCAGAAATGACAGCCAGACTACTAAGACCCCTCAGAATCCAAGTAGCACGCAAAGCCACCAACACACTCAAACAAAAACTAACAAACTTAAAAGACCCAGTACAACCCATGGACAAAACCAACGTCATCTACAAAATTCCATGCAAGGACTGCCACAAACACTACATAGGACAAACAGGAAGAAAGTTAGCCACCAGGATACATGAACACCAGCTAGCCACAAAAAGATACGACCCTCACTCCCTCGTAGCCCTACACACGGATGAAAAAAAACACCATTTTGACTGGGACAACACATCTATCCTGGGACAGGCTAAGCAAAGACCTGCCAGAGAATTCCTAGAGGCCTGGAACTCCAACAAAACCCTTTTGCAAAGAAGACCAAGCAGAATTGTACACAGGATTCTAAAAGATAGCCTCACCAATGTCCTGTAAAGCTGCAACATGGCATCCTAAGTTGTATACTTAATGTTCTGACCAATGAAGGGAAGCGTGCCAAACACTTTCCTCACCACCCTATCTACCTGTGACACCAATTTCAAGGAACTATGAGCCTGCACTCCTGGGTCCCTTTGTTCAGCAACACTCCCAAAGCCCTACCATTAACTGTATACATTCTACCCCATTTGCCTTACCAAAATGCAAAACTTACATTTAATTCAATTCCATTTGTCACTCCTTGGCCATTGCCCATCTGATCAAGGTCTGAGACAATCTGAGATAGTCTGAGACTATCTCCTTCACTGTCCACTACTCCATCTATTTTGGTGTCATCTGCAAACTTACCAACCATACTTTCTACATTCACACCCAATTCATTCATATACATGACAAAAAAGTAGTGGACCCAGCACCGATCCTTGTGGCACTCCACTGGTCACAGGCTTCCAGTCGAAAAGCAACCCTCCACCACCACCCTCTTTCGCCCATCTTCAAGCCAATTTTGTATACAGTTGGTTAGCTCCCATTGGATCCCATGTGCTCTAATCCTACTAACCAGTCTTCTTGCGGAACCTTGTTAAACTCTTTGCTGAAGTCCAAATAACGGTGTACTACTCTTTTTTTGTCACCTCTTCAAGTTAGTGAGACAAGTTCCCATGCACAAGTTCATGCTGACTATCCCTAATCAGTGCTTGCGCTTCCAAATGCGTGTAAATCCTATCCATCAGGCTCCCCTCCAACCCACCACTGACATAAGGCCCACTGGTCTATAGTTTCCTAACTTTTCCTTACAGGCCTTGTTAGATAAAGGTTCCAAATTAGCTTACTTCCAGTCTTCTGGCACCTTACCCGTGGTTATCGCTGATACAAATATTTCAGTAAGGGGCCAAGCAATCTCTTCCCTAGCTTCTCAGAACATTTTGGGAAACACCGGATGAGGTCCAAGGGACTTATCTACCTTAATGTGATTTAAGACATCCAGCACCTCCTCCTCTGTAATATGAACACTTTTCAAGATACCACTGTTTATTTCTCCAAGTTCTCTAGCTTCTATATCTTTCTCCACAATAAATACTGATGTGAAATACTCATTTAGTATCTCACCTATCTCCTGCCGTTTCACACTTAGACAGCTTTGTTGATATTTAAGGGGACTTATTCTCTCTCTAGTTACTCCTTTGCAGTTAACATATTTGTAGAAACTCTTTGGATTCTCCTTAATTCTATTTGCCATAACTACCTCATGTCCCCTTTTTGCTCTCTTGATTTCCCTCTTGAGTATACTCCTACTGCCCTTATACTCCATTAAGGAGTCATTTGATCCCAGCTGTCTATACCTGGCATATGCTTCCTTTTATTTCTTGATTAGAGCCTCAATTTCTCTAGTCACTGGAAGACAATGCCTCACAGACTCTCATGCTGAAATGTAAGCATGCAAGGACATGTTCTTTTAATGTGGCAGGGAGCTTTCCTTTGTTGTAGTTTTGGATTGGGAGTTTAGGGTTATGGTGACTCACGAAAAGAATTTTACCCTCAATGCAGCATTAAAACTTTGTTTGTGGTAATAATAATTGGATGAAGTAACATCGCTTTGAGCTCCTTATGAAGGTATGATAATAAATTTTTTGAGAGGTCTACATGCCACACTGTGTCAAGACCTAACACAAGTCTTCATTGTGATGGACCTGAAGGCTGAGGAATTCTCTCAATAAACTTCTGTTACTTTTCTGACTTTCCCCACAACTTATTAGCTCACAGATCGCCCACGGAGATTACTGTGGCTGGAATCCTGAATGTGATGGTTTGTGGATTCCTGTTATCTGAGGCTATTTGATGTTATGTGTTTGATTGCTTGTGAGAATTGGGAAAAGCTTAGCTATTACAATTACTTGGGATGTCTGAAGAGGCTATACATCTTTCACATGGATGTAACTTAATCAGGTTTGCATGCCCAAAGTTTCTGAGTAATGGCAGTGATGAATAGATTGTGGCTGCTCTTGTCAATCCTCTCAATTTGATGCTGATGCATATTTCTTTTTCTGATCATAGCTTCCACAGAATCATGCTCTGCAGCATCTCACGAGTAACTCCATTGGAGTAGAGTTGGGGACAGACAGGACATGCCTGCGTACTATAGCACTCTTTGGCATTTGCTATGTTTAAAGGATATGATAGATGGATTAAAGAATGGTGATTGGTGAATGGGCGTCTGGCTAGATGGGTGAGTGAAAGGTGTGCCTATGTGTAGGTGGGTGAAGTCAGTTGAATTGGATAAGAGGCTGGGTAAGAGTAGTTAGGTGATTAGGCATCGAAACGGTGTGATTAGAGGAGGTCAATTGTGTAGTTACTCAGATATTGGCCTAAGTTTAATCTAATGTTTCCTGGGTAGCTAGTTGAATGCATTCACGGATGGCCTCAGGAAGCAGGGGATTTGGTCGCCAGAAGTTTCAAATCTGAGAATTGAAATAGTTCTGTCTCCATAGATGCTGTCAGACCTATTGAACATAACTGCTCTTATTTCTTGCTATAGTCATAGTCACTAGAACGTAAGAACCAGGAGCAGGAGTAGGCTATCTGGCCCTTTGAGCCTGCTCCACCATTCAATAAGATCATGGCTGATCTTTTTGTGGCCTGGGAGAAAGTGAGGACTGCAGATACTGGAGATCAGAATCGAAGAGTGTGCCACTGGCAAAGCACAGATGGTCAGGCAACATTCGAGGAGCAGGAGCTATGTTTTCTGTCAGGAGCCCTTCATCTGGAACTCTGATTAAAGGATTGTGCCTGAAACGTGGATTCTCCTGCTCCTCAGATGCTGCCTGACTAACTGTGCTTTGCCAGTGTCACACTTTTCAACTTTTTGTAGCCTCAGCTCGATTTACCCGTTGTCTCACCTTAACCCTTAAGTCCTTTACTGTTCTAAAAGTTATCTATGTTGCTTTTAAATACATTCAATGACGCAGCCCCTTTCAATGGGGTGGCACGGTGGCTCAGTGGTTAGCACTGCTGCCTCACAGCGCCAGGGACCCGGGTTCAATTCAATGTGTGGAGTTTGCACATTCTCTACATGTCTGCGTGGGTTTCCTCCGGGTGCTCCGGTTTCCTCCCACAGTCCAAAGATGTGCAGGTTAGGTGAATTGGCCATGCTAAATTGCCCGTAGTGTTAGGTGAACGGGTAAATGTAGGTGAATGGGTCTGGGTGGGTTGCTCATCGGAGGGTCGGTGTGGACTGGTTGGGCCGAAGGGCCTGTTTCCACACTGTAGAGAATCTAATCTAATCTAGCCTCAACTGTTTCACTGGACAGGGAATTCCACACATTCGCAACCTGCTGAGTGAAAATGTTATTTCATAATTCAGTCCTAAATGTGCTCCCCAAACATTTGAGGCTATGCCCTCTTGTTCCTGTTATAGAGATATACAGCATGGAAACAGACCCTTCATTCCAACTCATGCATGCTGACCAAGTATCCTAAATAAATCTAGTTCCATTTGCCAGCATTTGGCCCATATCCCTCTAAACCCTTCCTATTCATATAGCCATCCAAATACCTTTTAAATGTTACAATTGTACTAGCCTCCACCATTGCCTCTGGTAGCTCATTCTGTACATGCACCACTCGCTGTGCAAAAAAGTTGTCCCTTTGGTCCCTTTTAAAGCTTACCCCTCTCATCTTGAACCTATATTGTCTAGTTTTGGACTCCTCCAGCCCAGGGAAAAGACCTTGTCTATTTATCCTTTCCATACCACTCATGATTTTATAAACCTCTGTAAGGTCACCCCTCAGCCTCTGACGCTCCAGGGAAAATAACCCCAGCCTATTCAGCCTTAGTAAAATACGGCATTTGTTCTCCAAATAAGGTTGTAGGCTCCAAATAAGACTGTCAGTTCCAAACAAGTTTATCTTTTTCTAGGTTAAAGTAACCCCAGATTGTTCTATCACTCAAATGTGAGTAATGTCTGTGGATCAATGTTTAACCAAGCTGTTTTGTGGGGTGTCTTTAGAAAGGAAAGATATTATCATGCTGAGGGGAACAGTCTGCTTAATAAAAAAAAATTAATTTAGATGTTTTTCAAGAAACATAAAACTTTGATCAAACTATTAATTAGAATCAAGTATGCACTTGCAATAAATAATAATAAAAAAGAACAATTGGCTAACATATTGCTCTGTGCTTGCAGTTTCAGTTGTATTAATAAATAGTAGCTTTGTCGTTATCAGTAAGTTGTAAGTCTTATATGAAAACAATAATAAAGATTTTCCATGCTCAGAGGGAATATTTTGTACCATGCCAAGGTACTGATTTTATTTCAGTTCCATGGAAACTGCTGCAACACACATTAATCCTCACTGTTGCATTATCACTTTATCATGTAAAGAGTGCATTCCACTCTAATGAGTGTTGGAACTGTCGCACCTTGATAGGAAAGAGGCAGCTACATATTATAATGCCCTTTGCAATATTCAAAGCTAACAACTTAAGTAACAATCATACAATTAATACTGAAGTAACATCTTAAGTATTTCAAACGCATTTCTCACTTGCGTTACTTCTTTTCTGTTGACGACATTGGTAAGTCCATGTTTATTGACCAACCTGAATGTTCCTAAGGGTAATAAGCTTTAACCACATAGTACATGGATCTCATGGTTGCACTTTTAATATATCTAATATTTGGTATGTTTTCAACTATGCCATTGGGGTTGGAAAGGGTTGGAGGGCTTTCTTCCCTTGGAAGATTAGATTTCATGTGCTCAAATCTATCAGCTGGTGAGAAAACCAACACAAATGAATAACCTAGATTTCATCCTTCACTGATATAACCATTGCAGACTCATCAAGGCACTGGTAACAGTAGCAGTTGCACAGTCCTCTTGGAGCCCAAGACCCACCTTCACATTAAAGATAGCCTCTATTTTGTTTTGTGACGTTATCACTACAGGATAGATCAGGCCCCTTGCCGAGATACATGTATCATCGATAGTCACAGGTGAGGTGCTGGAAGACTGGAGGTTGACTAACGTGGTGCCACTCTTTAAGAAGGGTGATAAGGAAAAACCAGGGAACTATAGACCGGTGAGCCTGACCTCGGTGGTGGGCACGTTGTTGAAGGGAATCCTGAGGGACAGGATGTACATGTATTTGGAAAGGCAAGGACTGATTAGGGATAGTCAACATGGCTTTGTGCGTGGGAAATCATGTCTCACAAACTTGATTGAGTTTCTTAAAGAAGTAACAAAGAGGATTGATGAGGACAGAGCGGTGGACGTGATCTATATGGACTTCAGTAAGGCGTTCGACAAGTTCCCCATGGGAGACTGGTTAGCAAGGTTAGATCTCATGCAATACAGGGATAACTAGCCATTTGGATACAGAACTGGCTCAAAGATAGAAGACAGAGTGTGGTGGTTGAGGGTTGTTTTTCAGACTGGAGGCCTGTGATTAGACGAGTGGCACAAGGATCGGTGCTGGGTCCACTACCTTTCGTCATTTATATATATGATTTGCATGTGAGCATGAGAGGTACAGTTAGTAAGTTTGCAGATGACACCAAAATTAGAGGTGTAGGGGACAGCGAAGAGGGTTACCTCAGATTACAACAGGATCTTGATCAGATAGGCCAGTGGGCTGAGAAGTGGCAGATGGAGTTTAATTTAGATAAATGCGAGGTGCTGCATTTTGGGAAAGCAAATCTTAGCAGGACTTATACACTTAATGGTAAGGTCCTAGGGAGTGTTGCTGAACAAAGGGACCTTGGAGTGCAGGTTCATAGCTCCTTGAAAGTGGAGTCGCAGGTAGGTAGGATAGTGAAGAAGGTGTTTGGTATACTTTCCTTTATTGGTCAGAGTATAGAGTACAGGAGTTGGGAGGTCATGTTGCAGCTGTATAGGACATTGGTTAGGCCACTTTTAGAATATTGCATGCAATTCTGGTCTCATTCCTATTGGAAGGATGTTGTGAAACTTGAAAGTGTTCAGAAAAGATTTACAAGGGTGTTGCCAGGGTTGGAGGATTTGAGCTATAGGGAGAGGCTGAACAGGTTGGGGCTGTTTTCCCTGGAGAATCGGAGGCTGAGGGGTGACCTTGTAGAGGTTTACAAAATCATGAGGGGTATGGATAGGATAAATAGACAAGATCTTTTCTCTAGGGTGGGGGAGCCCAGAAAACTAGAGGGCACACGCTATAGGATGAGAGGTGAAAGATATGAAAGAGACCTGAGGGACAACTTTTTCACACAGAAGGTGGTACGTGTATGGAATAAGCTGTCAGAGGATGTGGTGGAGGCTGCTAAAATTGAAACATTTAAAAGGCATCTGGATGGATATATGAATAGGAGGGGTTTGGAGGGATATGGGCCAGTTGCTGGCAGGTGGGACTAGAGTGGGTTGGGATATCTGGTTGGCAAGGATGAGTTGGACCAAAGGGTCTCTTTCTGTGCTGTACATCTCTATGACTCTATGACTCTAAGACAAGACCTAGCAGTGCAAACTAAACACATATGATGAACAAATCGACCATCAGCTGTGACAGAGTTCTATTCTGCAACAATCTATAACCTCAAGAATCAGTGTATCCCTCACAAATTTATCACCACCAAACCCTGGCTGGTTTGGTGGTGATAAATTTGTCGCAAAGATGCCTGAACATAAGATGCCAAACTGATGAAGCTGCAGCATAAATAAAATCATGCTAAGCAGTGGACACACCCTGTTGTGGCCAGACCTAAGTGATCCTATAGTCAATAAAGTCAATATGTCAGATCAAAACTTGACAGTCCAAGCATTTAGTCATAAATGGAAATGGTGATGGACAAAAATGCAACTTTTAATAACTTTGTAACTTGCTGAGACTGCAACAATTTGATTGGAACAATCACAATGAAGCAAGGACAACATGGAGCCTCTTTTAAAAAAAAACATTACTCAGGGGATATGGTCTTTGCTGGCTGGGCCTGCATTTATTACCCATCTTGAATTACCCTTGAGAAAGTAGTGGTGATTTGCCTTCTTCGATTGCAGCTGTCCACTTGGGGTAAATACACCCACAATGCCATTCGAGAGGAAATTCCAGGATTTTGATAGTGGGGGAATGGTGATATATTTCCAAATCAGAACGGTGAGTGGCTTGGAGGGAATTTGCAAGTGATGATGTGATTATGTATCTGCTACACCTGTCCTTCTGTAAGATAGTGCTCGTGGTTTGGAAGGTGCTGCATAAGGAGCCTTGGTAATTTCTACATTGCATCTTGTAGATGGTACACCCTGGAGCTCCTAAGTGGTAGAGGGAGTGGATGTTTTCACAAATGATGTTAATAAAGCAGCTGCTTTGTCCGTGTTGGTGCCGAGCTTCTTCAGTGATGTTGGAGCTGCACTCTGTAAAACATTCCGACACACTCCTGACTGGTGACTTGTAGATGGTGGACAGGTTTAGGGAGTCAGGAAGTGAGTTATTCATTGCAGTATTCCATTGCCTATGACCTGTTCTTGTGGCCGCTGTACTTATATGGCTAGTCCAGTTCAGTTTCCAGTCAATGGTAACCCCCAGGATGTTGATAGTGGTGGATTCAGTGATCATAATTCCAGTAAATATCAAGGAGGAATGTTAATTCCAGAGCTTAGTAAATCCAGGAGCACCAGATATAAAACAGCGAAGGCCTAGATGAAGGCTGAAAAGGAAGGTCATCATTGAAATATTAGATTGAAGGCCAGGAAGAGTAGATAAACAAGCTTTCCTTCCCTGAACACAATCCCTGTCACATTCTGGACCCACCACATTCTTACCTGAGTAGCATTGACCATTCCAGATTTGTCTCTGCTTCAGCCTCCTGGCAGATGTACATCTGAAGCCTGGTTTCTTGTAATGATGCTTGGGAGTTAAATCTGCGCAGGATCACTGTCATAAAGCTAATTTGAGTTCATACTTTTCATGTTAACTGTATGCTCACTCCTATTCCACATTGCAATGGCGCTTAGTATATTAACAGATGTGAGTGCAATGAAGGTAAGGCTAATAATCATGTCATCAGGTACTTAAACATTCTCTTTTCTGTGTTTATTACTGATTCTTTAAGCTGTTTCAAGCATTTAACTATAATTTCCCACTCTCACTGTTTCCAGTCACGCTATCACCTTCCCCACCCCTACCTGACCTCCAGAAGGACTGCACTGATTTTCCACGTGCAATTGGGGAATCACGAACCTAAGTGATGTTGACCCTGGAAACCTTATTCAGGTCAGCTATGGGTCAGCCAGATTAGTGAAATGCCTATCCTGTCACTCCAACACTGTACTTTGTGCTGGAGGTGAAAATCTCTCTGGAATATTTATAGATGCACATACATTGCTTGGATCATTACTAGTGCTGTTCAGACCTCAAAACACGGCTGCCGCAGGTTAAAACCAGTGGCCAGAAGACCAGTAAGAAAGCATCTTTACTTTTCTGTAATAGATCCCAAGGGAGTAGCAAGTAAAATCAAATTTGTTATTGTAAAATTGATGCAGACACCATCAAATCACCCTCCCATCCCACCTCCCCCCAATATTTAAATGAGATTTTAATTTTAAATAGTGGAGAACTTGCATTAACATGACAGATGAAAGATTACATAACATGCACTGAGAGTGGATTCACTACTTCCTGTGTGTAAATAAAGTAAAGTAGATGTTGAAGTAGAAAATTATGATTTGTAGGGCAGTAGTTAGGCAATCACAGGGTTACTTGTGTTGTCTTAAAACAAAATGTGCTTTGTTGAGATGATCTGAGGAACACCTTGTGTACAAAATGGTTAACTGCAGGGCATGCAGTTAAAAGGAAGAAAGCTGCAAGTGTATAGGGCCTTCTGATATTTCAAAGCAATTCACACACTATGTAGTTTTCTTTTGAAGTGTAGTTACTGTTGCAACATAGGGAAGCTCAAGAACTAATTGTGCACAGTAAAGTTCCATAAATAACAATGAGATGAATGACCAGATGACGTTAGTTGCAGGATGAATAGTGGCTGGGAACATACAAACATAAATACTAGCAGGAATAGACTATAAGGTCCTCAAGTATTTGCTTCCTTACATATTGAGACTAAAATTGCACACTGTACTTCAACAACAGAAACAGAAATTGCTGGAAAATCTCAGCAGATCTGGAAACATCTGTGGAGAGAAATCAGAATTAACATTCTGAAGAAGGGTCACTGGACCTGAAATGTTAACTCTGATTTCTCTCCACAAATAGTGCCAGACCTGCTGAGATTTTCCAGCAATTTTGGATTTGTTTCAGATTTCCAACACCCGTAGTTCTTCAGTTTTTTTGTCACTGTACTTCAAGTATGTTCTCATCAAATCCCGATATAACTGTAGCAAGACTTCCTTATTCTTGTACTGAACATACTTGCAATAAAGCCCATATGTAATTTATTCTATAGCTGCTTCCCATACACACTTTTTTTCTTGTAGGGGATTCTGAGAGATAGGACTTACATTCATTTAGAGAGGTAAGGACTATTTAGGGATATTCAGCATGGCTTTTTTTTTGTGCGTGGAAAATCATGTCTCACAACCGTTACTGAGTTTTTTGAGGATATAATCAAAAGATTGATGAGGGCAGAGCAGTAGACATTGTCGACATGGGATTTATTAAAGCCTTTGGCAAGTTTCCTCATGGTTGACTGACTAGTAAAGTTAGTTCACGTGGGATGTAGGGAGAGCTTGTGAATTGGAAATAAAATTGGCTTGATAGTAAGAGAGAGCAGGTGCTGGTGGAGGGTGTTGTTTTTGGACTGGAGCTCTGTGACGAGCAGTGACCACAGGGATAGGTGCTGGGTCCACTATTGTTTGTCATTTTTGTAAATGACTTGAATGAGAATTTAGGTGGCATGGTTAGTAAGTTTGCAGATGACACCAAAATTGGTGGTCTGGTGGGCAATGAAGACGGTTATCTAAGATTACAAAGAGATCTTGATTAATTGGGCAGAGGACTGGCAAATGGAGTTTAATTTGGATAAGTGTGAGGTATTGCATTTTGGCAAAGTGAACAAGGATAGGACTTATTACAGTTAATTGTAGGGTCAAGAGTATAGTGCTGGAAAAGTACAGCAGGTCAGGCAGCATCTAAGGAGCAGAAGAATTGACGTTTCAGGTATAGCCTGCTCCTCAGATGCTGCCTGACCTCCTGTGCTTTTCCAGCACCACACTCTCAACTCTGATCTCCAGCATCGGCAGTTCTCACTTTTTCCTAGTTAATTGTAGGGTCCTAGCTACTCATTCCTTTTTCATGTACTTATAAAACCTCTTACAGACTGTTTTAATATTCTTGGATTATTCAATCTCATTCAATTTCCATGTGCTAGGTACCAGAGCTCTGCTGGTCCATTTTAAAAAACTCCAATGACACCAGAGAGAGAAGATGAGATTTTGACTTAGACAACTCATTCAAAAGATGGCAACCTCACCAATACAGCATTCCCCCAGTACAATGTAGAAGTATTGACTTAAATGAACATATGAACACATGAATTAGGAACAGGAGTAAGTCCCTCAAGCTTGCACCACTATTTGATAAGGTTATGGCTGATCTGTTTATGGTTTTTATTTTTCTGTCTGTCCTACCCTTTGACTCCCTTGTCACTCAAGAATTTAACTAACTCGGTCTTAAAAATATGAAATGACCTAGTCTCCACCACTTCTTAGGGAAGAGAATTCTACAGATTAATTGGAAGGGTCACTGTACGTGAAATGTTAACTCTGATTTCTCTCCACAGATGCTGCCAGACCTACTGAACTTTTCCAGCAATTTTATAATTATTATCTAAGAGAAAAAAATTCTCCTCATCTGTGTTCTAAATTAATGACCCCTTATTTTTAAACAGTATCTCCTAGCCCTAGTCTCGACCATAAGGGGGATATAAAAAAATCTCTGGGGAGGTGGAGCTTGAAAATGCACCATTCCTACTGAGCAACATGACTATATAACCAAATCTGACATTTACTGTGTGCTCCAACTAACATAAATCGTCCTTACTTCTTTCTTTTAAACTTTTTATAAGTTTTATCTGGCGTATTCAGGATAAGCTTAGGAAGGTGTAATATATATGCAAAGATGATTTAAAAAGATTGTAACGGAGAGAGATCTACCCTTTTCTATAGTGGGATTACAATTACAATTACACCAATTAAACAAGGGGCTTTTCTCATGTAGCATCAATGCAGCGTAACAAATTAATCAGCCAGCCAGTTATGAAAATAAATATAAATAATTGGATTTCAATTTCCAACAATCTAGCTTGTCACTTGCAAATGACAGGAAATTCTTTGAGTTGTGTTTTTCAGGCATTTGCATCCAATGATGGTATATTTGTCCATATTTGTGAAACTATATTATGCATTTCCAGCAGCGGTGCAGGGCAGTGCAGGAACAAACAGCTCTCTAAAGATTTCCATTCTGATAGAGATATACATCGAAACCGGGAAACATCTTTGCTCCATTATTTTAGTTAGATAATCTGCGATAGCACCTTTCAGTGGCAGAGCGTTTCGAAAGTTGTCCCTCTTGGGAAATGAAAAAACAGAAAATTATTGATCCTAAACACAGTAACCTGGCCAAGTCATGCGAACAACAATTCTATCAAACTACACCCTAAAGGCTTTGAAGACTCAGACATGTTTGTGTTCAGCAAGTCGAAACCTGTATCAAACATTTGAATCAAGCAGCTGCAATATTATTAATATGTGGGATGTGAACAATAGGAATGTATAAAAATAGGAGACTTTATTGTCAGCAATATATGTTTTGAAATACGACAGCTCACCAGCAACTCAAGTCTTTCTTTCTACGCAGGGTGTGGTTCGAAATAGGCAGCACACTAGGGAATGTAGCATGGCTGAGTTAAAGTGAACTTAGCACATCCGTTTCTAGGAAATCCACCAGACACGTAGGTGTCTCACAGTCAAAAACAAAACGTCAGCAAAAAATGAGAATGATCTGTAACCTGTCACTGATGTGTGGTGCTTAATCCTCTTGATGTTTCCTGTCACTGTACATGCATTAATGGAGAAGTGGATCTCACAGAATTCACTTAATGTCCCCTACATCTGTACTTCCTTTTCCATCTGTTTATGAAGCAATACTTGCCCAAGTCATTTACAATTATACTTCCAAACTTCCTACTGCATAGCCATTAGTTCTTCATTTTTACAATACCTGTATTATTACGCAGCTGTTGGTTTGCTTATGGGGAAGGCATTGACATAGTGGTAATGTCACTGGACTAGGGGCAATCCAATGGCCCACGCTAATGTTCTGGGGACATGGGTTTCAATCCCAACATGACTGATGGTGAATTTTTAACTGAGCCATGAATGTGGAATTAAAAGAGTTTAATCAACTATGTATCCACTGTTAATTGTTGTAAAAAAAATCAATATAGATCACTCAAGTCCTTTAGGAAAGAATTTCTGATACACTTACTTGGCTTTAGCCAACATATAACTGTTAACTACCCTCTGAAATGATCTAGTGAGCCACTCAGTTGAAAGACAATGAGGGATGGACAACAAATACTACCAGTGATGTACACAACCTAGACAAAAAATTTAAAATCTATTACCTTCACCTCCATGTTTGATATCCCTGTCTGCAGAAAAAAACCCTGTCTGCAGGACAGAGGGTTACTTTATCTCTTGTTGGAGATGGTCATTGCCTGGCACTTATGGGACCCAAATATTAATTGGCACATCAGCCCAAGCCTGAGTGCTGTTCAGGCCTTGCTGCATATGAACACAGGCAACTTCAGTATGTGAGGATTCACAGATGGTGCTGAACATTGTGAACCACTAGTGAACATCTCCACTTCAGACCTCATGATAAAGGAAAAATCATTGATGAAACAACTGAACATGGTAGGGCCGAGGACACTGTTCTGAGGAATTCTGCAGTGATGTCTCCTGCTGAGGAGATTGTCCTCCAACAACCACAATAATCTTCCTTCGCCAGATACGACTCCAGAAATTAGAAAACGTTTGATTCCCATTGACTCCTGTCTTGCTAAGGGTCTTTGATGCCATACTCAGTTAAATGGTGCCTTGAAGTCAAGGGCAGTTACTCTCACCTCCACTATTTTGAATTCATTTGTTTTATTCTTGTTTGGACTCAAGCTGAATTCGTAAATTAGCAGTCAAGGCATTCTTTGTGATTGACATTGAAGTTCCTACCAAGAGTTCCTTCAGTGCCCTTGTTATCCTCAGTGTTTCCACCAAGTGGTGTTCAACATGGAGGAGTACTGTTTCATCTGCTCAGAGGGGAGCTGTAGCTGGTAACCAGCAGGAAATTTCCTTATCCATGTGTGACCTGATGGCATAAAATTTCATGAAGTCTAGAATAAGTGTTGAGGACTCACAGGTGAAATCCTTCCTAACTATATACCACAGTGCTGCCACTGCTGGTGGGTCTGTCCTGCTGGTGGGTCTGTCCCACTGGTGGGACAGGACATATCAAGATGTAGAGATGGCGGTGTCCTGGACATTGTTTTTAAGATATGTATAGAGTAGAATCCCTACAGTGTGGCAATAGGCCATTCATCCCAACGAGTCCACACTGACCCTCTGCACAGCATTCCACCCAGACCCACCTTAACCCTGTAACCATGCATTTTCTATGGCCACCCACCTAACCTACACACCCCTGAACACTATGGGTAATTTAGCATGGCCAATCCACCAAACTTGCACATATTTGGACTATGGGGGGGGGAAGCCAGAGCACCCAGCATAATCCCATCCACAAGTCACCATTCAGGAGTGTGATGGAATACTCTCTGCTTGTCTGGATGGGTGCAACATTATCCTGGACAAAGCAGCTAATTGATTAACATCCCATCCTCCCCATCGAACATTCAATTCCTCCAGCACTGACACACAGTTTTGGCAGTATGGACCATCTACAAGATGTACTGCAACAACTCACCAACACTCATTCAACAGCATTTTTCCAACTGAGTATCATCTAAGAGGACAAGAACTGCAGATACATGGGAACACCACCACTACACCACTGTGTCAACATCATGGACTTCCCTTTATAGCATCCTAACCACAGTCCAAGCACCACATTGGTTCAAGCAAGCAATTCATTGCCAAGCTTCACCAGGACAGTTAGGGATATACAATAAATTCTGGCCTCACTATTTGTGCCCACATCCAGTGAATGATTTAAAAAAAAACATATTTTGTGAATATGACTTAAATTGTATGTTAGTGGAATGGAGGATGCTACTATTACATTGCAAACTTATGTAATATTTGTGATTCGCAGAAATTTTTTTTCTTCATAGAGTTGATAAACCCAGCAGAGGTCACAGAAGTATATACTTGCATGGAAGCTGTGCTGAGAATCTTCAGCATTGACTCTGGACCTCATGAAGTCTCTGGCATTAGATCAAGCATTCCCAAAGGAAACCTTGTGCTGATTAGCCCTGCCTGCCTGCAGAGAGTGACAAGTGTGCTGAATGTACTCTAGCTGGAGCTATCACTAAGCTTGACTTAGTAGTGCCACTATCCAAATACCACAACCTTAATGCTTGGAGAGCCCAGTGTTTCAGAGTGAAACGTTTTGCTAGGATCTTCAACACAATTGCAAAGTGGATGATTGAGTTGGCCTCTTCAGATGTCCCCAGAATCACAGATGTCAGTCTTCAACTAGTTTCACTCCACGTGATATCAAATAAAAGCTAAAGGCGCTGGTTACTGCAAAGGCTACGTGTTCTGACAATATGCAGCAACAGTACTAAAGACTTATGCTCCACTCAAGTTGTTCCAGTACAGTTACAACATTGGCATCTATACAATGTCCTGTATACTAAAAGCAGGACAAAAAAAATCCCCGCTAATTACTCCCCATCAATCTACTCTCAAACATCACTGAAGGGATGGAAGCTGTCAGCAGCTGTATTACTAAGTGGCACTTTCAAAAGAATAACCTGCTCACTGATGCCCAGTTTGTGACTCAATCCTGACCTTATCACAACCTTGGTTCAAACATGGACAAAAGAGCTGAATTCCAGAAATGAGGTGAGAGTGACAGCCCTTGACATCAAAACTGTACTTAACATCGAGGAGCTCTAACAAAACTGGAGTCAATGGGAATCGGAGGGAGCACTTATTAACCTGGGTCTGTATTACTTACCGAATGGTGTTAACATGACACTACTGTTCCCGTGTTAAATTTTAAAATAATTGTTGTTGACAGGAATGTAATTCTTAGGAAAATTATTGAATGTTATGCATTTAGTTCAGAACAAATGAATGTCCACACAATGATGCACTTTCAAGCACAGCCAGGCAGAATCTACAATGAAAGATATATGATTGCAGAGTAACCAGAACAACAAAATGCCATTAGCCCAATTGAGCAGGTTGTTTCGACAAAGCATGCTCTATTCATTCTTTTATTGACATGACCACCAATTTAATTGAATTACAAGAAATTGCACACCATTCTCCAGTTAATCATGTAAATTCCAGAGTATCCAGTTGACCTCATATTACAAATCCCCCAGTATTCAATTGCTTTTTTGTGCAGTTGTCTTTCCAAGCTCAATCTTACTCTTTGCCACCACTACTACTGTCTGTCTGTTCTAATGCAAAGATGAGGTGAACATTCCTAACTAGTTGTGCTTTTTAATGCATTAATTACTTTTGTTCAGATAATTCCACAATGCACTCTCCTTCCAGTGGGACGGGATCATGATGGTAATGACTTGTTTATATGATATGATTTCATGAGAATGACAAGGTCTGGCTGTTGCTTGATGAGGCTGTGGAACATTCTTCCAAGCCCGTAGCCATTAGTAAAGGGGACATAGGTGTAACAGGGCAGTGTGTGTGCTGTTGCTGTTTGCAGGGCCCAGGTCAATGCTAACAGTCTGTCTACATTCATTCATTTCTTTCGACTCTATAGCAGCTTGATACAACTGAGTGGCTTGCTGGGTCAGTTCAGAGTGCAGTTCCTGTGCAAGCCAAACCAGGTAGATTCCCTTGCCTAGAGGACATTGTTAAAGTCGATGGGTTTTTAACAACAATTCATTGATCACCATTGCATTGGCATTTTTGTTCAAATTCCTGATTTATTAATTCAATCCAAATTTCACCGACTGCACTGGTGTAATTCAAATCCATGCCCACAGAACATAAGCCTACACCTTTCAATTAACAGTCCAGTGATATTACCAATAAAACAGAATTGAAATTTATTGTCACATGTACTTTTACATGAAAAATACAGTGAAACGTTTTATAAGTCACTGCACCGCGGCACCTACATCGACGACAGAATTCAAACATAATCATAAAAACAGAAAAATTAAGACAGAGTTCATCACAGTTCAGTTAATGGCTGCTGGGCTTGTGGAAAACCAATTAATGCCCTGAAGACACAGCTGGGTCAAGACCCCTATTCTGGGACAAGACTGCGATGCCGGGAGGCTGGAATACTGGCCTGAAACCTCCACCGAAGAATAGCACCACATCAGGCTGAGACTGCCACTTCTGGATGAGACCGTCTGCAAGATGGCTGGAATATTCTGAAGCCGAAAGCAAGATCTCCATGCAGGGAGAAGATCACCATGCTGGGTGACTGCCACGCTGTGCTGAGACCCCCAGTTCACCTCCTTCAGGCACCCAGGCCCAGCTGTGGACCTGGACCCCCATCCTAGCCTTTTAGACTAGACCGGGTGAGTCAGCCCAGGACCTATACAAGACATTCGTAAGGACGCAATTCTGGTCATCCTGCTATAAGAAGGATATTAGTAAACTGGAAAGGGTGTAAAAAAGGATGTTACCAAGGCTGGATGGTTTGAGTTATAAGTCTGAGGGCAGGATTAACCAAGACTTGGAAAGGCAGGGATTGATCAGCATGGATACTCAGCATGGATTTGTTAGAGGAAAATCCTGTCTGACTAAATATGTTGATCCCACTGAGCCCACTGATGAACTAGAACAGTCATCACAGGGATCTGTAGAGGAGCGACCAAAGAAGGTATCAACATGGACCCCACCGGAGGGCTGCTGCCCTGGGCTTGACATGTTTGCTCAAACTGTCAGGAAATATATAAATGCCAGATTCATCAGCCATACCCATAAGGTAGAGCAAAACATCACCCGTTCCCAATGCAATGCCATCCAGGCTCTCAAAACCAATCACAACATTGTCATCAAACCAGCAGATAAAGGAGGAGCCGTTGTCATTCAGAATAGAACAGATTACTGCAAGGAAGCGTACCGACAACTGAACAACCAGGAACACTACAGGCAACTACCAGCTGATCCGACCAAAGAACATACCCGAGAATTAAACACACTGATCAGAACTTTGGATCCAGTCCTTCAGAGCTCCCTACGTGCCCCCATCCCACGTACTTCTCATGTAGACTTCTACTGCCTTCCAAAGGTACACAAAGCCAACACACCGGGACGTCCCATGGTGAGTTTGATGGTGGGATGAAACTTGTTGATGTCACTGTGTAGTTTTATCAGTGACTCCTCGCCATGGGTCCAGAGGAAGAAAATGTCATCAATGTACCTGGTGTACAATGTCGGTTGGAGATCCTGCATAGAGAAGAAATCTTGTTCGAACCTGTGCATAAAAATGTTGGCATATTGGGGTGCAAATTTGGTCCCCATGGCTGTTCCGTGTGTCTGGATGAAGAATTGGTTGTCAAAGGTGAAGACGTTATGATCGAGGATAAAGCGGATGAGTTGTAGGATGGTGTTTGGAGACTGGCAGTTGTTGGTGTTGAGTACTGAGGCTGTTGCTGCGATGCCATCCTTGTGGGGGATGCTGGTGTAGAGTGCGGAAACGTCCATTGTGACGAGGAATGTTCCCGGTTCGACTGGTCTGTGGGTGCTGAATTTCTGTAAGAAATCCGTAGTGTCGCGACAGAAGCTGGAGATCCCCTGTACAATAGGTTTCAAGATGCCTTTCACATAGCCAGAGAGATTCTCACATAGGGTCCCATTTCCCGACACGATGTTAACAGCTAACCCGAGAATGCAACTTTAAAAAAAAGGGTTTTGTGATTTACACATGAAAGAAGTGAAACTATCACTGTATTCTAACAGATGAAAGACTTAACAGACAATCAATTTTTCAATGTATAATTTCAGTTACATCACACTGCAAATTTTTGCTATAAATTCTGTGTTACGATCGAGCCCTCCACAATCACCTGATGAAGGAACGTCGCTCCGAAAGCTAGTGTGCTTCCAATTAAACCTGTTGGACTATAACCTGGTGTAGTGTGATTTTTAACTATGTTGATGAAGGTAGTGTAGTTTATGAAGCTAATATGGGCTTCAGTAAGGCCCACATTGAAGGCGAGTATAAAAGGTAAGAGACTAGGGGATCCCAAGATAAATTGGTAAACCGGATCCAAAATTGACGTACAGATAGGAATTAAAGAGTGATGGTGGAGGGTTGTTTTTGTAAGTGGAAACCCATAACCAGCGGTGTATCACAGGGATCAGTGCTGGGATCCGTCCTGATTTTTATGCTCATAATGACTTGAATAGGTTTGATGAGTGAGTTTGCAGATGACATAAGAATTGGGGCTGTTAGTGAGGATGATCTCAGGCTACAGTTTGATTTTGATCAGTAGGTAAACTGAGGAGAACAATGGAATTTAATCCTAAGAGGTGTGAGATGATGCATTTTGAGAAGCTTAATAAGGAAAGGACATACATAGAAAGTACGAAGGAGCAAAGGGCATTGATGTACAGGTCCATGGATCCCTGAAGGTGTAAGAACAGGCAGATAGAATGGTGAAGAGGGATGCAGGATGTTTGCCTACGTTAGATGGATATATCATATCGAAGCAAGGAAGCCTTGTTGCAACATTATAAAACATTGGTTAGGCCGGAGATGGAATGCTGTGTGTGGTTCTGGTTGTCACACTGTAGGAAGGATATGATTGCTGTAGAGAAGGTGCAGAGAAGAATCACCAGGATGTTGTCTGGGATGAAAAGTCTAGTTATGAGGAGACCCTGGATAGGCTGGGTTTGTCTTCCCTGGAGCAGAGGAGACATTGTGGGAGGGGGGTTAATCTGACTGAAGTATGCAAGATTATGAGAGGTATCAACAGAGTAGATCAAGAGAATTGCTTCCGCATTGCAGACATGTGTAAGAGCAGAGGGAATAAGTCTAAGGTGCACAGCAAGTAATTTAGAGGAGATCTGAGAATTATTTTTTCACCAAGGGACAGTAGGTTTATAGGTAGATGGATGTATGGGCATAAAGCATGTGCTTCCTGGTGACAGATGTTCTTGCAAACTTTAAGAAGCATCTGGATTGGTATTTAAAATGCCAGGGCATAGGCTCTGGAGCAAGTGCAGTTAAATGGGATTAGTGCAGTTTGGTGTTTGTTGTTTGGCATAGACCTGGTGGGCCGAAAAGCCTGTTTCTATGCTGTATGTCTTTATAACTGTAATATTTTTCACTTAGAGGGACATTTGGAACTTCGCAAAAATCATTTCAGTCTATGTCACTGAATAATTTTAAGGCAGAGGCAGCTAGATACTTGACTAGAGCAAGGGGTGGTGCATCAATATGGAGTTAAGTCCATGATCAGATCAGCCGTGAACCCTCTGAATGGTGGACAGTCAGTTGCAGTTAAATGACGACCCCTGTTTCTACTTAGTTTGTTATATGTGCATACCTTTGAGACAACACTACTCCTACTCTGCCTTCACCAGCATTTTATCCCTCACCATAGCCTGGCTAGGACAAACTGCTCCCATGCTATCCCCTACTATTCCCCTACTCCCAGGAACCGCAAGCAAAAGTGGCCATCACTGCATCACTGGTTTTCAGACTGCTGAACAGAGCTCTCACTAATAACCAGTACAGGGTTCCCTTCAGCTCTCACACCCTTCACTGAGGCATCTGCCATACAAACAAAATTCTAGGCATTGTGCCATTTTTCTCCTTATCAGCTGATTTCTCTGTAGCAGGTTTCCACTGAAAACAATCTCACTTCAGAAAATATAAAATATTTAGCTGTAGAATCCACTTCTGCCTCTTGAAATAATCTGAATTACACAAGACATTGAGTCATGAATAGAGCTGAGTTTAATTTTTGTACGTTTTCTACCAATTTTGTGTGTAACGTTTTCTCGAACACATGCTTATGCATGAAAAGCAATGGATTTCAATTACACTCTAGATGGAATAATATGACAGTGTGCCAGCACAATTCTATTGTCAAGCCTGACAGTTGGCCAACGAGAGAGAATTTGCAGCAACATTAGGGCAAACAGGGCTTTCACTTCCCCTAGAACAGCCATGTGAGGCTAACAACTTTTCATCTATACAAGGACTGCTATTATTCAGGAAGGAAATAGGAAGCTCAGCCCTTGTCGCTCTAAGCTACACCATTCTCATCTCAAACACATACAGCAAAGGGCTCAATGCTAGTAACACTATCTACAACATGGTGTTGGAGAAATTAAAGACAGGTTTGTGTAAAAAGAAAAGTTTAGACTCCAGTCCCTGGTTTTAAAAAAATGTGGGGATTTCTTTCTCATTGTGTTTTCTTGGTGTCATTGTTGTTTGGAGACATTTTTTTCTCTGAATATAACTTTGCTTTTCTGGTGCCAATAACAGCACGAATACCCAAAATATTAAGAATTTTGCTTCTGCACAGCTGTATATTTTGAACAAGTAAAGAATGCCGATTGGAGTTGAATGCAGTAAATCCAGTTTTTGCTCTCAGTGCATGCAGAAGTGGTTGTATTGTGATTGAGCTAAAGACAGTGCAAGTTCTATTAGAGTGAAAAATTTAATCACAGCGGGGAGCAAATATTGTAAAATTTGCAGTAGATAACAGATGCTTCCAACTCTTTAGGCTCACATATGCTTTTTTACTGCCATTTTCTACTGATAAAGTCAGAGAGAGTGAAAATTCCTGATATCTCAAAGTCATGGCAGCATAAGAGTCATAACAGACCTAAAGCATGTGCTCCTGCAGACAGATACTCATGTAAAATTTATTAATTATCTGGATGTCCTTCCCAGCTCATAGCATCCACAGCATTTCATTAAAATAGTGACTGCCATATAATGCGCATGCAATTAATTGAGTTCACTGTACAGAACATTGATGAGGCCATTTTTGGAGTACTGTGTACAGTTCTGGCTGCCCTGCTTTAGGAAGGATATTATTAAATTGGAGAAGGATCACAAAATATTTACCAGGATGTTGCCGGGATTGGAAGGTTTGAAGTATACGGAGAGGCTGGATAGTTGAACCTTTTTCACTGGAGCATAGGAGGTTGAGGAGTGATCTTATAGAGATTTATAAAATCATGAGAGGCATAGATACGTTGACTAGCAAAGGTCTTTTTCAGAAAGTGGAGGAGTTCAAAACTAAGAGGCATATTTTTAAGTGAGAGAAAAAGATTCAATTAGCATCATAGGAGCCCTACAATGTGGAAGTAGACCCTTTGGCCCAAGTCCACACCGACCCTCCGAAAAGTAACCCACCCAGATCCATTCACCTACACTATTACCCTACATTTTACCCTGACTAATGCACCTAAGCTACAGATCTATGAACAATAGGCAATTTAGTATGGCCAATTCACCTAACCTGCACATCATAGAACATAGAACATTACAACACAGTCCAGGCCCTTTGGCCCTTGATGTTGCGCTGCCCTTGGAACCAATCTGAAGCCTATATATCCCACACTTTTCCATTTTCATCCATATGTTTATCCAATGACCATTTAAATGCCCATAAACTTGACGAGTCTATTACTGTTGCAGGAATGGTGTTCCATACCCCGACTTCACATCTGAGTAAAGAAACTACCTCTGACGTCTGTCGTATATCACCCCTCAATTTAAAGCTATGTCCCCTCGTGCTAGCCATCACCATCCGAGGAAATAGGGTCTCCCTGTCCACCCTATCCAACTTTCTGATTATCTTGTATGTCTCAATTAAGTCACCTCTCAACCTTCTTCTCTCTAACGAAAACAGCCTCAAGTCCCTCAGCCTTTCCCCAAAAGAAATGTCCCTCCATACCAAGCAATACCCCAGCAAATTGCCCCTGAACCCTTTCCAAAGCTTCCACATTCTTCCAATAATGCGGTGACCAGAACTATACGCAGTACTCCAAGTGCGGCCACACCAGAGTTTTGTACAACTGCAACATGACCTTGGGGCTCCGAAACTCAATCCCTCTACCAATAAAAGGTAACACACTGTATGCTTTCTTAGCAACCCTCTCAACTTGGATGGCAACTTTCAGGGATCTTTGTACATGAACACCGAGATCTCTCTGCTCATTTACACTACCAAGAATCTTGCCATTAGCCCAGTACTCTGAATTCCTGGTGCTCCTTCCAAAGTGAATCACCTCACACTTTTCTGCAATTAAACTCCATTTGCCACCTTCCAGCCCAGCTGTGCAACTTATCTACGTCCCTGTCTAACCAGCAACATCCTTCAGCACTATCTACAACTCCACTGACGTTAGCATCACCTGCAAATTTACTAACTCATCCTTCTACACCCTCATCTAGGTCATGTATAAAAATGACAAATAGCAGTGGACCCAAAATAGATCCTTGCAGTGCACCACTAGTAACTGAACTCCAGGATGAACATTTCCCATCAATCATCACCCTCTGTCTCCTTTCAGCTAGCTAATTTCTGATCCAAACCACTAAATCACCTTCAATCCCATGCCTCTGTATTTTGTTTAATAGCCCACCATTGGAAACCTTATCAAATGCCTTACTGAAATTCATATACACCACGTCAACCGCTTTACCCTCATCTCCTGTTTGGTCACCTTCTCAAAGAACTCCATAAGTTTTGTGAGGCATGCCCTACCCTTCACAAAACCGTGTTAACTATCCCTAATCAACTTAGTCCTTTCTAGATGATTATAAATCCTATCTCTTATAACCTTTTCCAACACTTTACCCACAACCGAAGTAAGGCTCACTGGTCTATAATTACCAGGGTTGTCTCTACTTCCCTTCTTGAACAGGGACAACATTTGCTGTCCTCCAGTCTTCTGGCGTTATTCTTGTAGACAATGATGATATAAAGATCAAAGCCAAAAGCTCTGCAATCTCCTGTCTGGCTTCCCAGAGAA
This sequence comes from Chiloscyllium plagiosum, assembly GCF_004010195.1. NCBI lineage: Eukaryota > Metazoa > Chordata > Chondrichthyes > Orectolobiformes > Hemiscylliidae > Chiloscyllium > Chiloscyllium plagiosum. Next base: position 70,212,986 of record NC_057710.1, read on the forward strand.
TGCTAGGATAAAGCCCATCCAGCCCAGGGGACCTAACTATTTTCACACTTTCCAGATTTGCTAACACCTCCTCCTTGTGAACTTTAATCCTGTCTAGCCTAATAGCCTGTATCTCAGTATTCTCTTCGACAATATTGTCTTTTTCCAGTGTGAATACTGACAAAAAATATTCATTTAGTGTTTCTCCTATCTCCTCAGACTCCACGCACAACGTCTTTAGTCTGTGGAAAGAAACCGGAGCACCCAGAGGACACCCACACAGACATGAGGAGAATATGCAAACGACACACAATCACCTAAGGCTCGAATTGAACACAGTCTCTGATGCTGTGAGGCAACAGTGCTAACCACTGAGCCATTGTGGGACCTGAGGTGCAGCTATTTTACATAAAGGGTCGTTCATATGTGGAATGAGGAAGTGGTAGATGCAGGTACAGTTACAACATTTAAAAACATTTGGACAGATACATAAATAGGAAAGGTTGAGAGGGATATGGGCCAAACACAGGCAAGTGGGACTAGTTTAATTTGGGAAATGTGGTCAGCATGGACGAGTTGGACTGAAAGGTCTGTTTCCATGCTGTATGTCTCTATGACTCTATATCAAATTAAGGTTGTCAGGATTTTCCTCAGAGGTGCTGCAGAGGCATTGAGGATGCAGCCTTTTGTCCTGAGGTTGCTTATGCCTGTAGAAGAGAAAGAATTAGTTCGTGAAGAGATACAATAGACTCTGCACAGCACTGTGTTTGCCATCGTTCACGTCCAAGATGAACAAACCACAGTGTTGTATCTGGGATCATGGGCCATTTCTGACACAAACCAAAATCTCAATAAATCAGGATGTGGAAAGAAGAGGAAATTGATGAATTTGCAACCATTAGGGAATTGGTAATGAGCAAACTGCTAGCACTACAAGCTGACAAGTCTCAGATTCTGATCGACTTCATTCCCAGGGTTTTAAAACAGCTTGTTAATGAGGTAGTAGATGTTTTGGTGCTAACCTTCCAACGTTCACTCAATTCTGGATAAGTTCCAACAGACTGCAAAACAGCAAACATGTCTCCTCTCTTCAAGAAAGAGAGTCAACAGGAAATGTTAGGTTAGTTTGCTTGATGTTTGTGGTGAGGAAGGTGTTAGAATTGCTCATCATAAATTATAGCTGGGCACTTAGAAACATTCAAAATAATCAGGAAGAGTGAAAGGGAAATCATGCTTTACCAATTTTTAAAAAATTCTCTGAAAGAGTAACATACTGTGGATAAAGGAATGCCCTATGAATTGGATTTCCAGAAAAACTTAGCGGGGTGCCACCAAAATTGTTATTGTGCAAAGTATACTCACATGTTGTCAGGGGAATGTATAGAAAACAAGGCAGAAAACAAGGGGTGTGCATAAATGGGTCCTTTTCTGACTGGCAAGATGTGGCAAGATGGGCCCTGCCTATGCTAGGGCCTCAAGATTTTACAATTTATATTCATGACTTACATGACGGGAGAAAAGATACAGCAGTGACATTTGATGCTGATGTAAAGATAAGTGGGTAAGGATATTGCGAAGAGGATATAAGGAAATTGCATATCAATACATATAGATGAAGTAAGTGGACAAAAATCTAGCAGATGGACTATAATATGGGAAAATGTGAAATTGTTCATTTTGGCATGTATAATCAAAAGGCAGTGTTAACAAAATGATAAAGGATTGCAAAATGATGAGATGTAGAGGGATCTATGTGTTCTAATACTGGAGTCACAGAAAGTTAGCGCATAGGTACAGCAAGTAATTAAAAGCAAATGGGAAATGACACCCTTTCTTAAAAGTATAATTGAGCATAAAATTAAGGATGTTCTCTGTGCAAGGCATTGATATGATGTAACTGCTTTGCAGGTGTTTCAGAGAGATTTATTACATTGATGCCTGGAATGAGCGGGCGGTCTGATTAGACAGGTTGGGCTTGTTTCCACTGGGGTTTCGATAGAGGAGGAATTAATTGAAGTCTATAAGATCCTGAATGGTCTTATAGATGGATGTGGAAATAATGTTTTGTCATATGGGTGAGTTCAGAACTAAGGCACACTGTTTAAACATTAAAGAGTCACCGTTTTAGAACAGAGAAGAGGAGAATATATTTTTCTCTCTCGGACTTTGGAATTCAGCCTCAGAAAGCAGCGAAGGTGGGGTCACCAAATATTTTCAATATGGGGGTAGATAGATTTTTGTTAGGTAATGGAATTAAATGTTATCTTCTTGAATGTTTGATGGGCCAAATAGCCTACTTCTGCTCTTAATGTTTATATTTGTACATTTGGCCCTTTTTCTGTCTTGCACAGCCAGCTGTATTGCTCACCACTGAAAAAAGGTATGAGAATTAACATTCTGAACCCCAACACCGACTTCAATCCTCTCTGCCTGATTGTGGGCCAACATTTTCTGGAATGACAAAGTGTGAGATAAAGACAATGAGCTGTGATAGCAATGGGTGACAAGCACTTTGTGAGCATACAATGGTGGTCAGCTGTTCCCAGTAAGTGAGCAGGAAGCGCAGTGCCCAAGGAAGGCTTAGTAATCAGAAACATGGGATGGGTGTAAGCCCTTGAGTGTGCATCAAGCCTGTGATGCTGAGGTTTGCAGCCTATGAGGCTTCGTCAGATGTTTGCAGCGGCAGAGTTAATCTGGGTCATGTCCCGGTGAATGTAAGCGAGCTGAGAGAAGTTGGTTGAGTGCAGGAGATTAATCATTTTCTCCATGCACTACTGTCATTTCTATTAACGGGGAGCACTGGCACTGCTTTTTGCTGCTATCTCCATCTGAGCCAGATGGTTTGATGGACAGCCTCCTGATGCCATCCTGTGGGAATTGTACTCCTTTTCTTCAGTGACTACAGGGAAATAGATGGTGACACCTTGCAAAATGTCCAGATTACAAAGGAGGAAGTGCTGGATGTCTTGAAACGGTTAAAAGTGGATAAATCCCCAGGACCTGATCAGGTGTACCCAAGAACTCTGTGGGAAGCTAGAGAAGTGATTGCTGGGCCTCTTGCTGAGAAATTTGTATCATCGATAGTCACAGGTGAGGTGCTAGAAGACTGGAGGTTGGCTAACGTGGTGCCACTCTTTAAGAAGGGTAGTAAGGACAAGCCAGGGAACTATAGACCAGTGAGCCCAATGTCGGTGATGGGCAAATTGTTGAAGGGAATCCTGAGGGACAGGATGTACATGTATTTGGAAAGGCAAGGACTGATTAGGGATAGTCAACATGGCTTTGTGTGTGGGAAATCATGTCTCACAAACTTAATTGAGTTTTTTGAAGAAGTAACAAAGAGGATTGATGAGGGCAGAGCAGTAGATGTGATCTATATGGACTTCAGTAAGGCGTTCGACAAGGTTCCCCATGGGAGACTGGTTAGCATGGTTAGATCTCATGCAATACAGGGATAACTAGCCATTTGGATACAGAACTGGCTCAAAGGTAGAAGACAGAGGGTGGTGGTTGAGGGTTGTTTTTCAGACTGGAGGCCTGTGACCAGTGGAGTGGCACAAGGATCGGTGCTGGGTCCTCTACCTTTCGTCATTTATATATATGATTTGCATGTGAGCATGAGAGGTACAGTTAGTAAGTTTGCAGATGACACCAAAATTAGAGATATAGGGGACAGCGAAGAGTTACCTCAGATTACAACAGGATCTGGACCAGATGAACCAAATGGGCTGAGAAGTGGCAGATGGAGTTTAATTCAGATAAATGCGAGGTGCTGCATTTTGGGAAAGCAAATCTTAGCAGGTCTTATACACTTAATGGTAAGATCCTAGGGAGTGTTGCTGAAAAAAGAGACCTTGGAGTGCAGGTTCATAGCTCCTTGAACGTGGAGTCGCAGATAGATAGGATAGTGAAGAAGGCGTTTGGTATGCTTTCCTTTACTGATCAGAGTATTGAGTACAGGAGTTGGGAGGTCATGTTGCGGCTGTACAGGACATTGGTTAAGCCACTGTCGGAATATTGCGTGCAATTCTGGTCTCCTTCCTATCAGAAAGATGTTGTGAAACTTGAAAGGGTTCAGAAAAGATTTACAAGAACGTTGCCAGGGTTGGAGAATCTGAGCTACAGGGAGAGGCTGAACAGGCTGGGGCTGTTTTCCCTGGAGTGTCAGAGGTTGAGGGGTGACCTTATAGAGGTTTACGAAATCATGAGGGGCATGGATAGTATAAATAGACAAAGCCTTTTCCCTGGGGTCGGGGAGTCCAGAACTAGAGGGCATAGGTTTAGGGTGAGAGGGGAAAGATATAAAAGAGACCTAAGGGGCAACCTTTTCACACAGAGGGTGGTACATGTATGGAACAAGCTGCCAGAGGAAGTGGTGGATACTGGTACAATTGCAACACTTAAGAGGCATTTGGATGGGTATTTTAATAGTAAGGGTTTGGAGGGATATGGGCCACTGGCAGGTGGGACTAGATTGGGTTGGGATATCTAGTCGACATGGACGGGTTGGACTGAAGGTTCTGATTCCATGCTGTACATCTCTATGACTATGACTATGACTCTATCAAATAGCAGTTGTAAGGAGGAGTCACTGAAACAAGGGGCGAGCTCCTGTTTCTTGGGAGGCATTTTGTTTGCAATTGGGGTGACTGCAAAACTGCTCCTGGCGTGTGAAGTTGAGCCCAGTTGTCTTTAAATACAGCAGCAGGACCTTTGAGCCTGGAATGTCCCACCAAGGCAAGAGCTTCCTCCTCATTCACCACATGTGATTTGCCCAGTCACTCAAGTAGCATCTCATTTGTATAGATAACGTGGTTGTGAAGTAAATAATCACATGAGACATCTCAAATTTCCATTGAAGGCAGAAAAAAATCCTGTTCGTAAATACTTTGCGGAAGAAATTTGCGGCAATATTTGTTATAAATTCATTTCATAGAAGAACATCATTTCTTTTGACACAGAAGTTAGAAACATTTAGAGGAAATTTTGATGACAACATAAAGGCAGATTTCTTATCCAGTTTAAACATGGAGCTGGGTCAGAAAGCAGAAGCAAACAGGTTCATTAGTTCACACAATAGAAAGCGCGTAACCAAGGCTTAAAAGAAATGGCTTAGTGTAAGTGTCAGAACTGATCATTTCTCAGATATCAAAAGTAAATGGGAAGTTACCACAATTTTATGAAAGTGGTAGGAACGTGCTTCTAATAGTTAGCGCAAGATTCCCTTTTTACAACCAGGCCGCCAAATTTTTGTATATTGGTTCTTTTTTATTTCGTGTTCTATTCTTAAAAGAGAATGATCTTTTTATGCATGATATAATGGCAGATAGTGATTTATGATCACATAAAGCTAATGGGACACAGAGTAGCTCTCATTCACATACAAGGGCTTTTACAAACTGAAAAAACATTACTCTTCAAACCAATCCATTCCCCACCCCTTGGTTGAGTCTCAAAAACAATGTCTGGGTAACATAAAGCTGTACTTCGCCCATTTCAATCTGCCTATTGTTTTAGCTTGTATTCGTATGCTAAATAATTCAGATGTAAAAAAACTAATGCATTTTATTTACAAGCAATAAAACGAAATGTGAAATGCATATTGTGACTGAGTTATACTGAAGTTTCTTCAGCATAGCAGCAGAGATTTGTAGTATTTTAGTATTGTTTTTGTGCTATATTAAATAAAATGGGTAACTTTCTGACTCGCCAACACATTGGAAAATCTACCGAAGCACAGCAGTTGAAGCAGAAAATGAATGTTGGCAGTAACCTGATAGCTCATCAAATTTTCAGTGGTGTGTACTCATCAGGAGGGGATAAACTTTTACTCACCAGTGTAGCTGCAACTAGTCCAAACAAGGTATTTTTAAAGTAATAATTTGAAATCATTCTAGTGTTACCTAAGAGGCACCTGCCTCCCTTGGCTCTTTGTTAACATAAAAAATAATTGGTGTTTGAATATTGTGCAAGATTCTGTTTTCACAACCAAAATACATATGCACACAAAGCTCTGGTTTGTCTGAGCAAACAGTGCAATATCAATGCTGCTAGTATGCTCATCATGGTACACCAAGGCTAATAAATCACATGGGACTTCAGTAATATCACACTAAATTTGCAACTAAGTATTTACAATAATAAAACTTTAGTATGAAGTTGTTTTCTTCAAAGCATTAAGAGAATACAAAACTAGCACAAATTATTAGATTACTGATAGTGTGGAAACAGGCCCTTCGACCCAACAAGTCCACACCAACGTGCAACCCACCCCCCACAGCTAACACTACGGGCAATTTAGCATGGCCAATTCACCTAACCTGCACATTTTCGGATTGTGGGAGGAAATCGGAGCACCCGGAGGAAGCTCACACAGACACAGGGCGAATGTGCAAACTCCACACAGAGAGTCGCTTGAGGCAGGAATTGAACCCGGGTCTCTGGCGCTGTGAGGCAGCAGTGCTTGCCACTGTGCCACCATGCCACCCACAGTTCAGTTCAGTCTATGATTGTAGTTAATGTCATAGAACAGCAGATCATACAGTATATTCAGCCCATTGTGTCTGTGCCAGCTTTTTGTCAGGAATTCTCAATTAAATGTATGCCTCTGCTCTTTTCCTGTAATCTGACAAATCTTTCCTTTTGAAAGCTACTATGATATCTGCTTCCACCACCATTTCAGGTACATAATAGATCATAATAACTCGCTACATAAAAACAAATCTTCTCATCATCTTTCACATTATTTGGCCAATTGCCTTAAATCTGTCTCCTCTGATTAATAAACCTTCCTGCTGATGAAACAGATTATTTTTATTTACTCTATTAAAAACCTCTCATCATTTTGAACATGTCAGTCCTTCAACTTCTCTATTCTAAGGAAAACAATTCTAATTGCTCTATTCCTGGTATCATTCTTATAAGCCTCTTCTGCACCTTTATCAAAGGCTTGACATCCTTCTCAAAATGTAGCATTCAGAATTCAATGCATTACTCAAGCCAAAGTCTAACCAGCCATTTATAAAGGTTTAGCACAGCTTCCTTGCTGTATGACTCTATTAATGAAACCCAGGATCTAGTGTATTTTCTGGACATCTTTATCAACTTGTCATGCATCCCTCCAAATTCTTACAGTTGCAAGCCATCAGGTCTTTCTTTGCCTGCACCTACAGCAAAGAGTTTCAGTTTACTTTTTTATTGTCTCACCTCACTCTTCCTTCTAAAATACATCACTTCACATCGCTTTGCATTATGCTTTACCTGAAGTTTGTCTGTTATTTTCACCAGTCTGCCTATGCCGTCCTGAAGTCTGTTACTATCTCCTCAATGTTAACTACATTCTCGATTTTTGTGTCATCTGCAAATTTTGAAATTATGCCCTATATACCAAATGTAGATCACTAATTTATTCTAAAAAGATGAGTAGACCTAATAACAGCACCCACAAGATCCCCCCCATGTCCCCCAGCATATATATTGTCAGTATGAATACATTTAATATTCCCTCTACCTGTCCTCTATCACAATCCCTTCTGTTGTTATTTCAATGACAAAACTAACCTCAACTGACTTGCTAATAAACTAACTGTTGTGTGCCTTTCACCTTGACAACTGAGTAAGCCCTAACAAGATGTGCTAAGCTGACTGTCAGGCAGCCCCTCTCCACTTCGTAGCATCCAACAAGGTATTTATTTCATAGCTGATAATTAAAAAACACAGGGGAGGAGAGAATGGGAAAGGAGAGTATAAAAATAATCCGCAGCTGAATGCAAAAGAATGAATACCCAAGAACAAATTGTTTTTAACTCCAAAATCAGGTCTATTTCTCATGATGTGTTATATATAATCATGGTCACTATGTTAGTGTACCTTTAAGAAAGTTGCTCATTCAATTGTCATTGTATTATAGCACTTGACATATGGGTATAAAAACCTCATACTTCTTACCGTAGGGGAAACTTGAAGCATGCCATGCTATTGAAAACATGCTGCTCAGTGTAATCTATGATTTTAATATTTGTCCAGTCACTTGTGTGCCTGTGAATGTAATATTTATACAGTATTAGCTGTAATTTGAATCTGCAATACCGCATTGTTCACTCCCAGTTTTTGTGTTACAAGAGGCTACATAAGAGTCGTCTTATCAAGTGCAGTATCCTGCTGGAGGTAAAACCATGTCACTTGACAAAAACTCTCACCTAGCCTAGGAGTTCTCTTCATAACATCGCACAACAGGAAATCTGCATGACTTTTCAAAACTGGCAGTATAGTGTGATATGAGAAAATATGATCAGATTTTTCTAGTTTGTGTACGAAGGCATCATTTCACACAATTTGATGCCTCATCTCCACCCCTGTTTTGGTTTATAAAAATAACCAGTCCTCATCCACGTTTTTTTTCCCTCTGGATTTGGCTATTCCAATACTCTGCTGGCTGCCTGTTATCTTGCACCCTCTGTAAAGTAGTAGTCACTGAAACTCTGCTTCCCACATCCTAACCTGCACCCAAGCCCTGTCCACCTGGCAGCCCTGTTCCCTTTAACTTACATTGACTCCCTATATTTGAATACCTCACTGTGAAATGTTCAACCCTGTTTACATATCTCTCCATGACATCACCGTTCACTTTCTGTAGCCTTCTCTCTACAATCTTCCAGGAAGTCTGTGTTTCTTCAACTTTGACTTTTACTGTGACCTCATTCCCTTTGCTCCACCACCAAACCATTGTCTTCTGGCAGTGAAAAGAGACAGAGCTAAGAGGGAATGCATCTGGGCAGAATACTGCAGCAAATTCTGGGGAGAGCAAATATGAATACGAATGATTTTACTGTCATGTGTATTACATGACAAAAACAGTAAAATACAGTGAAAAGCTTTTCCATTGTCACCATGATCTGGCACCATTGTGAATAGTTTAAGAATTAGATATAGCCTAGAATCCACCAGTGCAGAGCCAGCTCATCATCAACAACGCCTGCGTCTCCATCTACACCGGACCCAACCAACATTGAAGTTACCACCCTTCAGGCACCATCTTTCATCGCTGGGCCAATTCTCCTCCAGCAGCCCATCACCACTGCCTGCGCCGGAGTCTACAATGTCAGAATTGCATCTCTCACTGCTGGGCCTACCCCGCTGATGTCCCCATGATGCCCTCCCATCACCGCTTCACCAACAGCAGCACCAGATTCAACAAAAGATGAAGTCGACGATCCTCAGGTGCCATCTTTTATTGCTGGGTCAACCTCACCAACATCGCTTCTGCTGATTGATTCTGAGATCATGTCCCACAGTCACCCCGGAAAAGTCAATAAGACCACTCTGGGCTCACTTCCCGCTGCCGCGCTGGGCTCACTCATTGCCGCCAATACTGTCTGGGCTCAGACAAAAGGCAAGTAAAGGAAAGAAGAAACAAAAAGGAAAAGAAAGAAAGGATCAGTGGTCAGAGTGGAAGAGCCCAGCTCAGGAACCCGACTCTCCTGCCATTTTGATGATGTCACTGATTGCCAAGTAGCCAAAGGTTGTGGTCATTTTATTCCAATGGTCATAGGTGGGAAGGGGGATGTGAGTCAGAATTTTGGAAACTAGATGGAAAATTCATAAAAAGGATCTCAAATATAGTAGTCTCATGTATTACTCCCAGTGCCACATGCAAGTGAGTACAGAAATAGGAAGGTAAGACAGATGAATGTGTGACTGGAGAGATGGTGCAGGGTGAAGGAATGATGTTTATGAATATTGGGACTGGCTCTTGGGGATATAGTTTCCATATGAGCTGGATGGATTGTATCTAAACAGAATGCAAACTGAGTTCCTTGCAAGGTAATTTGCAAGTGTTGTTGGGATGACTTTAAATTAACTCATCAGGGATGCGAGAACCAGGAGAGAATATTATATTGTAATATCTGGGTACACAAATTGCTGGCTGAGGCAGATAGCAATAAAATAGAGAATGGTAATTCAATATCTGGAGTTGAGGTAGGAAAGAATTAATGAAATCTAAATCAGGGTTACAATGCACATGTGTCAATGAATAGAGTATAGATAATAAGATTGGGCAGTTACAGGCTCAGATTGCATTCTGGGATTATGATGTTTTGGTGATAATGCAGACTTGGCTAAAGGATGGATAGGTTTGTCTGTTGAATATTCCTGGTTACAAAGGTGTTCAGATAAGAAATGAAAGGAAAAAAAGGAGGAAGGGTGAGTTTTTTTTAGTTAGGGTAAACATTGTAGTACTGAAAAGAGAGGATGTTCAAGGATTTCAAGGATTCAAAGAAAGAATCAATTTGGGTACAACTAAGAAATAGGAAGGGTGCAATTACATTGCTTAGTGTGATATATTGACCACCAACAATGGGAGGATTAGAGAACTATGCAGGGGAATTATAGAGAAGTATAAAAAATTAGAGACTAGTCAGAATGGGGGACTGGGATATATCGACTGGGAATGAGGCAGTGTTTGGGGCAATGAGGGACCATTTGACTTTCTTTTTTGGAGAATTTCATACAGTAGTATGTGCTGTACAGCTCAACAAGAAAGCAGGTACTTCTGGACTTGGTTCTGAGCAATGAGGTGAGCCATAAAGATCAAGTGTTAGTGAGGAAACACTAGGAAATAGTGATCATTGTACCATAGGATTTAGGATGATGAAACGTGAAATTGCTTTATTACAGGTCTTTGCCACTACTTCTTTCACTCTCTGATTCTTCAAGATCAGCCACAAAACCTCTTTGACCACCATTTTAGTGTTTTCTTTAGCTTGGTGATAAGTTTTGTAGATGAGACGTTTTGGGATGTTTTATTATATTAAAGGTACTAGTTTACAATGGCTGAAATTCTATCTTTTGTTGGGATTAAGAGTCAGGGTGGGAATGTTAGATGTCAACTAAATTACATCCCTGGCTAAGAGATTACCGAAACAATTTGGCTCACTGACCTATCACAGTGATGTGCCAGATCACCAGAAGCTGCCAGCATCTAACCTACCAGCCAATCAGAGACTGGCAGTTTCTTGATCAGAAAGAACATCTGTTGAATTCTCATCTTCACAATATCCAATAGCGAGAAGGTAGGTCTCCAGAGATGATCAAAGGCAGCAACATGGAGATGGTTTTCGGAGGCGAACTCCTTCCCACCCATCCATGCCTCTCCTTGCCTGCAGATTGGGGAAAATGGAGCTCATCCCAACCCAGCAGTTACGTTACCCTGATTAACCAGTTGGGGCGCCAGTTAATCATCTCGCCTACCAGGTATGCGGTGAGTTGAGTCAAGAGTACAGTGGAAAAGCACAGCAGGTCAGGCAGCCGACATTTCGGGCAAAAGCCCTTCATCAGGATTGAGGCTGGGAGCCTCGGTGGTGGAGAGATAAATGGGAGGGCAGTGGTGCTAGGGAGAAGCTAGCTGAGAGTACCATAGGCGGATGGAGATGGGGGTAAAGGTGATAGGTCAGAGAGAAGGAGGAAGCAGCTAGGTGGGATGGAAGATTGACAGGTGGGACAGGTCATGAGGACGGAACTGAGCTGGAAGGTTGGAAGTGGGGTAAGGTGGGGGAGGAGAAATGAGGAAACTGTTGAAGTCCACATTGATGCCGTGGGCTTGAAGGGTCTCGAGGCAGAAGATGAGGCGTTTTTCCTCCAGACGTCGGATGGTGAGTGAGTGGCGATGGAGGAGGCCCAGGGCTTGCATGTCCTCAGTAGAGTGGGAGGAGGAGTTGAAATGTTCAGCCATGGGGCGGTGGGGTAGGTTGGTGCAGGTGTCCCGGAGATGTTCTCTGAAGTGCTCTGCTGTGAATTGAGGCTCTTAAATGGCCTTTGTTTTACCACTTAATGATCTGGCTAGCAAGTCAGGAAAATCCACATTGGACCTTCTCGCCCAACACTTAATTGGACATGAAGAGGGCAATTGTATCTCCAGTGCCAATGCACTTGTTATTTCCCCTTCTTGTTATCTCTTTCACCACCTCCAGAGAGGGGAATTTGCTATTGTTGTGGACTGAAGATCACAAACATTATCAGTTTGCAAATAATCAATTTTGTAGCATTTAGTTAAGGTGAAAGAGGAATTATTGTTTCAACCTGTTCAATGAATAGAAAACTAGGTAAACAAATAGTTTAGCTTTGACTTGCCCTTTTCTTTTGAACCTGTTGCTTTGATCTTTCTGAATGATATGTTTCATACTGAAAAAGTTCTGTGCAGAAATGTATCAGGTTATTCATTTACATGAAGGCAACTAATAAACGCTTCGATGTGGCTGTATTTGAGCTTCAGAAGTAGAACGCACTATTCAAAATTACAACCAATGTCAAACTCTGCAAGGCTTTGAAATAGCAAAGATTATTTAATGTTAGGATGATTTTGCTGCATGCATGTACAATATGACCATGGCCAAAATCTTTCCAGCTCCTGAATGATATGGAGAATAGTGAATATGGCAAGATCAGAGAAACGAGATTCTTAAAGTTGAGATAAAAGTCCAATTTTGTGTTGTTCTCTGTTGCACCTATTTAAACAGGTTGGTTAATTTGCTTCTGGCTGCTGCCACTCAACATTACTGCATAATCACCATCATCAGAGTTTTCTTTGCGTACGACTGGTGCGCCATACATTGGCCTGAGCCAGCTTCTGCTCCTTCTCACTATGATCTACAATGACTTTGCCTGATTTGAGTTGTTGTTCATTTCCTGGAACCTACACACTTGCATTTGTACTTCTACCTCACACTCTCTGCTCGATATTTCACTCATCATGTATCTCTTTCATTCCTGATGAAGGGCTTTTGCCGAAATGTTGATTTTCTTGCTCCTCGGATGCTGCCTGATTGGCTGTGCTTTTTCAGCACCACGCTCTTGATTCTAACCTCCAGTATCTGCAGTACTCACTTTCGCCTATGTATCTCTTTCAATTTACTCTGTCCACAAAGAAGGATTTCCCATGTCTCAGAATGGTTAGCGGGTTGGTTGTTGGACACTGTTGTTTTCATTTGTCTTACAAGCATAAGTGTGCTGGGGATGGTAACCACTTTTCCATTTACATTACACAAAAATACAATATGAAAATCCTGCTTTGTTGCTTTACATTTGAAGACCATTCATTTCATAGAATATACAATATGTTCTGCTACACTGCTTGAATATAGATAGTGGGGTCACAATTAAAGTTCCATCTAAGTTGCATGCGTAAGAAGCTGTACTGAGGGGCTGCACACAATGACTGACATATAGAAGAAAGAAAATTAGCATGAACACTGGTGATATAATTTAGTCCCCACCTAATATTCATGTTTTGAAATGATTTGTCAGTTTATTGTAGTCTGTATTTGGGATGCCAAATAAAATGAAAATAAAGACAAAAAAACTGCAGATGCTGAAATCCAAGGTAGACCAGCAGGATGCTGGAAGGACACAGCGAGCCAGGCAATTTCAGGAGGTGGAGAAGTCAACGTTTCGGGTGTAACCCTTCTTCAGAATAAAATGGTAATAGCACACATTATATCAGTAATGGCCAGGTCAAATGGAAAAATAACATAAACATTTCTGCGTCTGATTAAGTAACCTTCTGAGGCAAACTGACATCAACTCCCATTTGATATTCCCTCTAAGTTACCCAGCCACTCCAATGTTCCTCTGAGGTACCATGCAGACCAATTGGTCTATCAATCTGAACTCTGGTTTCTGAAGTCAATGCCATGCACAGACCTTGGAAGTCCGCACATTGAAAAATAATTTATCTAATTTCCTTTTATAATGATTCATTATATCCGATCCCATCAACCTACTATGGTACAAATCCCAGATTCACTCAAATATCCTAATTCTCTCTGAAAAAAAAACTCATGAACACCACCAACTGGTTCAGTTGGGTTGAATTGCCTGTCTCTGTGCTGTACATTTTATGTCATTCAAGAACAGATTCACAATTTGATGTCTTTTTCTCTTAAATTCATTCACAGAATGAGGGTGTTGCTAACTACATCAGCATTTATTGCCAAGAGACCAATTAAGTCAACCATATTGCTGTGGGTCTGGAGTCACATGGAGGCCAAGCCAGGCAAGGATGACAGTTTTCTTCCCTAAATGGCATCAGTGAACCAGATAGATTTTTTTCCTGGCAATTGACAACAGATGCATGGTCATTAGTAGGCTTCTAATTTCAGGTTTTCATTGAAATCAAGTCCTGCCAGCTGCCATAATGGGACTTGAACCCAGGCTCTCAGAACATTAACAGTCCACTGGATTAACAGTCCACTGATAATACCACTAGGCCATTGCTTCCCCAATTTTTACCTTTATAACAAAGGCATATGAATGCAGATCACAATGGTGGAAAACCTGCTGTTGCATGGCAGATCCAGATTGAGTTTTACTGCTCGCAGGATTTGAATGGAATTCATATTCTATAGGAAGCTAATTGAAATTGTATCCTTCATTTTACCCAGACTTTTCTTTTCCTTTCTGTTGTTTCGGCAGAGGTTTGGTGCAGCAATATCTCCACCTATTAATACAACCATTTACAGGATTCTGGTTAAAGGGTTCATTTATAGAGGGAACAGGATCAGTATGGAAAACTGCATTTTTCACCTATTTAGCATTTGTTTCAATTCATAAATAGTACTTAATTTGAACAATGTACTGATTTTGCAGTCACTAAGCATTGTGCAGGTTTCAGATCCCTGATGCAGGGTTGAACTGGGACTCTGAGTTCACATTTGTCAGGAGCCAAAATGCAAGTTATATTTTCCCAAAGGCAGTTCCTAATTGCTCACTTTCCAATTAAAGACAGCAAGTTCAGAGACCACTGCAGCACCAGGAATTATCACATTCTCTAAAACTGGGCAAGTTCTTTATCACGAGATCCATTCTGTCGGATTACTAACAAGGTTGTAAAGGTTAAAATCTACCCCGATTACTTCTGATTCCTACAGAATGATTAGGGAGACAGGGAACAATTTGCATCGAGAGTTAAACCAGTGTCATTTGTTTATTTTAGTTTCTGTCCACAGCCAGACAAGATTCTAGTTAGCTGAGAGAGAAAATCATTTGCTTTAATGGATTTACTTAATAAAACAAAGTTATTTTGAGAACTGGAAGTCATTGCCCTACATTTCTGACTTACTCAACTGAACTTGTAACCCAATAGAATTTGGCTTTGTCTCTGGTAGTTATGTTGATTTTGTTATGTCTATTTAAAGTACATTTATTGCATTCAAAGATGTTGCATGATTGAATGCTAATATTTAAAATATAAAGATAATGGCACTATGAGGGATTCATGTTAATTCTGTCTGTAATGATTCTATTGTTCAAACCTAAAGGCAGTATTTTTTATGCCATTTGTAAGGTTACAATTGACATATACCATGTGCACAATGTCACATGATAATAGGGTAAAGCCAGTGGGTATAATTACCACCAGCAGCATTATAATTAACAGAACAGCTGTAATAGGTCAAAGTATTACTCACAATTCATGGCCAATAATCACAAACCTCATGCAAAAGCAATGTCACAACATGAATAAACTGAGCGTTTTTTTCTGTTCAACACAGATCATATTGTTAAATCAATGTTAATTTTCATGCCATCATATACCCAAATTGATGCTTCCTCACTTTCCCTTTGACAGAGTTCCTATTTTGATTCCCTCTAAATCATATGAATTTAAGATTTGACGTGGTTTATTGAGTCTAGAAATTCTTCTTGATGGAAATAATTGCAGCAGCAATGACCAGGCAAGCTGAGACCAGAAATTCCATCAATAGGTCAGCTCACCAGCCCTTTAGCACACAACAGAGACCAAGTAGGATTGCGTATCTGGTTACCCTACTGGTATTTTTTACTTATCTGACGAATTGCTAAAGATTGTTTATCTACTGAAAGGACGATGGATGAAGACTCGCCATCTGAGGTAGTTTGGGCTGAGGTTAGGAATAGGAAAGGTGAGGTCACCCTGTTAGGAGTTTTTTACAGGCCTCCTAATAGTCCTAGAAACGTAGAAGAAAGGATTGCGAGGATGATTCAAGAGAAGAGTGAAAGTAATAGGGATGTTGTTATGGGGGACTTTAACTTTCCTGATATTGATTGGGAAAGCTATAGCTCAAATTCGTTAGATGGGTCAGTGTTTGTCCAATGTGTGCAGGAGGGTTTCCTGAAACAATATGTAGATAGGCCAACAAGAGGTGAGGCCATACTGGATTTGGTTCTGGGTAACGAACCAGGCCAGGTGTTAGAATTAAAGGTAGGTGAGCACTTTGGG